>NC_080741.1:2422500-2755612 GCF_020826845.1 Diceros bicornis minor | reverse complement strand
GTTTCCAAATAGTCCAAGATGTCACTTGTCATACTCTCTTTAAGATGCAGCATGATGCAAATTATAGAGGCCTTTTTAGAAGGAAGCACTTTCCTCTATAATGGGATATGCTTCTAATGGGAAAAACACGTTGAATTAAATGTGATCATTTTCTGTACACACATCCAAGAAAACCTTTGCTTTTTAAATCGTAATAGTCTTCCCGTTTCTCTTTCTTGCTGAATTTCAAAATAAAGTGCTCTGGATCTGTATTTGCTCAATATGTGAAAAGATATGTGAAAAATAAAAACTGTTTCCTTGAAGCAGCGTGAAGTAGGGGCATGAAATATTAAAAGGCCATTCTGTGCTTTAGACGGCCCTCTTGTGGTAAAACGTGCAAGTATCCCAGTGCAGACTGCTGGCAGCCTCCTGATACGAGCAGGCACCATGACAAACGAATGAGAAGTAATCCATTTTCACCTTTTCCCCAGGGACCCTATACAAAATTAATAGATATATAACTAATAGACAATAACAAAAACTAATCTTTTTCCATCTGCTTTATATAGCTACCAAGTGAATCTCTAATGATTAAAAAAATAGCTCTTGGAAACATTTTACTAAAAAAGTATCAAATTTTACTTTTTACACTTTTCACTTGTAAATAATTTCAGATTAGCACAAAAGTTGCAAAAATAGAACCAAGACTCCCTGGCTGTCCTTCACCCAGCTTACCTAAATATGAACAGTTTACATAATCATATCATCACTTACAAAACCAGAAAATTAGCGTTGGTGTACTGCTGTTAACCAATTTACAGACCTTCATCAAATTTCACCGGTTGTCCTCTCACCAGTATCCTTTCTTGACTCCAGGATTGTCCGGTCTGTGACAGTGTCTCAGTCTTTCTTTGTCTTTCATGACCTTGACGCTTTGGAAGAGTACTGATCTTATTTTGTAAAACATCCTGCCACTTCAGTTTGTCTGATGTTTCCTCTTGATTGAATTCAGGTTATGCATTCTCAGCGATAATGCAACTAAAAGATGCTGTGCCCTTTTTTTCAGGGTGTCATATCAATAGGTACATGATGTCATTATGTCTTATTAATGATGATATTAACTTTGATCACTTGGTTAAAGTGGTGTCTGCCAGGTTTCTTCATTGTAAAGTTATTATTTTTCCCTTGGTAATTAATAAGTATATCAACATAATTTAAATTAGATGTTTTACCATAATTAGTGTCATAAATGCCTTTTCTTTCTCATGGACCTTTCTTTCTCATGGACTGAAATGGGGTTATAATTTATATACTCAACAAGGAATTTTTCAAGTTATTTTGTGTTTTGTTTGCAAATTATCTTGCCTCATCATCTGTAGTCTTCTATCACCTGTCTTGTCCTTGAAGTTAAAAATCTTCAGAAAGATTCTGCTGTCTGTGTGGACTGACCCCATGCGCTTAATGACCCGCAGGTGTGTCGAGAGTACCAGCGTGGGAATTGCAACAGAGGAGAAAACGATTGTCGGTTTGCTCATCCTGCTGACAGCACCATGATTGACACCAATGACAACACAGTCACCGTGTGTATGGATTACATCAAAGGGAGATGCTCTCGGGAAAAGTGCAAATACTTTCATCCTCCCGCACATCTGCAAGCCAAGATCAAGGCTGCCCAATACCAGGTCAACCAGGCTGCAGCGGCACAGGCTGCAGCCACTGCAGCTGCCATGGTGAGTAGAGACATCCACTCTCCTTGTTAGCAGTCAGAAAAGCAAAGTGAACAACTCTATCTGACAACAAGCGATTCATTTATTAACCTTTTTTTTTTAATTTTTGCTGAAGATATGTTTGTTCAGGTATCCCAGACAATACATAATGAAGTTACCGTTCACAGAAGTGAGGGTAACTCCTCCAATGGGTCAGATTGCTCCACCCTTGGCCTAACTCTGAATGCCCTGTCTTATTCTGGATAGAGGGTTTCTGAAATTTCTGCTTTGTAAAGAACACCTGTCTCCTTTTCGATTTAACGATGTTGCCATTTTCGGTCCTCTTATTTCTGTGTGCCATCTAATCAGCCATTGTTTCCCTTCGGTGTGTTTTTTTGCACATCGAGGCTCTTTTCTACATATATCTTGCTTTTAACAATAACATAATCTGGAACTTTTTAGGAGAATTGCTTCAACAAAATTCTTTTTAGAATTAGCTACAAGATTTTGAACAGTATGCTATCTAGATTGTCTTAAATATTATTGTGGCATAAACGCACTTGTAAAACTGGAGAAGCTTGACTATGCCATTATATAGAAAGGAGAAAGACAGCAGATCTCGGGGAGTTAGAAATTGGATCATTTAGAACAGATACGAAACTATATTCTTAAGGTAAATTTTAATGGGATCTAGTAGCTGATTTTAATGAGTCCATTCTTTGTTCTTTGCTTAGCTGTTTTAATGTTGTCCTTTTTTTACATAAATATATGACTTAATCATTAAAATAGTCATAAAAGAACACTGTGTGGCATTTCACAGCACAGTGCCATACTCGCGAGAGAGGTCTTTTCTGTGTTTGTTTATGGATACTTGAGCAAAAATACAGAAGGCAGACTCTCTCCTCCTCTCCTTTTCACTCTTTTTTTTTTCTGTTAGAGTATCTTGTTTGTAATTAACTACGAAGAGGAGTTATCCTCCCCGTAACAACTCAGTAGTGCCCTTATTGTGCATGCTTAGTCTTGTTATTCGTTGTATATGGCATTCCGATGATTTGTTTTTTTATTTGTTTTTTCTCACCTACCCAAAATGCACTGCTGCCCCCATGATGCACCTCTGCTTGCTGTTTATGTTAATGCGCTTGAACCCCACTGGCCCATTGCCATCATGTGCTCGCTGCCTGCTAATTAAGACTCAGTCGGCTGTCAAATCACTGAAGCGACCCCTCGAGGCAACCTTTGACCTGGTACTATGACCTTTCACCTTTTAGCTTGGCATGTAGCTTTATTGTAGATACAAGTTTTTTTTTTTATCGGTTTTAAAGTATATATTCCTTTTTCTGTTATAAAGTTGTAAAGTACAATGAAAAACTGAGTGTGGTTTCCTGACAAAATTGGTGGAAAGACTGTAATATAAGTACCTGGATGGACATCGTACATGAGAGAGTCCGAAAGCCCGGCAGTCCACATTCAGTTTAACTACATTGTAGAACGTTCTAATGAAATACTTTAAGGACATTAAAAATGTATTTTTGACTGTATATTTATGTACCTGTTTGGTTAGCATGGCTTTAATGATAGAATTATTTACTTTTTAATATTTAGTGTTTAAGAAAAAAAAACTTGCATGCCCGGGGACATTGCATGTCTAGGTAGATGGGGGAGGAGCAGAGGGGGTGCGTTTTTATTTTACTGTTTCAGTCACTCTGTACGATTAACTATTAACATGACTCATCCTTGTGGATCCTCCTGGAGCGCGCTGCGCGGCTTCTCTTCTTTGCCCACATCAGTGGCTTCTCACAGAAAGCCTGAAGCATTATGGGACTTAAAACACTTTAACACATTATAACATGCTCTTGTACTAGTGGGTTTTTTTTTTTTTTTTTTTTGGACAAAAATAATGCTTCCTTTAAAGCTTTTATCTTGCCTTTTTTTTTCCTTTAATTTTTTGTCTTTTGGATTTTTTTTTCCCCTCGGGTAGTTAAGTGCTCTGCTGCTTGCTCATGCTTCCTAACAATTTTAGCCTTCAACTGATTTTTCTTTTTTCTTTTTCTCTTTTTACTGGTATTTGTTTTTTATACTCGTTCACTAAACAGGGAATTCCTCAAGCTGTACTTCCCCCATTACCAAAGAGGCCTGCTCTTGAAAAAACCAACGGTGCCACCGCAGTCTTTAACACTGGTATTTTCCAGTACCAACAGGCTCTAGCCAACATGCAGTTACAGCAGCATACAGCGTTTCTCCCACCAGGTAAGGGGTCTGAGTTTGCTGATAGGTGCATCTGATGGTCCAGGTAGAGTTCTCTGGTAGAGCAGATAAGCCCCGCCCCAGTTCCTTGTCAGTCATAGATCAGGTGGAAGGTAAGGTTGTCATTAGCGGGAACTCACTGAGACATCTCATGCAGTTTTGCTTAAAACCTAAGATTTTTACCTTAATGAAAAATGGATGAAAGATCAGTGACGTTTTATATATTTACTTTTGTTTGTGTAATTTGGAATTGGAATATAGTTCTCTTCTTTTTTTTCTCTTTCCTCCACACTGTTATATGTCTGTCAAGCTATTTTATGACACTTTCCTGCTGTAAGACCCTTTTGCCTTCAAATTTCATAGAGTTAATTTGAATTACATGAAATGACACTTTCAGCTTTGATTTTTTTTATTTTTCAGCCTTTTTGTTTTCAAGGTGGAGAATAAAAAACTGACTGTGTTCTAGAGCTCTTAAAAATGCTCTTCTTGGTACCAATCAGTACATTGCTTAAAATCATTACTGCTCCTGAGGTAATACGGAAATAGCCCTAAGTGTCCAGTGAATTTACATTTATCATTGAGTTATACATTTGTGGTTTCCGTTGATTTCAACCCAGTCACATAAACATACTCTAGAACTATCCACAAGGTTATAAAATTTAAAAACATAAGCTAATCAGTCATTTAATTACCTGGAAATTTATTATTTTTCCTCACTATTTACTTCAGAAAATACATATTAAACTCCTGATAATCTCCTTGTATTAAATTCCTTGTAATCAACTAATCAGAGACTCTAATCCCATTTTCCTCTTTACCTCTTAACCTTTCTAAAAAAAATTACCATAGGTTCAGAGATTTATTTAATAAAATAATTTTATTTTATTAATTAAATTAATAAATTAATGACTAGGTACGTATGTCAAAGATCCAGCCCCTTTAGTATACTATAAATATTGACAGTATTTATAGTGCCTTAGGTTCATAATGCCACGAGGTAATGTGATCATTTATTTTTGAATAATAAACAAAAGAGTAAATGACATTCAAATTAGTTTTTAGTTTTTACTGTTAAGCACAACCTTTTATACAGTGCATCTTTGAAAAGTGGCCATTGATATGTAGAATATGTAGTAACAGTCAATGAACTAGAATATTCCACTAATTGAAGTAGCCTATGCCCCAGGCACCATGGATAAAATGATATTTGTACTCAAGAAATAACATCTATCCAAGTTGCAGTTTGTACATTTCAGAATAAAAATGGAATCATTTTGATCTGTAGGGTATTTGTTGCATTCTGAGGGAAAAATCACATTTCTCTTATGTTTTGTAAGATTAAAACTTTCTTCTCGACATATATAGTTTTTCAGAGATTTCCAGAAATTAATCTTTTTGGTTTTGTATAAATTGCCATGCCCCTAGATTTATCTTCTCTAACAAATAATCTCTCAGTTTTTCTATAGTCAGATCACTAGACAAAGTTTCAAGGGAGTGCAGATAACTACCATAATTTCTTTGAAGAAATTAAAAATTATTTTTGTCAATATATTTCATTGAATAAAACATTACCATTAGAAATGACAGTTTTCCTATTTAAAATCTAAAAATAAAAACAAATCTAACTTCTTCCATATATTACTTAAAGAAACCTAAAATAATCTGTCTTACCAAATGGGTTTGGCATTAGTTTCTCCAACAGCATTCAAATGACTAAAGACTTTAAAAAAAAAAAAAAAAACCAACTAAAGACTTTTCTAAATAAGTATAACCAGTGATTGCATGATGTGTATGACCCTTATTTATGACAATAGTCTCTCCCTAGAATGGCTTTTAGTCTGTAGATAGGACAGAGGAAAAGATGCTAAATAAGGATCAAGTCAGGGAAAAAAATAAACACATTCACAAATCAGAATCACACTCTCTCTCTGTTTTAGAAACTAAGCATTGATAATTTAAGTAAAATGTGCCACAATACATTCAAATATGCTGAAAATTTACGATATATTTGCATTTTTATCACGAATTTTGCATCAGAGATGTTCTATTCTTAATATTTGTAATTGATATGATGTGAAATTATTGCAATAGTAATATAAAATAACATTTATTTGTAACCCAGTTTTAAAGGTCTTAAGCCGTAGGTTAACCTGTAGGTTAATTAGTCACATAATCAGAGGTAGGGACTGCCTCCATCATTCTTTAAAACTACTTTCATTATTTGTCATCTGTGCCTGTGTGCACAAAAACTGGTCCTATGACATTAAAAGGTTAAAATAGCCCATCTTTACCTCTGCCAAACCACTTTGTCAGACAGCCAGGGAGGGAAGAAATCTAATGCAGAGAATGTAAACTCAGAGGCCTTAGGGGCCAGGCAGAAAACACCAAGTGAGGCAAGAAATAAATTAGGAGCTGGGGGTGTCGGGGAGGCCCTGGGGAGCAAGGCCCAACCTAAAGGGGACAGCCAGTGTTCAGACTTAGACTTCTGTTGCCTGGGAGGTTGTACCTGCTGTGTGCACTGCACACCCTTTGTGGCTCCATTTACATCATAGTCTATGTGACGAGGGGTGGTTGTGTCTATGCCTCCCAGAGTTGACTGTGCAAACCTACACAACTTAATGCAGTGGCCCTGATGTCCAGTGCTGCCAGATCTTATGATTTTTTCCCAGATGTTCTGGACATTCGGATGTTTCTACGTGAAGTTTCTCAATTTTTAAATTTTGTCAGCTAATCCAATTTTTTAAAATACATTTTGAGAGCTACAGGAAATCCATCCTACCACAAATTCATATGTAATCTCATGTATAATACCTGGGAGAAAAGGAAGTTCATTTTCCAAAGTCTAGGTGATTCTGCAGACATACAGAAGAATTATATGATCAGAGCATTCCATCTGACTACAGTATAATCATTTGGAAGGTATATTCTGAAGGCTTTATTGGAACTGAAAAGAAAATGGAAGTCATTTATTTTTTGTAGCTTAGAGTTTTAGAGCTCTGTAGTCTGTTACTTCAGTAATAACTTCCGAGATATGTAGGTCTATTTTTTGCAATTACAGTGAAGCATAGTAGGGTACATCCCTAGAGCAGGTGACTATGTATACAGGCTAGGTTGCTGGCAAAAGATCATGGTTCAGTGGCAAGCCAGCTAGCTAGCTAAGAAGAATTACTATATACCATAACTTTTAAGAACAAAGTTGGACTTATGTGTCATCCACCCATCTATCCATCATCCATCCATGCATGCATCCTTCCATCTATCCATTTATCCGTCCATCCTTCCAACCATCTGTCTATCCTTCCCTCTCTCCCTCCCTCCTTTCCTTCCTCTCTTCCTCTATCCTTCCCTGTTTTCTATTCATCCATCCAATCCATTCATCCATCCCTCTCTCCATCTTTCCATTCATTCAATCAACAAACCTTTATTGTATGCCACATGGTGTACAAGTATTTACACTAGGGATTGCAAACTTATGACCCACGGGCTAAATCTAGAATCCATAAATATTTGTCTAAGGATGTTTAAATAAAACAAAATGTAAATCCTTTAGAAAGGGTACCTAGTCTCCAACTCTAAGCCCCACACTCCCTATTGCCTGAGGCCAAGTTGTTTCCCACATTCTGTTCCAAAGGGCTACCTTTTATCGAGTGTTTCCTCTGTGCAATGCTGCACTGGGTGCTCTATATACATTGTCTCATTTTTTTCTCACAACAACCCCAAAAGGTTGGCTTCAAGGGCAACAGGCAGGCAAGTCTCAGAGTTTAGAATAAAGCCTGGAATGTAGTAAGCACTGAGTTTTATTTGTTATTTCTTGAATTCAGTAGTGTAATAGAGTAGACAATGGATTGAATAGAAACAGAAATAAATTACAGGAAGCTGTTGCTTCTTTGGATATCAATTTTGAGAATAATTCAATTGATTGTGAACTTTTAGTCCTAAAAGATATAAATTATTTTTGAGAGACCTTAAGTCAGCTTTATACTTCTTATCATAATATACCTAAATAGGCTTGAAGTATCACAGCCAAATTCAACCTCCAACCAAACTAACCTCCATTAGAATCTTTTCTCTCTTCTACTTCTTTCCGTTCTCCTTGAAGTAATTTTAACTCTGCATACATCTCCTGTGTAAATTACCTTCCTAGTTGCTTTTCCTGCATCTTCATAAAGATCGATTAAAAATATAATTTAAGAAGTCGTGTAATTAAGATAATGCATCCCTCAGAAACACACAATTCTGCTATGCAAATATATTCATAGGGGAAATTTCAAATTGACAAATACAAATTTTGCCTTGTGCTGAAAATCGAGGAAAAAATTTTAAATTGGCTCTTTGCACGTCATTATTAGTAAATCAACCCATTTTATGTAAAAATGGATATTATGGTCATTTCAAAAGTGATTTTTCTTACTGGTAAGTGGGTCCTACAGCATTATGTCTTCATATTTGTGAGTTACTGCACCCTGGCTAGTATTTTCATTGCTGCCTTATGTTTATTTGCTGCAAATCCCTTTCCAAACTGTGTGCATTGGTTATAATGGTAATGAGGAAGATAACTCAAACTAAAAGTCAAATCATGAGAGCTTTAGGGTTTTAGAGAGGTAGGAATAGGTTAACTCATTTTCAGCATGTGCAGGCTTAAGTATGCATGGGATGAAATATAATAGACAAATTGCAGCATAATAATAATAAATTTAAAGTACAATATTTAATCCGTACAATATTTAAACTGGCTTTAATATTCCTTGAATACCACCTGATTTTTTTCATTCACTTTTTCATCCTCTCTTTCCCAGTCCTCCTGCCCTACCATTAGAGGATAATAATTTCCCAGGATCTAGACCAGGATTAAATTTTGCTTGCTCTACTGTCTCAAATTAATGTCTTTGTTATTACTGGTTTCTTTTTGTGCTTGTCTTTCACAAGTCTTTGACTCAGTAGTCGTAGCAAATGACAGAGGTCTTCAAGTGTCTTAGATAATGCCTGTCAGTGTAGTACCACTCCACCTGGGAGGATGCTTCCCTGGCTCCATCACCGAGTTTAATCACTGATCTCGTGCCCAACGTCTAATTGCAGCTCCTACAGGGATGCCAGTTAAGTATCCCGTGTTTCTCAACAGCAGCTTTGTTTGTAGGGCCATCTCTCACAAGACTCAATTGGCAGATATTTTTCTAACAAATGTTCATCCCAGATGCTGCTAGTAGTTAAATAGGATGTGCCAAGATTTAGATAGAAATATAAAATCATTTGATATTTTAAAACCTAGAAGTCTAAAATAATCTCATAGAAAGAAAAGTAGTTCTGTATGTGGGAAAGTGCCCTGTACTTGGAAAATAAATTAGATTTTTCAATGTTTATATGTCAAAGAGAACAGGGACTACATATGTAACATTTATTTTAACATCGTGGTCGAACAATTGTGAACGTCAGTGCTAACACCCCATATGCGATGTGTGTCTTCATTATCTCCCATTCAGGTTTTTTATTGAAGTCTAATTAACAGTTTTTTTGTATGTGAAATTTTGTAGAATGTTTGCTATTCCGAGAAGTCCTGAGGGTCTAAACCAGCAATGAAAGCCAGTCTGTTTTCCAAGATACCTACTAAGTAAAACAACTCGAGACTTATAAGAAAGTATATCCCCTCTAAATATTTCCCTACATTTAAATTCCAAACTAGGGCAATGCAGAAGTTTCACTTTCTCTTTAAGCATCATTTATTGCTTGGTATCCCCCCAAATAACGTTCCTGTATGGATGATCACAACCCCTTCATGTATGTGTGGTTGCTGCCACAGAGAACAGGGAAATAAAACCAAGGGAATGAAAATGAATGTATTGGTTTCATTACATTGTTAAGTCAGTTTTGTGCTTTGAATTATTTAGCATTTTAATAATAAAAAAATTGTCAAATTATTTATCATGTGCTCAGTATAAAGAAAATGTTAATAGATTCATATGTTAAAGTCAGAAATAGCAAAGCCGCCAGATGGCTAGTAACCAGATTAAAACAAAACAAATTACAATATTATTTTTAAAAGAATTAAGCAGGTTTAAATTTTCTCCAAAATACTTTTATTTATAGGCGGCAGTTAGGAGAAAGACAGTGTACCAGCACACAGTTAAACTGGCTTTGATTCTTCACTGAGACTGGTTCTAATTGATCACTGTGCTAGTGTATGATTTGATTGTGCTGACAGTTACATGCCACTGTTCCCATAATAACAATTTTTCTTCTTTGTTCAAATGAATTTCCTAATTACACGTGTGATGGGATGTTTTAATTCTTTTCCCTTTTCAAATCCACCTTCCTGTTGCAATGCATGATGGGCAGGCTCAATATTGTGCATGACACCCGCTACAAGTGTTGGTAGGTGCCAGCTTTGTTTCTTGATTATCTTAAACCTATGGTGCGCCTCACAGCCCCTCAAAATCCACTGCTCAGTTTAACGTATCTCTATTGGGCAAGTCCATTTCCCTTTACTAACACCTGTCAATTAAATGCCATTTTCTGTTTAATTGACATGGACTCACATAAACGTTTTCTTTACACACAAGTTTCCTTCAGTCACCTTTGGTGGATTTTGATTGGACTATGAGTTCTGGTGTGTAAAAAAAAAATCTATCTCATAAAAGTAATATATTGTATATTTTTATAATAGTAAATAAGAAAAAATACTTTCATTCAAACAGATAACTGTATATTTGAAGTAAATACCTGTATTTTGACTTAGATTTTGAATGTCTGACTATGAACACTATATAAAATTCTTGTTTTTGACTTAGCAAATTAAGCCTGTTTGTGTCAATTTTCTTGATTTGATGGTAACAAGCTTTTTTTCCCCTTTTTTTTCTCTTTCATCCCTCTTCCCCTTCTCTCCCTGGAATGTTGTCCTGCTTTGCGCTGTGGTTGCATGTCACTTGCTGGTGATGATGTCCCGTCACCTGGCTTATTGCTGTGATAAATACCATGCCCGGTTATCTTCTCCATGTTGCCATGGTTTCCATATTGCTACACTCTTCTGTATGTTTGCTTATATGATTCTCCCTCCGAAAGTTCCCATGGTGCACGGTGCTACGCCAGCCACTGTGTCCGCAGCAACAACGTCTGCCACAAGTGTTCCCTTCGCTGCAACAGCCACAGCCAACCAGGTTTGCTAATTTACAGCTTTGTTTCTTAAAGACCAACTCTAATAGGGCTCAAGCCAACAGCCCTTACACACGTGGATTTCCCGCCGAGGTCGGTGGGAACCGCGTGTCCGTGAGGGCTGTCAAGGGTGCTTTAATAGCATGGGGTTCAAAGATGCCTCTTGTTGGCCTACACATTCTCTCTATGATGAGCAGCAGAATGCTTTTATGCCATTTATCAGTGCTCAAGAGTTGTCGCAGCTCCATTTCTGAAGCTACTAAAATGATATTTACACAAGCAATTCTCATTTGGTCTCAACCAATACTGCAGGTGTTTCGACCAGTCAAAAATGTAGGTAATTTTATGGTTTTTATTATAATAAACATTTGGTATATACAATTTCTCTGTTCTTGCCTAAATTCTTAATTAAAAGCAAAGTATTTAAATGTGTTAAATATGCCACAAATGACCACTCTTGTAAATAGAGTTTGTTATAAATTCATTCTAGTTTTGCTTCTTTGATAAGCAGATTGCATATTCAAAATAAGTTAAATTTGTGTCAAAGTTTTGATTCTCAGTGCTTTAAGTGGAAAAAAAAAAATCCTGTGTTCTTGTTTCTAAAATTATCCAGCATATATGTGGGAGAGTTATAAAGAAAAAAAAAAAAAGACATCAAATATGGAAAATTGAGCCATTCTGTGTTCCATGCAACTTTATGGAGTAACAATTACACAGGATACTTTTAAGTAAAAGGAATCTGTTTCAGAAATTTAAATTTTATGATGTACAAGAGGGACTATCTAAAATAAAATGAATATTAAAATATTTAATATTTAAAAATTCACGTTGATTCAACCAGCATTTTCTTTTCTTTCTTTTTTTTTTTTTTTGTGAGGAAGATCAGCCCTGAGCTAACATCCATGCTAATCCTCCTCTTTTTGCTGAGGAAGACCGGCCCTGAGCTAACATCTATTGCCAATCCTCCTCCTTTTTTTTTCCCCAAAGCCCCGGTAGATAGTTGTATGTCATAGTTGCACATCTTTCTAGTTGCTGTATGTGGGACGCGGCCTCCGCATGGCCGGAGAAGCGGTGCGGCGGTGCATGCCCGGGATCCAAACCCAGGCCGCCAGTAGTGGAGCACATGCACTTAACCGCTAAGCCACGGGGCCGGCCCTCAACCAGCATTTTCTGATTCTATTTAAAATTGTGTTCTAGAAAATACTGGTTGCCTCAAAGTCAAACTTATGTAAAGTAGGTTTCAGCTTGAATATATAGATATGTTTTTTATGAAAGCAAATTTCAATAGGGTTAATAGCATATAAAAAAATTTAGAACCAAATCAAATTTCAAATAACCCACAGGCTAAGGTTAAAAGTAGCCAAATGAATCTCAAAGAGCCAGTATCAACATGTCACCCCTTGGGAAGAGAAGACCAATTAAGCGTCGTCTGAATTTGTAGTTATGGCTACGAGAAGTAGCCACCCTTGTTTCTACAATACACCATGTACTGTTGAAGAAGAATTGTAAGCTATTAGTATAGCCATTAAAAACTTTCAAAAGCAGCATGCCAAATGGATGCGTTTTAAAGTTTCAGACAGGCTTTAAACATTTCTTGGCAAAGAATCAGTAGTTTTTCCAAAGCTTGTCAAAATAGCCCTCGATTTATGCTAACACATCAGACTCATTTACAAGAATGCTAGATTGTGCATATGTGGCATGATAGTAAGTAATCTATGGCAGAAATTTCTTAATGGATTCAATGCAGCCCATTTATGGTGCAGATCAATGATGCTGAACTCTCTTGTGTGTACCACGTATGACTGTAGAATTGCTGGTGTAAGCAGAACTATAGCAAAGCAAATTTCAACGTGCCCTTGGCCACTTGGGTTGTAGGGGACACTTTACTTTTTGCATTGTGCTGTGACCATTTCATGCATAATCTTGGGTCTTCATACTGTTTTACAACCAAAAGAAAGAAAACGGAATGGATATATATATACACACATATATTATATCTGCATATACATGCATATGTATATGCCTACAGTACATTAGCAATGCTGGAACTAGCTGATGCCACAAAATGCAGCCTGCATGCATGCAGAAGTTTATAGCTGGCCCTTCATCTGCATCGAGTGGTGTTGAAGGTCCTTGGTATGTTTCGACAGCCCCATCCTTGATGCTTCTACACTGTTGGGTGCAACATCCTGTCCTGCAGCAGCAGGAAAAATGGTATGAGAAGCTTCATTATGCTTGGAGCACGTTTTCGTGCCATTTGCCAATGCTGTAAAATTGTGTAAAGATGTCAGCTGAGAAATGGAAATAAAATAGAGACATATTAATTTACACTCCAGACCGAGGATTGTGATACGCTGAATTAGTCTAGGACACCTAAATTGAAACAACGACGACACAATGCCTTCATGGTTGTGATTTCACTGTTCTCCCATCAACCTTGCTGAAATGGGATTAGCGCATTTTGTAGGTGAAGAAACTTATGAGTAATTAAGCGCTTTGCTCGAGGTTACACAGCGAGGGAGCGGATCACTAGTTCGAGAACCATGCTTTCAGTCCTCCTATGGGCTTCCTCCGTTGTGCTGCCTCTCCCAGGGTAGCAGCCGTCATTCCAGGTGGGAGGAGAATCAGGCTACAAGTCGGAAGTTCTTGGCTTTGGGGACTATTGAAATAAGTCACCTCTCTATGGGTTTCTTATTGTATTTTCTCTCACGTTTTTAAATTCTCTTGCCCATTTAAAATACAATAAAATGTGCAATCAGGATTCAGAAATATGTTCCGAAGTAAACTTATGCTCTTATCTGGTTCTTTTGAAATACTCCTTTGTAATTCTTACCTGGTATTTTTAATTTGGAAAACAAGTTAGACACCATCATAAGTTGAAGGAAAATGTTAGAAATTGGTTGCACAAAAATAGACAAGACCTTTGCTACTTTGATTCTGAATTGCTGAATAACTGAAACCATAGGTGTGTGTGTGTGTGTGTGTAGGCCAACAAAAAGGGCTTCTTTCAATTACTGCTCTGCATGAATTTTTGATAGTTTTACTTCTCTTACTTCCTAAAAACTGATAACATTTATAGAATAGTATTTAACACAAAGATTTTAAAAAATGAGTTGCTACTTTGGCCTTAAGTTTACATTAACTTACTGTTGTGTTGACCAGATAAGGACTATCACCTCACAGCTGAATTTCACTTTTCTTAAAAATTTTAATATTAAAGTGTTTTCATCTCTTGGTTGTTGGCTTGCTTGCATGGATCATTCATTAAATAATTTTTTATTTGCTAGATACCCATAATATCTGCCGAACATCTGACTAGCCACAAGTATGTTACCCAGATGTAGAATTTTCATCACTAAACAGTAAGTTTGTTATGTAATATATAGTGTCTATTCGTGGTGTTTTTTTTAAATAATAATTTTGTAATGCACTTAAGAAAATTTTGCGAAATTTTGGCAAAAATATTTGTATAGAGTTCACATTTTTATCTTAGATGGGTTATGAGGAATTTTATATAAATTTATAATAAATATGTTAATATCACTTAAATTTACATAGTACTTAGGGAAAAAGAAATTTTGTTTTCTCTTCATATTAGAAATAAACACAAGCATGAAGAAAAAATATGACTGAAAACTACCTAGAAGGTGTTGATCAGGGATTGGCAAACTTTTTCTTAACAGACCAGATAGCAAATATTTTTGGCTGTGTGGGCCACATGATTTCTGCTGTAGCTACTCAACTCTGCCCTTATAGCATGAAAGCATTGGAGACAATATGTAAATGAAGGGGTGTGGCTGTGTGCCAATAAAACTTTATTTACAAAAATAGGCAGCAGGCCAAATTTGGCTCACAGGCAGTAGTTTGCTGATCCCTGGTGAAGATCATCATTTATTTTATTTTTTAATCTTTTTGCTAAATCGCGAATGAGAATGTGTCCCCACCTTACCCCATGCTTTACCACACACAGCATCATTAGAATGTAAAGAGTCTGACTTTAAATAAATATATACACACCCTCATGTCTATGCACACACACACATCTACGTCTCCAGATGAGCTTCAGGTACTTCACGATGGTCACCGAGGAGGATCACATAATTCTGAAAATGTTGCCATTGCTCAAAAATGGTTTGAAAGTCTTGTGGTTTGCCTTCAGACACGTTGACTTAGGTATTTGCAAAGGTGGCCATTTTTCATCCTTAGAGGATATGTTTTATTCAATATGCATGCATTCAGGTTAACATGTGTGCTCAGAAGTATATTAGGTACTTATTTTTATACTTTATATATATAATATATATAATTTAATATGTTTAAAATAACATTTAAAACTGAACCGGGCAAATAAGGTGGGCGATCATTCTTTGTTGCTTCCCTGCATTCCTTTATTTCTTCATGAAGACAGTTAAAAATGATTTTTTAGTGCTACTGTGTGTTAGTTACCATGTCAATGAGATAAAGATGAATAGACAATGAGATGAAGATGTAAATTTCAGCACACTATATTAAAATTAGAGAAGTTTGAACAAATTTCTTTTGGAGCAAAGATGAAGGACAAACTTTTCCCAACAGAATCAGAGAATTAGTGAGTTTGGACAAGGGGGGTTGTTCTAGAGAGGAGGGAGGAGTGAGGGCCTCATAGAGGAAGGGACAGTATGTCGAGTCAGGAGGTGGTGGCAGAGCACCTGCCAGAGGCCTTGTGATGCATCCACAGCAGGAGCTGGACAGAGTGGAGCGCTGCAGGAGGAGAGGACAGCTGGAATTTGAGAGCCATGTAAGAAAGAAACGATAGACTCGATCTGCGAAGTGCTGTCAAAGACACACTGCAATCATGAGTTAAATCAGTGACACTGATTTTTGTCTATTTCGTAAGCTCTCTCAATGCAGTTCTGATAGTGAGGTTCATTATCTGAACACTCTCCACATTTTTGAATAAGCACATTGCTTCATAGCATGTAGGTTTGGAAGAAGAGTATCCCTTTTGACGTGTTTAAAAAAAATCTGTTTCAAGCTTTGATGATCAATTGGGTATATTTGGTATGTGTACAAGTAACTATGTTCTGTTTCCTAGCAGCAATCCAGGTTGAAAAAAAGAGACCAAATGGCCATAAGCCCATCAATAGCAAACCAGCGAGTTTGTCTGTATTGAAGCTTAGGCTCTTCGTGTTCTGTTTAACAAATGCTTGCTCATTTTCGTGAGGAGTTGCAATATTTAAACAGATTTTTGATGCAGCAAAATGGTGATTTCTTTCCATCTCAAGATTGTATTTATTCTAAAGCATTCTTTTAATATGTAAAGATCCTCTGATGAGAACAAATTTCCTGTAAAAACTAGAACTATTAATTCACAAGCACATTGTAGTATCCATTCAACCTTAATTCCTCAGGAGCATAAGGAACCATTTTTATTTTTCTTGGCTTTAGGGAAAAAAAAAAAACCCTAACTTAAATTATCCAAAACAATCACTTAAAGTGTCATTGTTTTTTTTCCCCAAAGGCATACTGTCCTAATCAAGCAGCCAAATATAGTGAATCATGTTTAATAGGACTTATTGTTGCATGGATTTTAGTTTTATAGGCCAGATCATTACTCTGGAAAGCCGCTGAACTTTAGAAGAGAAGAAAGTGAGTTTAAATTCTGCCCCACGACGATGGTGCTGAAGAAGGCCGTGCTATATTGTGGCCCTAGGTTCTGCACGTGGGTTCTGTGCTGTTCGCTTAGTATTGGATGATATTTGAGCAGAGTCTACAATTTTATTAAGCTGTGCATGTGATTTCGTTCTCATAGAGATAATAACTAATTTGGATCCATTGGTACATGTGAAGGGTTTTTGGTTTTGTAGGAAGATATGGTACCATACGTGTGCTCACACTTTAAATCAAGAAATACAATTTTCGTATTGAATGTGTATTGGAAACTCTTTTTAGATATTGTCCGTTTTAACAAGGATTCTCTCTTTTTCCTTTGTAGATCGTACTAAAGAGGAAAAGACAGTGTGCTTGGTTAGAGTAAAGGACGAGGTCATTAGCCATATTGTATATACCGTCAAGCAACACACACACAAGCCCTTCAGCCACGAGACATCCCCATATTGCATGTTGACCAGAAGACAAGACAACACGGAGCCCACTGCACACTGTTGCCTATACACTTTGTACATTTAATTGATGTTTGTGCTGAGGTGATATTCCTGTCTACAAGAACAGCATTGTCTTTCTTTTCTAGCACAGAGTTATGCATTAAGATATGCATACCTAATTAGTTTCCTATATATTCATGCCATCTTGAAAAGACAGACTATGGTGTAACCATGACTCTATTATGTATTGGTACGTCTGTAGACCAAGATATAATTTTTTAAAAATAAGTTTATTTCTTTCAAGGTTTACAAATAACAAAGGTGCACCTTGTATTTAAAATTGCCATTATAGATGAGAGCGTGCATGCACAGTCATTTTTGTTTAAGAGTAATATTTTTAATGTAATAGATTTTAAGATGTGGTGAGGGAGGGATCTGACAGAGATGAATGTGCCAAGCAAAACCACAACTGTGTATCTTTTAAAGCACATCATGGCTTTAAGTACCATGTTGTTAAGGATTCTCATGAAGTGCCATAGACTGTACATCAAATTAGAGTATTATTTCTTCAGTGTTATTGTTTTCAGAGCCACATTTTGTTGCTTATTCGCTAGTACTAATCAGTCAAAGGGCACCATTCTTTTTTTTTTTTTTGAAACCAAAGCTGTCTCAGAAATGGCCAATTTAACTTTACAGTAACAATAGACAGCACAACACCGACTCTCTCGAGACAGATAAACTCACACATACTGGAGATATATATAATAGATATATATATAAAATTATTTTAATGCATTGTAGTGTAATATTTATGCATACTATACTGTATAACATGTTATTCAAAAGGGATATGCCATTTCTGAGACACGATAACAAAAAAAATGAGGAAATTATTTTGCTTCTATTTATAGCTCTGTCAAAAGTCAAAAGACTATAAATGCTTTGCAAAAATGGTTTCACATTTGCTTAAATGCTTCATCACAGTCACATTTAAAATAGTGACTCTAAACAAAGAAGAAAGCAGCACTGTCATCAGATGCATGATAAACCAAAACATGAAAATGGGAAATGTTTAATTAACCTAGTGATCGGGTGGGTTAAGTACATGGGTGAATTTTATATGTGATTTGTTTTGTTTTGTTTTGTTCAGATTAACTGCTTATAGCCTTAGAAAGCCTTTTACAAAATTAAAAAAAAAATAGATGTGCATTCAGTTTTTAAGAATGGATTCATCCAAAGGAATTCCTTTTCTGTGGTTTGGATGTCGCAGCTAGTAAAGGGTATTTTTGCTCTGTTCAGCGGTTCTAAAAATTGCTGAAGTCGGGGCCAGGTCACTGGTAGTCACAGTGTGGAATGGGAGAAGCGAAGGTTCAGTTATAGAACCGTCCATACTCCCAAGTTTACCGCAAGTTTTTATGCTTGAGAGAGATGCTTTCTAATATAAGACTGATGTGTTGATCTCACCGATTGTACTGTACATCTATTAAAGCCTTAGATTATTACATTACGGGTTGGAACCCATACCAATGTAATTTCAATCGTGTTTAAGAGAGTAATGGTGACTTCACATGTTATTGTAGTTAGTTACATTATAGAATATTACTTATTTTTCTTGTTAAAATGTAGTTTTTCATTTCCTACATTTATTAGATTTCATTTTCTATTAACAATTGAATACCATTTCAGTTTATAGACTCTTGTTTTATTAGATTTTACCGATGAATTTTTCAAAACACACAAAAAAATTAAAGTAGTTTTTCCTTCATAACATACTCAGTTTTGATTACATGTAGTGTCATATGAATATTCGTATTATTGTTAACTAAATGATTTATATTTTACTGATTTAATATTAAAGTGTAAGAATGTCAGTCATTGTTAGTTCTTGTCTAGTTTTCATTAAAAGAACAAAGATCTTTTCTATGGATATCTTATAAATATATAATCATTGCTAAGTAAGAAGTTAAGTTGTTGCTATGGCAACAATCCTGGCAGACAATTGAGTAATATTTTGATGATTTATTTTGTTTGTAATTAGTTATTATAAGAAGATCTAGATCCTAGATATTAGAATAAAATTTATTTTCTACTGTATCCATTTCAAATGTTAAAGTATTGTTTAATATTTTTGAAATCCCTGAATATCAGGCCTTGTTATAAATAAGCTGCATAATCAATAAATAGAACAAGGGACTTTTTGTTGATAATCCAAATACTCAAGGTTTACGTAATGAGAATTCTAGCGTGTGTGCAAACTCTTGAGGGTTGATTATGCTGCAATTTAGCATGTGGAACGTCTAGAGAGAAGGTTGACTTTTTGCACTTCTGTATATAGTCAAAAGAGAGAAACCTGTATAATAGTAAGATCTTATTTTGAATAAAAACGTCTATAATTACAAGGAGTTTTGTTAAGGCTAATAAAATGACAGACTGAGCAAAATTGCTTACAAAAGTGGCACAGAGTTAGCACTCCAAACCCCTTCAAACATGTTGCTTTGCTTTTTGTGGACAGCTTGTAGTTTGCCAGGATTTTTTCAGCTGGAAAGATATGCCATCCTTCCAAGATCTCATGACTGACAAAAACTCCATTGGGCCAACTCTGCCTGAAGATCATTACCAAAAATAGCAGGTACTTCAACCATTAAGGTGAAATCATGGATTAAATATTCCTTACATTTTTCAAAACTACTGCATGTTTAAAACTTCAACAAAGAAAAAAAAGAGAGAGAAAGAACTATACTAAGGACATATACTATTCAAATCAGTTTCTGCCAATTTCAGTGGTCTGTTGTTCACACACACACACAAATCTTCAAAACAAGTATTGACTTTCACAAAATTTAAACCATGAACAGGCAAGCCAAACAGCACACGGTAGCTATAGTTGTTATGTGATTGTTTTTTAATTGCTGTAGGAACCTGTTCTTTCAGCAGGTGAAAAAATGAAACAGTTCAAATTTCACGGTTTTAATTTTCAACTCAGAAGCACTCAAAGCAGCAAATATGATAATAGGCACTTGTGGTATGAATTAGTGTAGCCAGCCTTGCTCCAGCTGGTTACAATATTGCACTTCTCAGCAACCCACGGCTTTCATCTGCTGAAAGGACAGATGTGCTTGGTTTTACTATTATGTAATCACAACTTACTTTCTGCTTGTAGTTGCTTAAAATTATGTATTTTGTCTTGGGCTGCAATTTGTTTTATGCTTATTTTATTATTACTGCAGTAGTTGACTTTGCTGTATGGAAAAATAAAGTGAAATTGCCCTAATAAAACTTCTCTTTCTTAAGTATATGTGTGTATCTGAGATTGAAGAGTAAATTATTTTTGCGCATTTCAAGTATTCATGCATGTCTGTCTTTATGAACATATTGGTATGAAAATTCACGATCCAATTTTACCTGATTGCAAAGAAGGTGTTCACTGTCTTTCTCACAAACTATCCTTTCATACCGAGAGTAAGAATCTGAATCATGATGTATTGCCATCCTATGCCAAGTGTTTTCTGAAAAATCTTGCCCTCCTCTCCCCTGCCATGGTAAGTGCTGTTTGATATTATTTTAGGTGTAGGGCAGGAAAACTATAAGAAAAAAAATTCTCTTATGAATTCTAGATCCCTGTCTTTCTAGTATGGAAATTTTATTTGCCTGACTGCCCTGGGAGACTAGCACTGGAAATCAGGCAATCTAAGAGAATATTTCAATAATGAAATAATGATAACTCTTGATTCAGAGGAATAGCAGAGTTTACACACACACACAGCTGAGCCAGGCCGTGACATAACTCACTCTTGAGTATGTGTGTGTGTGTGTGTGTGTGAATTTTTTAAACAGTGAATTAAAAATTAGGTTGAAGTGAAGCCTCGTACCCCATGTGGCCTTGCATGTTGCAATTTCCACCGATGGCCAGTGAAAGCCCAAGTTTCCAGTAGGAAGATATTTTCTCATTTGATCAGTTAGTGCTACTTTATGTGACTGTGCCACTTGGTATTTTGTCAAAGGCTGCAAATTCCCCTTTATAGGTCATGCTTTTTTCCCTAAACCTTATTGCAATACAAATAAGTGCATTTTTTGTAATTAATACAATTCTGTTACTGGTTGAGGTCTACAGAACATGTCTGTTGTTCTCAGTGGAGCCGACTATTCGAGATGCTGCTTGTCAAAAAGAGAGTCACTGCCATGGAGATGATTCACAACCCTTTTGAGTAACATCAAAACATCTGGCTCTCTCCAATTAGTGATAGTATTTTGGATATCTTTTAATGGAAAAAAAATGACAGTAACAAAAAGCCATTGTAACATTTTCAGTACTTTAAGTGGAACTGTATTTTATTAGTCACAACAGCATATCCATGCATCTGAAAAATGGTGTTTGAGATATTTTTCGTTCTCCAGACAATCCTTATTGTTCAGAAGGTGTTGTTGCCACAGGGACCAGTAGGGGTCCTCAGCTCACAGGATGGGACATTGAGAAGTCAGTTCCCTTTTTCTCATTTGGGGAATAAAATCATTTGCTAGAGCTGTTATTTCATTGCAGAGCCTTGGTGCTCACGGAATTTACACTTTGGAATGACCCAGAAGGTCAGTGACATGGAACGATCTATAATTTTACTGAGGCACAATTTTGAATAGTAGCTTCTTTTCTTTCTTTTTTCTTTTTGTGAGGAAGATCAGCCCTGTGCTAACATCTGCTAATCCTCCTCCTTTTTTGCCGAGGAAGACTGGCCCTGGGCTAACATCCGTGCCCATCTTCCTCCACTTTATATGGGACGCTGCCACAGCATGGCTTGCCAAGCGGTGCGTTGGTGCATCCCCAGGATCCGAACCTGAGAACTCCGGGCCGCCAGCGGCAGAGCACACAGCAGAGCACGCACGCTTAACCGCTTGTGCCACGGGGCCAGTCCCGGAATAGTAGCTTCTTTTCTACGGGAAATAGTCACTTAACATGTAAGTGAACCTGTGGGACGCTCAGCAACAAGATTTTGTGATTTTTCTACTTGTTTTACTCCACTCTCGCATGAGTCTGAGGCTCTCACTTCGTTTGAGGTACTCTATGTTCTGGAGAAAATATTATGTTATTGTTCAAGAATTTGGAAACTTTTGAAAGCCTAGAACATATCTACTTTAAATGTTCAAAGTCGACTGTATTAACATCATGGAAAGGTCCAAAAATGTGAAACTTAGAGACTTAAATGTCAAGGGATTTGTTGTGAGTTCTCTTGATCTGTCGGCACAGCAGTGGCCGGCCTCCAGCACACCACTCCTACCGTATTGGGCCAGCCAGCCCTAGAGGGGCCTTGGCACCAGCAGCGCTTGGGGTGGGTGGTGAATCTGCAGCTACCCTGGGATTGTGTGTTTGTGAGACTTGGAGGGTCCCATGTGCTCTGAAGCCCAGACCAGCAGAATCCGGATGTGTGCCGGGGCCGTCCTGGGCCTGGCGCTCAGGGCTCGCCTTCCTCAAGCCTCGCTGCCCAACTTCCTCAGAGTTGTCTGCTCTTGCCCGGACACGGGTCAGCCTCGGCCATCCTCATCTGCCCTGTCCTACCCGCCCCTCCAGGGACTGCGGCCACCAAGGGCGCAGGGCCTACCCCTTTTTTTCCCCTGGGGAATCTGACCCTCAATTCTCTCCCCTTCAGTTGCCTGAGGTTTTTCTTTGTTCATGTAATATTTTTCTTTTGCTAATTAAATGTTGGGAGCTGGAAAAAAATATAGCCTGCCCTTGAATTTACCATTTTAGGAAAAAAGAGCAGTGGCAAGTTGGAACACAGATGTTAAAATCTGTTACTATTAGCGACCTGTTTGGGTCTTTCAGAAACGATTTAGTGAAGCAAGAGTGATCAGTTTCTTTCTCCCTAACTGGGTTTCATAATGACAAAACATAGTCTTTCTTTTTTAACAGATAAAGACTACACCTGAAGGTGTATTCAGGTGGCCGGGGGCCACCACACTGTTCTGTAAATTCTAACCTTCGCTCTCAGTCACATTTGCCTCTCCGTGGGGCCTGGGGTGGAATCCCTGACCGTGAACGTGGAAGAGGTCAGAGGCCAAGTTAAACTGAAGCTTGCGGGGGTGGGGGTGGGGGACTGCTTGTGTGTGATTCCCCTGCAAGGGGCACAACTTCACTGCTTCACTGGAGGGAAATTTTAACTGTCTCAGCCACCTCCTGTGCCATGGTCATGAGCACATCTCCTAGGAAATAAAAAAGCAGCCTCGGAATAAAAGGCGTTCTCCATAGGAGGGTCCCACGTCGGCCTGACTGCGCAGGCCCAGGTGCCCCACTTACTAAATCTGTTCTGGCACTAGATACACAGTTGTTACCAATTTTGAGTTATACCCCACAAGTCATGGCTGAAAGGCAACGGCTTGGACCAGGATAGCTCCGACCCCGATTGCCCGTGCAGGTAGGATCCACTCACAGGAGAACACCCAGTTCATAATGGACTTGGACACCAGCAGCTATGGTGGTGCTGAAGGTCTGGGAGTAAGTGTGCCGTCTGCAGAAGAAGAACATACTTAAACTTAGAGCAATGACGTGCCAAAGAACCAACAATTTAGCCAAGTGGCTCTCCAAAGCCCGTTCAGAATGGCAGGAGGTCACAACCTCTTGCCTAACATCCCACGGTGAGAGCCGCAAAGCTAAGCGGAACGCCTGGACCCTGACGTCCCAGGGGCTAACGTGACTTAGGTTTAGGGTGAAAGACATGTGAGGAACTAGAAGCCTTAGTAACTGACATCCAACAAATGAGCAGTGGACATCGGGACACCCACGGGGCCTCAGTAACAGGAAGAACTCAGTGCCCCTCTGCTTTGCTGTACCACTGGGCCACTTCCCTTCACAAGTGAGACCAATTCCCAGAAGCGGCCTTGGGTGGCCACTAAAGATAAGTATACGTGGTGACATCGGGGTGGGAGGTAGGAATTGGGGCAGAGAGAAGGGCTGGTTTTGATGACTTTGTGCGTGGTAAAGATAGGTCTGCCCAGGGAGACCAATGTCAGACACTGGTAGGAAACGAACCATAGAAAGAATAGGGTATAACCTCCTAAAATGCTTATCTTTAAGATGTGCACTGAAAATTTCCTTAAACTCACAAAAATCAAAGCCGTCATTAGAAATGGCACTGAAGCACTGGGGAGGCACTGCCGTGACGAGGACCAGGGGCTGTGGAGTCAGACCACCTGGATTCATGTCTCGAATTTTCAGCTCTTCGAACTTGGCAAGTTACTCCACCTCTTTGTGACTCAGTTTCCACATTAATAAGATAGAAATAGTAACAAGAATATTTACCTTGAAGGGTCGTTGAGTGGTTGCCAGACTTTGCTGCAGATTGGAATTACCTGGAGAATCTTTAAAAAGTGCTGATGCTTGGTCCCCACCCCCCGACGTTCTGATTTAGTTGCTATGGAGGCAACAGCTGAGTTAATCTATGTAAAGTGCTTAGAACAGTGCCTGGCATGTAGCAAGCAATTGATACATGGTAACTCTGATTGCTACTTCATTACTTTCCATTTTGCAAATTACTTAATCTTTAACTTTTCCTCCTAGTTCTTAGGTTACATCCCTTTCAAAGCAGCCATGTACACCCTATCTCTGTCTACTTGTGTTATCTGTAGTTCTGTCTTTCCTGTTCAGTAGTGAAACTTTACCTTCCTGTAATTTACCACCACAACAGATCCTGCTCATTGCTGCATAGATCGTGAACATTTCAAACGTAGAATCAAGTACTTTTTGACTCACTCTGAAAATGGTTCTTTCATGTCCTGGCGTGATATGATCGCAGACCGCACCTAACCCATGTCAACTTGAAAGTGACTGTTTAGACATATCTAAGTTTAACTATTTGAATTCCCCCTTTATTTAAATTGTGCTCAAGGTCAAAGAATAGAATGGATGCATTAATCATCATAAAAATTGTTCCATTAAACAAGGTATTTTAAATATTTTATTTATCAAAATAATATTTCTAATTATATTAGAGCAGCACTAACATATTTCCATATCATATTTTATCATAGGTTTACTTTAGAAGCTTAAATGAGCACAGACTCAGCTCCATAAACACACATGAAGAATCTATGTGCCAGGCACCCCTCGAGGCTGAGATAGAAGGTTGAATGGCAAGAACTTCACAGTGTAATGAAACGAGATATACAGAATACCGAATACACTGATCTGCTGTTCCCCCCCTCCCTCACCTGTCCCAGGCCCTTTAACTGTACCACAAAATAATTTAGAGTAAGATTAAATGAAAACTACCTTCTCTTTTTGAATAAAATCATGAGACTACCCTACTCATCTGACTCATTTTATCCTTAAAAAGTAATCTGAATAGTGAAAAGTATTTATGAATAATGTTCATAGCATTTTTTTATAATAAAAACCAAGAACAGTCCTTGTTTTAATATTTAGAAATGACTAAGTATTATAGAGTGTTATGCAGTTAAAAAGCATTTTTTCAAAAATGATTTAATTACTTGGGAAAGTAATTTTAGTGGTAGGATTATAGGAGATTTTTAAAATTTTCTAGGTTTTCAAAATTTGTAATTGTTTTAGCAAACATTTATTGCTTTTTATTTAAAATACTTCATATCTTTTTCCTTTATTTTTTACTTTGAATTCATCTACATTGTTTCTCAGACCATTCATCTATTTGAGTTGGTTTGCCAAATTTGGAATATTCAAATGTGTTATAAAAGGTGTACTTTACCTATCACTGTTGATTGAAAATTATATAAAATATCTTGCCAAGTCAGTGAAATATGTATTTTTTTTAGGGAAGAATAGTAAAAGGATGTTAATAAAACCCCTGTTAGTATAATCTTTGGTCTTAATTCTCTAAAAGTGTAACCAGTTTCTGTGTGATGATATCATCCCCTATTTGCATTTTATTTACAGCACAGATTTCTATTTTAAATCAATCAATCAATCAATTTATTTATTTAGGTGGTTATCTCCTCGTTCTCCCTTCCCTCCAAAAGATACCCTAAGTCATCAAAATTGGTTCGTATGTATTTATTATAATTTTTTTGAAAAAGACAACAAAATGTGTGCAACAAAGCTTAGGAAGCTGTGCTAGCAGGGTAACTATGTTCCCCAGGGAGGCGAGGGCTGGGTGCTCTCCAAGGGGGAGATGCTGGAGCGGAGACCTGACTGTGTAACGGCACATGACCTCACCTGGGGGTACAGACTCTCCAGCCATCCTTCCTGTCGAATGTTAACTCATCCTGTCAGCTAAATGAAGTGCCCCTGCATCCAGAATCATTCTCCTCCCTCCCGACACGGTGACGGTGACAGTAATTATCTCTTGCTCTGTTTTCTCAAGGCTTATTGCTTTACTTCTATCCCAGTACTTACTTTATTCTCCCTGGTGTTATATGCGTGTTGCTTACAGATCCGCATTTCCCCAAAGAAACGTATTTCTTACCAGGAAGACCCAGTCTTGCTCATCTCTGTGTGGCACTCAGTACCTAGCACCAAGTTTTGTATTTTTGTATTTGGTAGGCACTGATTGAATGTTGGTTTACCTGAACTTTAATTAATCTCTTAGCCTCTACTAAAAATGCAGATCAGGAACATTCTATGGAACTCAGCTTTTCAGACCATGAAAACAGTGCAACCACTGAATATCTAGAAAGATTGATAGAATCTCAATGTCTTCCATTTTTTGAAAAATAGTCTGGAGAAATGAGCTGGTATTTCCCAGCCCACAACCCACTCTGAATCCCTTAATATACCACTAAATAGAGTAATTTAGAATGTGTTTAATTAAAACTTCCCTCCTTTCTTAAATACAAAAACATGATTACCTAACTCATTATCTACAGAGAGGAGAATGTAGGAAGGAATCTTCTGGTATGGGTGGTATACCTTATGAACACGTTCTTATTAATGAGTCTACAGTGAAAGAGACAACATACCTCCACAATCTTTCTGCATCCTTTACAATATTTCTGCTTCTGAAACTGAGAGTCTGCTGCCTTGCAATGCAAATGCCTTTCCCTATCATCTGTGAACTGTTTTTATTTATGAACTGTATTTGTTTCCTTTCCCAGGCACCTCAAGCCTGTGTTAATTAGCATCAACAGTGGAGCACAGGAGGAACATAAGCCATTTACTTGTGAACAAATAGAAGAATTGCAGTGGAAATTAATTTGTACAGGATATGTACCTACAACCTGAACGCTTTTTACTATATTCATCTTGTTTTAATGAGTTGGTTTCTTTTTCTTCCTCCCTGTTCCCTTTATACTATTTCATAAGGCTCTGAACTCCAATCACTATTTTCGGCTCTCTCGGCTCCCAGTAGAACCCTCCTTATGAAAAGGTGTATTGAACAATTATTTCATCTGATGTGACTTAAAAGGGTCTGGGAAGCCACTCCATTCCCCTACAAACAATCTTCCCATCTGTGCACTGCTAATTAACATCCTCTGAATAAGAGAGAAAATTTTTCATTCTGTAGTTATGGAGATTTAAATCCTTTAAGAGACTTTGTGGAAAAACGACTTAAATTCATATTGCTTTACCTTATTTCTTTCCTCTCTTTCTCCATCCCTCTCTCCCACCCTTTCTTCATCTTTTTCTCCTATTCTTTCTTCTGTAAGAATTAGAGAATGCTAATCTGTGCTACACAGTGCGGTAGATACTGAGGACAACGCGATGAATCCGATCAGTCTCCATGCTCAAAGAACCTAAAGAAGACTTGGCAAGATATACGTGTCAACTGATGCAACGCAAGCCGATAAGTGATGTGCTAAAGGAAGACACAGACTGTTCTGAGGAAGGAGAGAAAGGTGGCTGATCCCTAAGCAGAAATGGAGAAGGAGCCCAGAAGACGAGTCTACCAGACACAAACTCCCCTGACTCTACAGCCTTCCAGCTGGTTTTCAGTGTCATGCAGCTTTCTAAAAGCTCCATCATACTCATAGGGATAAAGGAGAATATTACTATTTGCCTTCTATAATTGCACCATACCCAAACTTTAAGTTTGTTGAGTAAAAAATGTGATAATCACCTGTGTTTTGGTCCCACAAAACCTGATGATACTCTTTCTTTAACTTGATTGATGTGTTGGTATAATTAGATATTTTTTAAAATTCTCTGATTTGCTAATATCAAGTGCATATCCACTAGTGCATGGGTGAATGGTTACAATATTTTAAAATAGATATGAGAGATTATTGAAATGCTTACCTCATTGCATTTTTCCAAAATTCCAAAAGTTATTAGTCTTATTTCAAATATGAATAGATAAGGGTGAACGAACAAACTAGATCCCCACAAAATGCAAACCACAATTTAGTCATTAGTATTAACATTTTCTTTAATTTCCTCCTGCATTGTTGTCAAGAAAAAATGGATTGATTCTGACTTGATCTTGCTTGCTTCTCTTTTTCATCCTCTGGTGGAGGTTCCCACACCGAGAAACGATGAAAACCCTGGGCAGCCACTGCTTTCCGGCGTCACCCCCGAAGGACGAATGCCATGTCCTCTAATATCGAAAAACACTTGCAAACTAATCAATTATTTTGTATTTTAAGAGTTTCTAAACATAGAAAATTAATGAATTACGAGATTCTATTGCTTTCCATTTAACAAGAAATCTTTACTTATTGGCTCCTCCGGGTAAGCACGTGCTACCACTGAGCATAAGGACAGGCAATGCACGAGGCCCTGCCCCTGCCTGACGGAGGGCAGTGTTCGGGTGGGATAAGGGTACAAAGGCCGAATTAGGGGGTAGGGTGATTGTGGGGTCAGGCACTAAATCTAGCTTTGGGTGATCTGGGATGTTCTCCGGAGGAGGTGCCAGACAGATGAGTATTTGCGTCTAAGCAAAGAGGAAGGGAGAGCATCTCAGGCAGAAAAGACGACCTTATAAGGCACAGGGGAAATGACACAAGACGTGAGTGGAAGGCTTCAGCCAATTGGATGTCATCATCACACAAAACGTGAGACAGAGAGAGCTAAATGGGAAAGCTGGAGATCGAGGCTGGAATGGGATCACAGGAACACGCAGAGACGTGAGGAAAGTGTTTACACTTAAAGAGTGCAACTATGGATGGATGGAACATTCTGGTTGCCACCTGCAGAGGATTTGTGAAGGCAAAACTAGGAACAGGAAAACCAGCTATTGGCTATGAGACATCATGATGGTCAAAATTAGGGTGAGTACTTAGGGCCTTCTGGTAAGCAGATGCCAAGATAGATTAAACATGCCAGACACTTATTGGAGAGGGAGCCAGAGAAATCAGGAAGAGCTACTGCCTGTCCTGCACTCTGACAGCTGTGGAAGAAAGGGGGAAGGAAGGAGGGCAGGGTGGGAAGAGGTTCAGACGGCAGCACAGCTCCGGGAAAGTTTCAGCCAGGCCCACAGGGAGACTACAAGCCCAAGTGGCCTATAAAAGAAGTCCTGCATCTTGCTGTAACGGGTCTGCAATTTTTTTTGCTGGATGGGAGGCTTTATTTCTCTATGAGTGGGGAGTGGGGAGCCTGGACAGAGGGTAGCAGGCAGGGCAAGAGGGGCTGGAGCTTCACAGGAGAGCCGGAAGGGCTGCCCTCAGGCCTGCTGGGAAAGGGAAACTGAGGCCAGTTCCTGTTGAGACCTAAGTGGGGCAGTGGAGGGATTGGGTCTGGAGGAATGAGGGTCTCCTACCTCTGGACTGGACTTTCCTCCTATAGGGCCTTAGTCCCTCCTGCTGGTGGCCCACGCCACTCCAAGCCTTGCCCCACCCCCAACCATGGAAAGGACAGGGCTAGGCCAGAGAGGGCAGTGGACAGGGAGCCTGGGGGAGTTATGGGGCGCAGTGTGGGAGGGGGTGGCGGCCCCCTGGGTGGTCAGCTCCTGGCAGAGTTGAGCATGCCCCCCAGGGCGACAGCAGGGCTCCAAACAGCCACTTCCGTGGGATGGACCCCTGCCCTTGCCAGGACGCTTGGCAGGCAGCGGCGGGAGTCGGCCGGTGTCTTCCGGCCCAGGGCAGTCTCCGAGCTCCGCTGGGCCACGCGCATCCTCAGCAGCTTGTAGAGCTCTGTGTGGACGCCTTGTTGGAAGGTTCCGGCTTCGGGGCCGCGCCCCGGATGGGGGTGGCCTCGCCTTGCGGAGCCAGCACCTCTCTCTTGCGGAGAACACACCATGTGGTTGGCACGGTGAGCCGGCAGCCGCGATGACGTCCGAGCACCAGGCCGGAGTGCAGCGCTGCGCGCCCCGGTCCAGCCTCAGCTGCGCGACCGCCAGGGCTGCGGACACTTCACCTCGTGCTGCAGGAGCTGCTCGTCCTCCGCGAACATCTCCTCCGCCGTGGCGCTCAGCGATGGCCTTGATGGTGAGGTCCTCAGAGTTGGCGGCCAGCGCCAAGTTGCCCGCTGGGAGTGGGCATTGCCACAGTCCCGCTCCTGTTGGCCAGGGGCACGTGCTTCGGCCCCGTGAACATCTTCAAGTCAGGCTGGTCCATGGCAGTCCACCGGGTCACCTCCCAGCACAGGGCCACGGGGCGGCTGTAGGGCTCCTGTTCTGGGCCCTAGCTGTACTGAGTGCGCAGCGACCACAGCCATCTCCCCCACGTCTGCAAGCTGGACGCTGAGGTCCAGGGCCTGGAGGCCGTCGCAGTTGCCCCTGTGAACACCAGCTCGGGCTCCTCCGGCACCAGAGCGCCATTCTCCAGACACACCTGCAGCTGATGGGTGACCCGGCCTTTGGCTGCCAGTTCGAGCAGGGCCACCTGGGACCAGCACCTTCTTACTCAGTAACCCATTCCCCAGATGTCCGGTCACTTGTCCAGGCCAGAGCGGGCTTGGGCTCAGGCTCCATGGCAGCCAGGGACTCTCTGGCCAAGGCCTGGGACTGCTCTGGCTGCCTGGCCTCCTCCAGTGGGGGCTGCCCCAGGTCCTCCAGTGGCAGTAGCTGGCTCAGATTCTCCTCTCCCTCCTCCTCCGCTTCTCACTCCTTTTCCTCCTGGCCAGGCCAGCACCTTCAAGTCCTCAAGTGGTGGGACCCCATCGGAGAAGGGGTTAATATCCAAAAATATATAAAGAACTCATACAACTCAATGGCAAACAAACAAGCAATCCAATTTTAAAATGGCCATATGATCTGCATAGACATCTCTCCAAAGAAGACATACAGATAGCCAACAGGTCCATGAAAAGATGCAAACATCGCTAATCATCAGGGAAATGCAAATCAACACCACAATGAGATATCATTTCACACCTGTTAGGATGGTTATTATCACAAAGACAAGAGACAACATGTGGGGCAAGGATGTGGAGAAAAGGGACCTGTGCACTGTTGGTGTGGATGTCAGCTTGTGCAGCCACTATGGGAAACAGTGTGGAGGAGCCTCAAAAAATTTAAAGTAAAACTACTATATGATCCAGCAATTCCACTTCTGGGTACTCATCCAAAGGAAATCAAATCACTGTCTTGGAAAGATATCTGCATCCCCATGTTCATTGTAGCATTACTTACAGTAGCCAGGATGTGGAAACAACATAAGTGTCTATCAATGGATGAATGGATAAAAAAGATGTGGTATATATATACAAGGGAATACTATTCAGCCATAAAAAAGATGAAATCTTCCCATTTGAGACAATATGGATGGACCTTGAGGGCATTATGCTATGAGAAATAAGTCAGATAGAGAAAAACAAATACCGTATGATCTTATTTGTATGTGGAATCTACAAACAAAACAAAACAAGAGAAAATCAAATCAAGCTCATAGACACAGAGAACAGACTGGTGGTTGCCAGAGGTGGGGGTTGGGGGTAGGCAAAATGGGTAGAGGTGATGAAAAGGAACAAACTTCCAGTTATAAAATAAATAAATCCTGGGGATGTAATGTACAGCATGGTGACTATAGTTCATAACACTGTATTGTATATTTGAAATTTGCTAAGAGAGTAGATCTTAAAAGTTCTCATCCCAAGAAAAAAATTTTGTAACTATGTAAGATGATAGATGTTAACTAGAATTATTGTGGTGATTATTTCACAGTATACACAAATTTTCAATCATTATGTTGTACAACTGAAACTAATATAATGTTATATGTCAATTATATCTCAATAAAAATTGTTGATAAAAAATAATAAAAATAAAAGACCTTCATTTTCCCAATGCTCTACAGTGCAAAAAAAAAAAAAAAAAAAGGGAGTAACTCCCAGGAAACACGGCCTTGGTGTGAATATGGTGGTAGATTCAGGAGGGAAGGAGCCAGGACTATCAGTCGTCTGTGCTTTCTACACAGCTGGAGGTCTGAGGGGTGCACATGCCTGCCTGTTACAGGGACAGGAAGGGACATATAGAGGGCAGGAGTCTCGAGAAGGGGGGTTTGTAACTGACGGGATATGGAGGAGAAACAGAAAGAGGAAGGGCACAAGGGCGGCTCTGAAGTTTCTGTGTGACCCACTGGACAGCAACACGATCGATGGAGAGAGAATGGGGAATTTATTAGGGGTGGAGATAAACTTCTCTTTATCAGATTGAGTCTTAAGTGTTTTGGAATATCTATGTGGATAGAATCAGCTCACAAGTGAGAAAACAAATCTGAAGACACACGGGTTCCCAATGGGCCTTATCTTTTTCCTTCTCCTTAGCTATATATACAGATGTGCGTAAGGATGAAGCTATTTGCCCGCCAGAGCCTCAGGTTGAAGAAGCATTCAGTCTGAAGTCATTTATGCGATGCAACTTGATAAATTTAACTGTGTCAAAATTAAGTAATTCTGTTCAACAAAAGATAATGTTAAGAAATTGAACAGGAAAGCTGACAGAGGTCAAACAACCAGAATTTATAAAAAATTTCTAGAAATTTTTAAGAAAACACTAACAACCCATTAAGAAAATGAACAAGGGCTTATATAGGTACTTCATGAAGGGGGACATTTAATGCAAATTAAAACAAAAGGAGATATGCTCACAAATCCACCCCAACTGCTAAAAGGAAGAAGTCTGCCCATATCGGGTCTTGGCAAGGATGTGAAGCAAATGAAACACTTATATACCGCTGGGTAGAATCCACATTGGTACAACCGCTTTAGAAAAAGATTTGGTGTTACTGAAGTTAAAGACCCATGAGACCTGTGACCCAGCAAATCCACTCTTAGGTTTACATCTCACAGAAATGCCTGAAAGTGTACCACAATGCACGCACAGGAATGCTCACAGAAGCATTAGAATTAGAAACAGCCCTGAACCGTAAATGACCCACCAGCAATAGACTGGAGGAACAACTGGTGATATATTCACAAAATGGAACGATACTGAGCAGTGAGGAGAAATCACAGCTACACGCAACACCATGGGCGAAACTCAGAGGCCGTTGACTGAACGAAGCCAAACACAGAAGAAAACACACATGGGACCCTATTTATATACAACTAAAGTCCCAGCGACACTGTCCTGTTTAGAGGTGTGTTCTTAGAGGTTGAAATGTAACGTGGCTTAGCGGTTAGGTGCGCACGCTCCGCTACTGGTGGCCCGGGTTTGGATCCCGGGCGCGCACCGACGCACCGCTTCTCCAGCCCTGCTGAGGCCATGTCCCACATACAGCAACTAGAAGGATGTGCAACTATGACATACAACTATCTACTGGGGCTTTGGGGAAAAAAAAAGGAGGAGGATTGGCAATAGATGTTAGCTCAGAGCTGGTCTTCCTCAGCAAAAAGAGGAGGATTAGCATGGATGTTAGCTCAGGGCTGATCTTCCTCACAAAAAAAAAAAAAAAAAAGAAATGTAACAGAAAGCAAGTGTGTGGACTGTAACTGAGGGGGGCATGTAGGGTTCACAGGCATGTTGGCAGTGTTTCATTTCTTCATCTGAATGAGGGTGACACGAGTTCTCAGTGAGCTGTACATTTGTGTTTTATATACATTTTCTGTATACTTGTTATATTTTACAATAAAGAGATAAAAATCAAAAAGCAAAAAGAGACAAAATAAATACCTTACTTCCCCCAAAATAAAACTTATGAGGTAAATTTAGAATATAAACATCTCTCAACATGGAAGTCTCATCCTAGGAAGCTAGGAGTTCATTTTTACAGGTAACAATTTGAAATATACAGGTTTTGGGGGATTTTTGTGAAAAATAAAACAAAATAATTTCTCTGAGACACAGGATTTTTTCTCTTACCAAAAAGCTTCAGTAAACAGGAAAAATATTGCAGAAAGAAATATTTTACATCTGATTATACTTAAAATTTATAAATAAACAAATGGAGGCAAGTGTACTCTTCAGTTTGACTATTCCCCAAACACCTAATTAGTATCACAAGTGAGAGAGGAGCGGAGACTTCGAGGGCGGGTGGAAGACAACAAACCCCAGCACAAACCACTCGTTAAAGTGGTGTTCTCCACACCCATGAAAATGAGACCTTGAGATGATTTAGCCTTCTCTACATCCGGAGAGCAGGATCCATGCTATTTACGAAACGTGAGGTAGAAATTAATTGAATCCCTCAAATGCAGAGATGTCTATCTTATTTTGCTTTAAAAAGAAATATCAAGTACATTTGGGGGTCCATGCTAACGGTTACTCATACAAGAATTAGTGATTCAGATCATAAATCTATGGCCATGTTTATCTCCAAAAATTCATTTGAGATTGTATTCTCAATAAAAGAAATGCCCAAGATTGTTCAAGCTCACATTTTCTTGATGTATTAGTTCTTCATCTGGGTTCTGAGGTAGTTTTGGGGTAGTTTCTTATCTCCGTGCACCATTTTGTTTTTCTTTTTAACCAACTTCAGAGAATGTGGACAGTGTGGATTTCCAGCAGATGTCAGTGTTGGTGTTTAAAACAATGTGGGAAGTCCTCCAAACCTGGGGCCTCACCTGGAGGATGGACAGTGTACCGCGCAAATCCTCAATTCTCGCGAAGTGTGGAAAGGTACTCCAGAGAATTTTGTTCTTCTGCATTTTCTTCAGAAGTGTATTACTGTAGGTTAGGAAGTAGATATGGCTTCAACAATATTCTTCTATCCCTTTGAGATTTAACTTGTGCTAGTTATACATAAATTATATGCATTTATTCTTCCTCCTGTTCCAAAAAGCTATTTACTCTCTATTCCTCTCTCTGAATTTCTTCCCAGAACGATGATATTTTTTTGGCTTGAAGAATTGCAATGTGTTTATCTCAGAAAAATATTTTTTAGCACCTAGCAGGTACCAAAGAAATAGAACGGAAAAAGACCTTAAAGAAAGTCTTGTAATTATGGGGTTAAGTTCTGTCACAAGGTGTGAACAAGTTACCAAGAAAGCACAGAAGATGGGGCAACAAATCCTGTCTGGAGGAGGAGAGGCGGGCTTCACTGGAGGAAGGGATTTGGGGCCTTGAAGGATGAATATGAGCTTTCCAGGGAAGGATTTTCAGAGAAGAAATGACATGCAAAATATTAATGAATGTCGATCCTGCGTACAACTTTGACACAAGTGATTTTAGGTCATAGTCTCGATTCTTTGGGGACTATATTCAAGCAGTTAAGAATAGTTTGAGACTAGAGACCATTTAATAAGTGGTGAAGAACACAGAATTTAGAGTTTACCTAGATTCAAATACTTGCTTTCCAGTTATTAGGTTATGATCTAGGAAAAAAATGTAATATTCTGTGCATCAAAGGAGATAAAAATGACACCAACACTTCATTGGATTGTTAAGAAGATTAAGTGAAATAAATATAAAGTATTTAGTGTACTGTCTGGTGTGTGTGCATAGTAAGTTCACAAAATGTTAGCTATTATTAGCAGCTATTTTATCTCATTAGGAATAAATGGGAAACATACAAGAAAGTTGACATTGAGTAGAGGTACTCAGATATTAATTGAGAAAATAAGTGAATCAATCTTTTTTCTTTTTTTTTTACTAATAGCTCACCAGCATTTGATATTTGCACAGAATTTGCTCTGTCCTTCAGGAAAGATAACATGTCAAAACAGGCTTTTCGAACAGTTGTCTGTTCTGCGTGTCTTGCTGTGTGGTTTTGGATCATATTCACATGGTTATCAATGAAGGACCAACTCAGGTTCAAGAGCACACCAAGAGAATGGCAGGCTTAAAGAACAGAATGTGAGGAATTGCTTCAATGCAACGACAGTGCTCAAGCAGAGAAAATCAGGGTTATTGAGGACTTTGCCAATACAGGCCTGGAAGACAACATCCCACTTGAAAAGACTGATCACCCAGCAGTCTGCTTTCCCTTTTGTCTTGTGAAGACTACTAACTCCTTTCATATGTCAGAACAACTAAGAGTGAAAAGCATTGGTTGAAGGACAGAATGGGAATCATATCCTTAGCTCCCAAGTTTATTGTCTAGGAGGTCTCCATCACTGTGAGGCAGGTGAGTGATGGGGCTTATTAAAGTTGGGTTGACTGCGTGGTTCATGATTATGTTTATTTCATTAAAGTGATACTATTCATAAAATTAATTAAAAGGAGAGAAACAAGACTTAGAGAAGAAAATAAAATTTCCAATTGTAAGGATGAACAGAAGTCCAGTGACCAAGCAGATGTACCTTACACTGATTTTCCAGGCAACCACAGTGAAAAGATTGATTGAATTGATTACTCAAATGAAAAAAGAAACATATTTCAACAATAAAGTTTGTATAGAGAGGCAAAAGACCGAGAATAGCCAACACAATATTGAAGGAGAAGAACACAGTGGGAGGACTGACACTACCCGACTTCAAGACTTACTGTAAAGCTACAGTAATCTAGACAGTGTGGTCTTTGCAAAAGAGTAGACAGCTAGATGAATGGAACAGAATACAGAGCCCAGAAATAGACTCACACAGATGTAGTCAACTGATCTGCGACAAAGGAGCAAACGCTATACAATGGGGCAAAGATAGTCTCTTCAACAAGTGGTGCTGGAACAACTGGACATCCACATGCAAAAAAAATGAATCCAAACACAGATTTTACACCTTTCGCAAAAATTTCCTTAAAAGAATCATAGACCTAAATGTAAAATGCAAAACCATAAAAGCCCTAGAACGTAACATAGGAAAAAACTTGGATGATTTTGAGTATGGTGATGCCTTTTTAGATGCAACACCAACGACATGATCCATGAAACAGTTGATAAGCTGGACTTCACTAAAATTCAAGACTTCTGCACAGTGAAAGACAGTGGCAAGAGGTAGAAGACAAGCCACAGACTGGGAGAAAATATTTGCAAAAGACACATCTGATAAAGGACTATTATTCAAAATATACAAAGAATTCTTAAAAGTCAATAATAAGGAAACAAACAATCCAATTAAAAAGTGGGCCAAAGATCTTAACAGACACTTCACCAAGGAAGATATGCAGATGGCAAATACACATATGAAAAGATGCTCCACATCATATACCATCAGGGAAATGCAAATTAAAACAACAGTGAGCTACCACTACACACCTATTAGAATGCCCCAAATCCAGAACACTGACAATACCAAATGGTGGTGAGGCTGTGGAGCAGCGGGCGCTCTCAGCCACTGCTGCTGGGAATGCAGAATGGTGCAGCCACTTTGGAAGACAGTTTGGTAGTTTCTTACAAAACTAACCATACTCTTAACATATCATCCAGCAATCATGCTTCTTTAATTACCCAAAAGAAGTGAAAACATATCTACACAAAACCTGCACATGGTGTTTATAGCATCTGTATTCATAATTGCCAAAACTCAGAAGCAACCAAGACGTCCTTCAGTAGGTGAATGGGTAAGTAAACTGTGGTACATCCAGGCAATGGAATATTATTTAATACTAAGAAGAAATGAGCTATCAAGCCATGAAAAGGCATAGAGGAAACTTAAATGCATATTATTAAGTGAAAGAAGCCAATCTGAAAAGGCAACATATTGTATGATTCTAACTATATGACATTCCGGAAAAGGCAAAACTATGGAAACAATAAAAAGTTCAATGGTTTCCAGGGACTGGGGGAGGAGAGGGATGAATAGGCAGAGCACAGAGGATCTTTTAGAGCAGTGAAAATACTCTGTGTGATATCATAATGATGGATATATGTTATTATAAATTTGTCAAAACCCATAGAATGTACAACACCAAGAGTGAACCATAAAGTAAACTACCGTGATAATGATGTGTTAAAGTAGGTTCATTGTTGGTAACAAATGTTACCACTCTGCGAGGGATGGTGATAATAGGAGAGGCTATGCATATGTGTGGGGACAGGAGTATATGGGAAATCTCTGTACCTTCCTCTCAATTCTGTTGTGAACCTAAAACTGCTCTAAAAAAAATCATATTTTAAACAAGAGAGAGAAACAAATCAGTCTCTCAAAGAAACCCAAGTTTTCACAAGAGAGAAATTTTGTATCATGAGATTTTGCATAGGGAACAAGGAGTTCTGTGATTCTGAATATGCCCAACAACCATCTTGTCATAGTTTTCCTCCCTCCTAGCTTACTCGATGTATATTTGGATAAGTAAAATGGCTCTGCAAAGTTTTAAACACACTTTTGAATTCTTCTTTTCTTAGATTCAAATTCTAATTATTCATAATGAGAGTAAGGTACTCTCTTTACCTCTCCTCTTTTTGGCTGCATACCATCTCCTAGCTATATGAACTTGAATGAGTTACTCTCTATCCATGCACCTTGCACCATTTCTCCACATTTAGAATGAGAACTAATATTAGCCACTCTTTGGTTGGGATTTTAGGAGTTTAGCAATTTTCCAAGAGGAAATACTTTCTCCTTTTCCATGATAAGATAAAGGTGTTAACACAAATAAGTTTCATTGGCCCTGGAAGGATTTGATCAACTCAAGCTGATGAGAAGCACTGGAAATTAGCTATCTATCCTTTAGTTTAAAACTTGAAAATATGAATTTTGACTCAACACATGTGACTTGTTTGGTAGATGAAATCATTCAACATGGGGAATACAGAAGAATAAACAACAGGAGGTAAAGTATTGGGAGCCTCAGTTCTGAAAATTGGTATGATTTGTGGATAGAAAATATGGGATTTACCTTGACTTTCCTGCCTTTGGCTCTGGGAGAAAAGGTCCGGGTGAGAATCCTAACTCCTCTTCCCTCAGCACCAACCGTCCTGGTATAGCATGTGTGCAAAAATGCACCTTTATTTTTTCTGTCAAATGAATTTTCTTGTACAAAAAGCCCTCATTCCGCTTGATGTAAAAAAAAAGAAAAACTAAAGCTAAACCCATTTGATTCTAGTCAGTCCTAGATGACACAGTCAATTTAGTGATTGAGCTCTCACTGTCTAGTCCATACCAGTATTCTTCCGTGATAACTGCATTCTCAACCAACCCCTGGCAAGGACACATGTCTTGCACACATCCCTTGCTCCAGAACCCTCATTGAGGCTGAAGGAACCAACTCCAGGCTTAGGTTAATCATTCCCTCTCTCATTCAACTTCTGTCCCCTTTCTCTCGGACATTGAGAAGTCTTGGCTTCTCTCACACACCCCTCTATGGTGCCCAGAAGCTACAATTTGTTTTTGACACTTTCACAGACTTCTAGATTCCAGCTTTCACACCATTTGTGGAGGACATCAGCAAGGCTGGCAACCACCAGAATCCGTGGGAGATTGGTGATTCACAGGTCTTCTCAGCTCTTGTGTCATCTTCCAACGGTTCTGAGAAGTTCTACTGCTACCCCAAAGTCCACCCAGATACAGCCTGGGGTGAAGGTGGGAAGCAAGACATAGAGAACAACCAATGTCAAATGCTCTCAATCTCCCTTACTTTATAGGAAGTTCATCTGGTCTGGAGCTGGATGGAAGAAGGAAAAACTAGTTCTGGCTGATAACTGTCACTTCCTAAATTATCCTGTCTTAAACCTTGATGGTAGGTTCAATCCAAAAGCTAAGAAGTTTCCATCTTTGATCTCTCCTCGCTTTCTGATGCCTCTTTCCTGTGCAAAATAGCTCATATCTTTCAGCCCAGAAGAACATCTCAAATTATTATCCCACCACATTAGTTTATTGCAGTTGGCCTAGAAGCTAGTGAAGTTGTAAGAACAATCTCAGTCATGTTAGCAAGTTGATATCTGCAGTGGCTTTTGTAAAAGGAAAACTTTCTCAAACTCAATTGTATTTGGCATATACCTTAGGATAAAAGCTTTGTAATTTATATATAACATAACTTCTCCATAAAATATTTGTATTTCCTGTGATAAAACCATTCTCAGAACAGGAAGAAGATATGTTATTTCCTTTTTTTTGGTGACAGCTTCTTTGTAGCATATGCATCTGAGCATTTAAAAAAATGAGAAAAGTGTAAGTATAGAGGATATCCTTGAGACATGTGCAAACCAAACAGGCTTAGAAGTCATCTTGCTACAAGACGACATATTAGTTCAGAAGAATATGTATTTCTAGAAGTGTAGAAAAATATCCTGTAGTTTTAGTATTAGCTGGAAAATGCAACTGCATCATAATGGTAGTAACACTAAGTACTAGGTGTCACTGTGAACTAAACACTGTGCCCTGCTTTTTTCTGAAAATTTTTGTTTGAATTAATTCCTGCAATTAACCTATTGAGGCAGGTATTTTTATCTCCATTTGGCAGATGAGGAAACTGAGGCACAGAGAGAACATATGCCCTGCCAAATACAAGATTAATAATTAATCAGGAATTCAAATGAGATCTTTCTGACTCCAGAGATCTTGAGAAAACCTTGAGATTCTCAAGACAAATGTCACTGGTCTTGATCAATTTTAAATTCTGGTTAACCTGATTTATAGCTGTTTTATTATTTTTTAATAAAAATTGGTTAACAATTATTTAAATCCACAAAAAACACTTATAGAAATTATGCATCTGGTTTACTCAGTCAGCATTAGTTTGGGTTAAAGGACACATCAGGATGTATCACCTGTTTTAATATCAATTTCTCTTTTTTAGGGAGAGAACAAGTGAAATGCTTAATTATAAAGATTCTTTTGATTCATTTGGATCCTTAAGCACATTTTGCAAGAAACCACTTCTAGTCATTTAAATTCTATCAAATGAAAAAATTACTTACAAAGAACTATTAATGAAAGAGAAAAGAGATCTATCTTTAATCATAGATATATAATATTTTAAGCTCAAGGTAATATTTTTATATTCAACTTAGGTGAAACTTATATTTGTAACGTTTTTCCTATAAAATCACCTCCTAATATTTTAGTGTATTTGGGTGAGGCAGCTTCTTCTTAATCCTGAATGTTTTCTAGTATTGGGTAGCCCTACAGAGTTCCTTCATTATGCACAATATTTATTTGCTTCCATAGAAGGTGGACAGCTGTTTCTAAAACCATATGTCCTAGAATCTGGGAAAAATAAACCTTGAAATTCATATTTAAATCATCCAAATTCTTTATATCCTAACCAAGACAAAGCTCAGGCAAGTGCACACATCAGGTTGTCCTCTTCAGCAGGCGTCTGGTTGGAGTCCGATTAGGGAGAGAAGCAGCCCAGTGCGCAGCTTGCAGACCTACTGCTCTTGGGGAATGCGCGGCAATGACACATCACACTGGGGATCGAAGGCTTCATGTTTACAGACAAATTCAGCTCGTGATGATGCCAAGGTGACACGAGAGTTAGAGTAATTTACCTCTCAGTCCCACCTTTCATTAGGGAAAATGAGACGTGAATATATATCTGAGGAATAAACAGAAATGGTTCTGCTTTTTTTTTTTGTCTGAGATATTCTTTTCAGTGGAAAAAAAAAGTTAGAGGAAGAGAATTTGGGTACTTTCTGTAAGAGCTCCACTTTATGAGTTTTATACAGATGCTAAAATTTAATTTAGAGAGATCTTTTGTGATCTTCAGGTTCATTTTTCAGAAGGATTATCAGAATTTCTGAGTCTCCTGAGTCTCAGGCAAGTTTTTGTGAAGTTTCCTCGTTTAACATCAAGGAAGCCAACAAGATCAGCAAACCATGTGTCAGCCTTTGTCTGCATGTGTCGATGTGTCAATGTGTGTGTGTGTGTATGTGTATGTGTATGCTTACTAGATTATTTAGATATATAATCTCATATAATCAAAGGGGGGCAGCTTTTGTTTTTGTTGTAGAGAAAAAAACTACTAGTTATTTACAGCCCAAACTTAAGTAGGCATTTCTACCTTTCAAGAGATGTGGCAAATTCTCGTCAATAGGGATAGCAATCTGCCCCTGAGTTATCAAACTGTTAGAATGCTATGCCACAGATGCAAATGTCTTTTGCAAGTTATTGTTTCAGTCACCTAGAAGGGCTGAATTCTGCATCTTGATCAACCCAAGTGCAGAGACACAAACAGCCTTAAGAGATAAGATGTAAGTCAGAGTCACAAGGGAGCAGGAATTATGAGCCTGGGTGATCACTGGAACCTAAGTCCTGGCAATGGGAAGAAATCTCACAGGAAGACATGGTAAAGGAGGCAGCGTGTGCGGGTAGGTGTATTCAAATCTGTGCTATGTGTTCATGCAGGTGTCATATTGTAATAGGTGGTCTAGCAGTTAAGATTCGGTGCTCTCATTGCCATGGCCTGGGTTTGCATCCCGGTCAGGGAACCACACCACCTGTCTGTCATTTGTCATACTGTGGGGGCTGCATGTTGCTGTGATGCTGAAAACTATGCCACCGGGATTTCAAATACCAACAGAGTCACCCGTGGTGGACAGGTTTCAGCAGAGCTTCCAGAAGAAGGACCTGGCCACCCACTTGCAAAAAACTTGGCCATGAAAACCTCGTGAATAGCAGTGGAGCGTTGTCTGATAGAGCCCCGGAAGGTGAGAGGATGGCACAAAAAGACTGGGCAGGGTTCCCTCTGCTGTCCAGAGTGGCACTAGGAGTCAGAATAGAATTGACGACACTGACAACAAAATATTTTGATAAGAATCTGACTTCATTTTTTGACTTTTGCCTACCAGCAGCTTTTAAGCCTCTCCCCTCCTTTTTGCCCTTCTGCCCTACATCTGGGCAAGCTGATAAGAAGACCTGTACTCCCTCTTTTGATTCCTGCAGGAAGTTCAAGCCACACGGGAATTCTCACTGCGGCCCCACCCTCCAACCACCATAAAACCCGGAGCCAGTCTTCTTTCCCTGCTCCCTCAAATCACTTTTGGACTTGCTCTCCTCCACAGCCTCATTATGTGAGTAATAAACTTCTTCCTAGCCTCCCGGCATGTGTGCAGCATCGTTGGTCTCAACCTTCAAACCAAATATTGGCTGTAGGTCCATCTCCTTCCATGGAGTGACCCAAACAAATACGTGTGTATGTTTGAGTATATACAAATATTTAGTCTGAATTTATATGGAGACCTTTTCTTGTAACCTTACTATCAGAAAGAGATCTCAAGACTCACAGGAAAGGAAAGAAGAGACCTGAGTAATCTAAATATTTGCCCCAAGTCCATGTCTAAGACACACATGGAGTGAATAGTAAACAGTCAGCCAGCTAAAAAGTCATTTCGGAAATTAAGGAGCTTCTGAGAAGACAGATAATCACTTTTAAAGTAGTGCCAGCACCTAAGTTTTTCTTTTCTTCTAAATGTCATTGAGATCTAACACCGCCCCCCCCCACTTGGTATAGAGTATAGAGGGGCCTTCGATGACTGTGGCAGGGATAGATGTGGATCAACATAAATTCTTGCACTTGCCTGGTTCTAGTCCGAATCAAATCAAGAACAGAAATGGATGAGATAAAACCAAATGCTGATGAAGTCTATACATAAAAACTGAACTTGGCACTGTTACAGACGGAAATCCCACGGATTAACTCTGTCAGCTCTGGTGCAAGGTAGCCAGATCGTTATGGACAAAGTATTATAACCAGATGCACTGGGTGACATTTAATCACATGATGGCCAAGAAAAATGGATTTTGTTGTGTGACAAATGAGGAAATTCAGGGAAGTCACACGTTTAATATATGGCAGTCAGGAAAAGAACATTCCAATCATTTTTATGTCATCGGCATCAAGGTAGTCTCTTTAGAAAAGATGAAATTTTGAAAGCCTATCCAGAGTGGCTTTTCTGGATCATTCTACTTCCAGAGAAGTCTCTGAGGTTGAGGTCTTTGGACAGACTATCCAATTTAAATCTTAGGCTCTAAGAGAAATAATTGTTCCTTCTAGAGTACAATAAAACCCAGCCAACTCTCTTAGGAGTTATTAACATTTCATTGCTATATAAATGTTCAGCAGAAGCAGGAGGAAGAACCATGTTCGGGGAATAATTCTGACACTTTACAGTCTGAGGTCTTGTTAATGGTTATTAAAGGTTACATCCTCTGAGTGATTTATCCATCACAGTAGGATTAGAAATACCAAACAGGCTGAATAAGAGTAGCACTGCCATTGTGATTAGGTGAGCACTGAATTGTTAAAACCCAAGCAGACAATACCTATAATAGAGGAGCCACTGCAGAGCATTTTTAACCTGTCATTCAAAAACAGTCAGCCTTAAATTTATCGAATTAACCCGTGCATTCTCTACATAGAGAAGGAAGGAAAGCATATAAAGTCACGATAGCTCCTAAGTGTGGCACATTTTGGAAATTATACTGTTCTTAAAGGTCACAAATGCAGTAACTTTGGTTATACTAGGAGAAAGATTGTGATTATGTGAGAAAGACCAAATAGCTTATGACCCACCTGCAGAGGCAATGGAATATAAGCCGATAAAGGACGGGAGGATAGAAATGTGTTTTCTTGGGCATCTCCTTAAACTAAATCATGAAATCAGGACCAGTTCAGATTATTAAGGACTCTACAAAACAAATGGTTTCCAAAGAAGAAGTACTGATGTCGGATAATTGTGCCTCTAGCAGTGTTGGATTAAAAAGTAATAACCCACTATCCATACTACTTTGAAGATAGAACTTATAGAGAATGAGCAGAAACAAAAATCAAGGCTACAGTTAATTGTTTTAAGAGACAGGAGCCAACAAGGACAGAAGAGTACTTTTCAGGGAGGTAATTAGGCTTGAGGGAGTCAGAATCCAATCTTGTTAACGGCGTGAGGTTCTTTCTTCTTTTCCTCAATCAATTATTTAAGCCTATTTCAGGAAATTGCACAATGAATATAGTCAAGGTACAGAGATTTTGGAGGACATGAAATTGTCCAGAGATTCGATAAGAGCAATTTAGTCTACCCTGGAAAGTTTCCAAGGGATAAATACTTGTTAGAAGTTCTAAAATGGATTATTTTTTTCCAATTAAAGTCTTGGCGAGAATTAAGTAGTTTAGTAACTCTAAGGAATGATAGAGCCTGAACGAGTCATCTGGAGGCATTTGACCCTCTATGTACACACCCAAATCAAGTCTTGGAAACCGAACACGAAGACAGCAACTATCCATTGGGCAGCTATTGTGTACCAAGGGCTCTGTCAGGTCCATTACATGTATAATCTCATTTAATCCAAGGAAAGCTTTGTAAGCTTTTCTCTTTTTTTAAAGACAAGGACATTGTGACTCTGAGAGCTCAAATGACTTCCTGTGGTCACTCAGTGGATTAATGGAAGACACGGACATTGTGACTCTGAGAGCTCAAATGACTTCCTGTGGTCACTCAGTGGATTAATGGAAGACAAGGACATTGTGACTCTGAGAGCTCAAATGACTTCCTGGGGTCACTCAGTGGATTAATGGAAGGCCCAGCTCTTACTCCATCGCCGTCCCATTTGTGGATTCACACAGATAAAGATGAAAATGTCTCTATAATTCCGGCTCTTCAGTCATGTTGAGAGGTAAACTTGACCCCATTCTTTGCATGTTTTCTGGTCACAAGGCTGAAGCTAAAGCTCAGAAATGTGACAGGATGAATCAGGCCATTCCCTGACAGCTTCCTTGTGACAAGTTGTTCTTATAAGTACGCCTTGGATTTGGTGATTTGTCGTGGTTAAGGTGTGTGGTATGCGGGGCCTAGTTGTGGCGTCAGCCCTAACCAGCTGTGTGACCTCTGGTAATTTACCTTCTCTACGCTTCTCTTCAGTCACTCTAAACTGGTAGTAATAATAGAACCTACTTCACAGACTGACAAAAAGAATTACATGAGATAATTTAAGTGTGGGTCAAGTGCCTGGTCTCTACCATCCGTTCAACGTCTGTTCAGCAACTGAACTTACCACAGAGAGCTGGTTTCGATGAGCAAAGAGTAGAATTGCTGAAAATGAGATGACAAGGGCTTTCAGAAGTTCTTCACTTGATTATCAAAAAATGATTACAGGGACCGGCCTGGTGGTGTAGGGGTTAAGTGCTCGCGCTCTGATGTGGCGGCCTGGGATTTGCCGGTTCCGATCCCGGGCACGCACCCACGTACTGCTTGTGGAGCCATGTTGTGGCAGCGTCCCATATAAGGTAGAGGAAGATGGGCACGGATGTTAGCCCAGGGCCAATCTTCCTCAGCAGAAAGAAAGGGGATTGGCAGATGTTAGCACAGTGCTGATCTTCCTCACAAAAAAAAAATAATAATAATTACAAATATTTCCTTGTTGCTTAGCATCAGAGAGATCTACAAAGGGCTCATTCCTAAGGACAAGGGCATAAAAAGACAATTTTCAAAAGCCAATACAATAAAAAATGAAAAAAATTAAACCTAATTAGTGATCAAAGAAATGTACAGTGCAGTAACGCTGAGACGCCCTTTATCATTTATTCAATTAATCACCCTCAAAAAGATAGTACTCAATAATTTAAAAGTACAGTAAAGAAAATAACTTTGCTGATAAAAGGCATTGCTAATCAAAGGCAACATTTTGGAATAGTAGTAATTAAATAAAATTTTTCAAAAAATATAGCAAATGTTAATTTTTAAACATCAATTCTACTTCTGAGAATTCCCACTAAGGAAATTATCAAAGAATGGGCAATCAACATAGATACAAATTTTTATAATAGTATTATTTAATTGAGTAAAAACTGGGAACAGTCTAATTACTCAACAAAAACTTTTTTTGCAATAATCATAGTGCCATCTCTTCTTGGCACGTTAGGTACCAATTAAAATTAAGGTTATGAAGACAATGTGGCATTGTGGTAAGGTTTAGAGAAAAAAAAAAGTGTGATATAAATTGTGTGTAGACCGATTAAGGCTAAATGAGAAACCAATGCCTAGGAGAAATGATTGCAAGAAAATTCAAAATGTTCATAGTTGTGTTTGAGATCATTATTCTTTTTTAAAAAATTATTTATATTTTCAATATTAATTGTATAATACTAGAAAAAACTGATTTTATTAAAACAGTGCAAGCAATAGTGGTAAGAAGGTAATTGTTCTCAGTCTTATGTGATATTGGCAACTCTCATGACTAAGTCAATTTTATGAGTTCAGAAAGTGATTTATTAATTACTGTGTTTTTTATATGAATAAAACTGAGAAAAAACAAGAAGCAACTAATAAAATTCATCCAATCAAATAAATAGTTTCTCAAAATGAGTCAAATACATGATATAGGACTAATTATATGCAGGTATCATTGCATCAGTCATTGAATATGTTAAAACTTACACCAAATGATCGATATCTTTAATTTCACATGTCTAGGGACATTGGTAATTTGTTTTCTCAAGGTCTAGACATAATCTCTTGTCTTTGGAAAGGTTCTTTAGATGGGTCACTAACAATATGAATACCGCTATTGTCTTGCCAAAAAAAATTTTTTTAAAGTCCATTTGACATCTCATTAATCTTAAAATATTCATCTTAAAGCTAGTATTATTACTAACTGTTTGGAGTCTCTTGTTTTCAACTCAGTTCCTCTCATTGTAACTCACTACGGGACTTTGAATTAAATAGTGAGGGGTGGGGGGGGAAGAATGTGGAGAAAAGTACAAGGTCAAGCATTGTAGCAGATAGCCAGAGAGCGCTTCCTCCATAGACCTTCCCTTTCCAGTGACAGAGGAGCCTCTGAGCCTATGACAACAACAGATAAAACTTGAATCCAGTGCAAGTTTCAGCCTAACTCGGTTAATTGCCCTCTGAAACCACCACCACAACCACCATAGCAACAACAAATCAATATTCTCCAGAGGATTGTTACAGGACTCAGCCTCTCATAATGTAATATTCAAAATGTCCAGGATACAATCCAAAAATACTCAACATGGAAAGAACCAGGACACCATGAGAAATTCTCAAGGGAAAAATAATCAACAAGTCAACAGATGGAAACTCCAAGATGAAGCAGATGTTGGACTTAAAGACTTAAAGCAATTATTATAACCAACGTCCTTCCCTTTCCCTCTGCTTGCTTGCTTCCTTCCTTCCTTCCTTGCTTCCTTCCTTCCTTCCTTCCTTCCTTCCTTCTACTTAATTTTGTTTTAATTTGTTCTTCATTTCCTGTCTTCCTAAGGTAGACACTTAGATTTTTGGTTTTAGATCTTTCTTCTTTTGTAAAAGGAACATATAAAGCTATCATTTCTTTTCTGTTTTAGGTAAATTCCAGATTTTGATTTGCTATGTATTCAGTTCAAATTAATTTCTATCCTCCCTTGTGATTTCTTCTTTGACCCTTAGGTTGTGCAGAAGTGACTTGTTTAATTCACATATCTTGGGGCTTTTCTAGATATCATATTGTATTTATTTGTAACTTTATTCTCTTAGAGTCAGAAAACAACTCCTCCAGCCTGAGCAACTTCCTTTAGCATTTTTTTTGTAGATCAGTTGGAGAGGAATTTCCTCATGGTTAATTTATCTGAAAATATCTGCATGTCCCTTACTTTTTAAGGATAATTTTTCTGGAAATAGATTTTTCAGCACTTTAAATATGTTTCCTGGCCTTCTTTTATTATGATAAAAGGTTAGCTACTAATTATATTGTTGTTCCTCTATATGCTTTATGTTATTTTTCTCTGGCTCCTTTCAAGACTTTTTAAAATTTATTTCTGGTTTTCAGCAGTCTGAATCTAGTGTGGTTTTCTTTATATTTACCTTGTGTGTGTGTGTTTTGTTTTTTTGTTTGTTTATTTTGCTTTTGAGGTTCTTGGATCTGAAAGTTAATATTGTCTACCAATCTGTGAGGTAGTTAGCCATTATTTCTTCAAACATTCTTCTATACCCATCTCTCCCCTCTCCTTCTGGAACTCTAACAACATGTGTGTTAGGCTCCTTGGTATTATACCAGAAGACTTTGAGGTTCTATTTATTTTTCTTCAGTACACTGTCTCTCTGTTCTTGGGATTGGCAATTCTTTTTGATCTTATAAATTTCATCAATTATCTTTTCCATCACTTTCAATCTGATGTTGATCTCATCTAGTAAATTTTTCATTTAATTTTTGTATTCCAGAATTTCCATTTTTAAATAGTTACCATTTCTCTGTTGAGATATTATTTCCATTCATTGTTTTAGACAATTTTTTTCTTTAATTCTTTAAAAATATTTTTTCTTAATTCTTCAAACACATAATAGCTGCTCTGAAGTATCTGTCTGACAGATCTGTAGTCTGGCCAACCAGGAGTAAGTTCCCACTGACTTGTCATTTTTTCCAGATTGTATATTGCACTTCCCTCTCTCTTTGCATGTATTGTACTATTTGGTGAAAACTGGACATTGTAGATGGCATATTGTAGCAACTCTGGATTCTGTTATGTTCCTCTGGGGATTTTGCTGCTGTTGTTGTTGTTATTGGTTTTGTTGTTGTTGTTGTTATAGTAGTCAGGTAATTTTCTTGGATTCACACTGCCAGCCCAGTCTTCTCTCTGGAATGCAGGAGCTGATGACTTGGCTGGTTTCTCACCACAGACAGCTGCTGCTTTTATTAGCCTGGTCCCCTGGGTGTCTCCGCTGTGGCTGCATGGTGACAAGCTGACGACTCCAGCAAAATGTGTGTTTACATTTTTAGGCTCACTTATCATGGCTACCCTGCTTCTGGAGATTCTCCCTTAAAATTCCAGATGCCCTTCCAGTGTCAGGCTCTTTTCTTTAATCTTGCAAACCAGTAAGTCTTCAGGTTTCTCTTGTTTGCTTGGTGAATGGGTCAGGGAATGCACTTGGTTAAAAAGCAGCAAACTCACATATCGTACCTGGTGAAGCTGTCTTGCAAGGCTATATTCCTCTTTGGTCTTTCCCCTCTTTGTTTGCCAGACACCTAGGGCTCTGCTTTACACATTTGTAGTTTAGTGGTCAGTCAGGGATTTCTGCAGAACTTAATATGCAGATATTGGGTCTCAGCACGTCTGCCGTTCCCTCATAGGACTTGCCTTTAAAATTCTCAGCTGCTTCTGCAGTACTGAGCTCTTTCCTCTGCATTCTTGAGCTGGTTACGCTGTGTTTTCTCTTCTCTATAGGTGTCTGGGGAGCATACCCAGGCATTTCTTACCTTTGTAGGGATAGTTTCTCAAGAATACAATTTCCCTTGGCTTTTGTTTGCACTTGAGTACTTTTTAGTGCCTTTAAATAGTTGGTTTTTTAAAAAATAGTGTGTTTCATTTTATAATTTTTATCTTTATAATTTTTATCTTTGGGAAGGTTCATATGACATCACTTTGCCGCCATTATCAGAAATCCACCCACACCCATCTGAAGCCATTGATCTGCCCTTCCTTCATAGTCAAGTTTCCGTTGCCTTTCCCTATCATAATGGTATTGAAGCTGGAAGTCTAAATAATCATTTTTAAAGAATTATATTGTCAAATAAATCTTGGAAAGACCATTTCACTATAAGCCGGTAGGTATGGATTCTAGTTTCACCTAACTTGGGCAAGTAGTTTGAATGCTGTGTATCATTGCTTTCTCTTCTGAAACTTAAGGAATTGAATGAGATATACAATAACTTCTGCCAATAAGGTTCTATTTTTTTTTCCTATAGTCAAGTCAGTAAACAGACCTTTACTAATTTATAGGCATGATGATTATTTAAGCTAAGTTTTCCTCCTGTTTGCATTTTCCTGGAAGAGAAGAGAAGCCACTTGTCAAGTGAGATATTCTCAAGAGTTGAATGAAACATTTTGTCTCTGTGGCTTTCTACATCCTGTTTTTAATTTCAATGCCAAAATGGTCAATAGGCACATTACTCTCAAGGTGAATTTTGCAATGTTCTCTCATTTCCCAGCCAATGTTATTTTTGTTTCCTCGATTTGCTGTCAGTTTTCTCCCTTTCTCAGTATCTCTGCTATCACTCAACTCTAATTTCCAATTCTTTCTTGAGATTTTATATCAGGCCACATTGTTCCTAGAAAGAGAAAAAATTTTCATTATCTGTCTTGGCCCAGCATATTTTTACTCTCTGCACAACACAAAAGATGGATGCTGAACTGTATTTTCTCTACTAAATGAGAAAGTCAACAAAGTAAGAAACAAGTCAAGAAAATGTCAAATGTTAGCAAGGGATGAAAATAACAAGGTGAACAAAATGTAGGAAGAATTCTACCACAAATGGGCTCCTCACAAGCCACAAATAATAGTTTTTGTTATCTTTATATTTATGTCATCTATTTGGGTAAAGTAATATTCATCTTATTCAGTCTACTGTGCTTACTTACTCCATCCATTATCTTTTCATTCAATTACTTGTTTATCAAATATTTTTTGAATTGCTACCATATGCTATAGAACAGTGAAAAAAACAGTCTCCCCTACTCATTGTTGCCACCAAAATCATAGAATGATGAAAAGCTATGTTTAGAGTTGGCAGTGATCATTGGATCCACACTTAGTAAACCACAGTACAAGACAGCAGAAGTAAATAATTCAAGGATAAACATCTTTTGAGGGTGACAATGGGAGAGATGAGATAGAAAAGGAAAGATCAGAGAACGTCAAATAATTTGTTTTGCTATTTTTATCACTGAATTAACCAAATTGTTTCTAATTAAATTTATTAAAATCCTATTACATTACAAAATAAATACTTGCTCATTGTGACAGTTCAAACAAGAATTAAGTCTGAAATTACCATTCACACTTATATTAAGAAACAAATTGCTTTGATGATGTGTTATCAGGAAGTCAACACCATAATACGTTTCTCTTCTATTTGTGAAATACACAACCAGAGTGTATTAATCTCACTAATATAAAATTGATGTACCAAATCTTTTAAAACCTCTCACCTGAATTTATTTGTAAGGGACACTGAGATTAATATGTGTAAATTTGGGGCCAGCCCGCGGCGTAGCGGTTAATTTCTCTCGTTCCACTTCGGCGGCCCGGGGTTGGCTGGTTCAGATCCTGGGCGTGGACCTACTCACCACTCATCAAGCCATGCTGAGGTGGCATCCCACAAAGAAGAACTAGAAGGACCTACAACTAGGGTATACAACTATGTACTGGGGCTTTGGGAGAAAAAAAGCAAAAAAAAGAGGAAGATTGGCAACAAGATGTTAGCTCAGGGCCAACCTTCCTCAAAAAAAAAAAAGTTTAGATTTTACACGTGCAGAATTACACTGTGTGTGAATCTACAATCAAGTTATTAAAGAGTTAAGAACATTTCTTTAAAAATAGTACTCTACGTCTCAAAGTAAATGATGTCTTTCAAATTAGCTTGTTGGAATAATTTGTATAAGTTGCTTTTCTGTTGGCACTTTGCTCTATAACATTTTGATTTGGAGGATACCTAGAAGACAAAAAAATACACGAAGTCTCTCATATAAAATTTTATAGGTATGACTTACCAAATACTATAAGTGAATATTGTACTTCGATTTAACATGAAATATGAGAATGCCAGAATTTTTTAAAGGATGGGTTGCCTATAAGATATTTTGTATCAGCCTGCAAATAAGCAGAATCCAACACTGTCTTTCAAAATTCCGTGTCATCCAATCCTTTTTTCTGGTGGTGGGGATGATAAGAATTTCTAAATAGCAAAGTGGAAAATTAGGAAAAGAGATGTATTTTTGAGTAAGAAAGTGTAGGCCTTTTTTTTAACATCATTTGTATGTAGTCTTCATTTACATAAATCTGCATATTTCAGTCAGGTAACCTTCTATATTTTTAATCTTTACTATTACCAACAATATGTTATGTAGTAGGCTAAAGTAAATTGATATTGGTTATATTGACATTAAATAGATGTGATGACTATGTTGCTAGAGTTCGAAGCTATTGCAGTAATGGATTTATACATAATTGTATTATTTATCTCAGTAAAATACTTAAAGGAAATCATTTATTTTAAAAATATATACTGTACTTATCTTTTAATACTTACATCCCATCATCTTCTGAACAAGAATTAAAGATTCTTCCTGTTAAAGGTAGCAGACCAGACACATGCATTTGCCTCCTATACCTGTTGAGACTTTGCTAAAAAGAAAAAAAAAGAAAAATAAGATGTGTGAATAAGAGTTAACTCACAACAGAAAAAAAGAATTGTGGAGGTTAGGATAGGGGAGAAGTCATTGTGAATGAGAAATTTCCCTGTATTTCTGCACAACAGAAAGAGGTTGGGAAATCACGGGTCGAGGAAACAACAGGGACAAATGGAATCTCGATGTGCATAGCGAGCTTTATCCCCATAAAATAAACTGAGGATATATCTCTGAAGAAATTGAGCAAAACTTCAGAGGAAAGCCATCTCTCTGCAGGTTTTGCTGTGTTGTGTGGTGGGGCTGGAGTCTGGAAGACCAGTGCCACACGACTCAGCTTTCTGGCCCCACACCCACCCTACATTGCCCCATGTAGAGTAACCAGTCAGAATTTCCACTCCAGGAAGGCCCATGTAAGTGAACAGTCTTACTTACACAAACCCACACCATTTACCAAATTTTTTTAAGGTGGTGGCTCTTTGACAAATTTCTCCTATGGTTATTGGATTTAAAAAAAATTTGCCACTGTAGAGGTCAGTTTGAGTAATACATAACTTTCTAGAAAATTAATCATTTCATCCATATTTTAAGATACATTTTCATGGAGTTTGATTAAGTAGTAAGTTTTGATTATTTTAATTTTCTCTATATCTGTGATTATTTCCCCATCTCTATTTCTTATATTTACATTTGTTCTTTTTCTTCTCTTCTTTTGGTCAGACTAAAGTTACAACTTTTTCAATTAAGCAGTTAATATAGTTATTACTTCAAGTCTCTTTCATTTTTCTAATTCATTAATTTCTGTCTTTATTTTTTATTATTCCCTTGCTTTTTTCCTTTTGGTGAATTTGGCATTTTTCTAGTTTCTTGAATTTCTGCTAAGCTCATTATTTTGATTCTTTCCTTTTGATTTATATATATGTAAAACTACAAAATTTCCTCTGAGCGCAGCTTTAGACAGTATCCCATGATAGCGAATGACATTTTCTAGGTACTCTAAAATTAAAGGTTTGATATTCCAAGAATTTAAGAGAGATGAAAAAGAAAGATTCACTTATTTTCATCCATTTGATATTTTATAGTTAAAGAGGTAAATCAAAACCTTTCTACCATGTTTGGTTTTTTGTATTTATTTTCCTTTATAAATTTTGATGCTAAATCATGAATTGATTTGTAGAAAATAGACAAAAAAGGTAACATAGAAAAGTATTTTCTTCTTATTATTAAAATAATTATTGTTAATCTTAATAATTGTATCCAAGATTTATAGCCTTATATCTGTTCCAGGTGCAAGGTCAATGAGTACATTAATTTATGCAATCACTCCCATTTTGTAGACGAGAACTAAGAAAGTGGAGTATTAGAGAGGTTATATAAATTATACTGAGTTATATAGCTAGTAAATTAGAAAATGTAGAGCTCATACCTCACAACAGTTATGTGTAGGGGAAAGAGCAGAGAAACTAGAGTCAGGCCACTTATCTTCTAACCTGATCTCTGCTATAGTGAGATCTGGCACAGGTCAATCAAGCTCCATGGCGCTAAGTTGGGGCTGTACTAAATGCGTTCAGAAGTTTCCTAGGTTAGCATCAATGTTATATGATCCTTGATCATTCTAAGAGTGGGGATGAATTTGTGCACTCAAGATACTACTGGTGGTCCCTGGCATCATCTGTGACATGGCCAGCTGTGACCAAGGGTACATTCTGGAGTCATAAAACAGAGAAAAGCCACCTAGCATCATTACATTGACCTCATGAAAACTGTACTGTAACCAGTTGCTCTAAGTAATAGTCAACAAAGATCCCATGCAGGCCTACAACCAATGCTAGAATCTCAGAAGTCCTAGGCGTCAGCCAACATCAGAACAGTCTAAATGCATGTGATAACTGCAGTGGACATGAGCTGTAGGTTTAGTCAATACCAATTATGCTGGGTTTGACTGACCCACTGTTGGACCAACTTTGGTCATGTGCTAAGTACAACGTGGAACACAAAACCCACTTCTGTTTACTAAGCAAAAACAAAAGAAAATATAGTCCTCCTCCCCCAAAGAAAGCAAAGATGAAATATATATGTATTAAAAGGATAATATTAGTAGCTCCCAGTATAGCATTGCAAGAAAAGATAAAAAACTAAGGCTAAGAAAGGACACCAACTAGGGGTTCTTGGTATTTAGTTGGCTGGAAACAAAGGCCCATCTGTTCAGGATGATGGTAAAAGAATCATCTGCGAAGACGTCATCTTTTTGTCACTCAAGGTTCAAGATTAGGGCGTATGGAATCCCATCGGTCAAGGTTGGCCAATGGGCCCACTTCTTGCTCAGGGGAGAGGGTACCTTGTTTTATAGTCTCACCTGAAGAACCTTCAGTGTTGGATGGATGGCTCCACAAAAGCTGAGATAATGTTACAGAGGAGAATGGATGCTGGGCAGGAAATTATGACAGACAACAGATAACTACTATACTCAGTGCATTTTTTTCTTTGTTGTGCTCCAGAGAGTAAGTCCACTGGACTTAATATGGCATCAATCATCAGAGTGTTATCAGATTCAATTTGGTTATATGTATCTGAAAATTCAAAACAATAGCTTCAGTAAGATCGAAGTTTATTTCCTTCTCACATACAAGAGATAGTCGTCCAGGGTCATTCTATCATTAGCTGGCCTCTCTCTCCAAAGTCACCTTCGAGATGGCTTGTGGAACTTCATCCATCAAATCTGATTTTCAGGCAGTAGGAAGGAGGAAAGGAGAAGGCAAAAGAACATGCGTCCCAGCTGAGCCTCCCCAGAAGTTCCCCACAACACTTTAAATTACATCCAGTTCTCCAGAACTTTGTTACCTAACCACAAAGGCAACTGGCTGGAAATGTAGTCCATGACATGAGTGCATTGTGGCCCCCCAGTGTAGTTGGGTTCTAAACTAAGAAAAGAGAGAGTGAACACTGTCTCTACTGTCCTTAGAAATTACTCTCTAGTCTGTATAGTGTGGGATTAATTCAGGTGAGCTATAACAATCTAAGAGTTTTAAACAACTCAATTTTTAGCAATCAATGGAGTAATCATGTCTAAGATTTAAAGTTCTCTTTTTCCTTCTTGCCGATCATTTGTACTTTTTCTCTTAATTGGCTGCTATTTTCAATCAAGTACAATTGCCTGAAAGTAAAGCCTGAAAGAATCCCATTCCACTGATTAGAGTTGTGTTCTAATGATTAACAAGCCAGTTTGAAATTCACACTGTGCTTATTTAGAACATGATAGCATCGTTCAGGAATGCACTTTCAAGAGATTATTTATTTCCTGTTGCCATATTTCTAATCAAGGGCTCATATGCGTAATGAATGCTTCAAGAGAAATCTGTTTTTTGCCTTGTTTACCAGAAGAGTCATCTTAATGGCAAACCATGGGTATGTTAAGATGGATTGTCTAGTAAAATCTGAACATGAATTAAAATCTTTCAAGGATTCAAAAAATAGTAAAACACAATGGTCTTTAAAATTCTAATGAAGGCACATGAACTCAGATATGTAAGAGACCTTGAGATTCATTTAATAAACCCCTGATATGTCCCTGAATATAAGCGCCAGCAGCGATTCTCTAGGTTCTGGTGGACGCCCGCTGGAAGTCGGAAACTCCTCACCTCTTGTGTCAGTTCATTACCCAGCTGGTAGTAACTGTTAGAACATTCTCTTATTGAGCAAAGCCACAAAATTCACTTTCCCCATCACCACATTTAACCTTTTCTCTCCTTCTGCCATGCTAGATATTTATGCGCCAGGGATTTACTTTAGGCAAGGTCAGCTGCCGTCAATATCGACAGCCATATTAAAACAAAGTCTAATTTCAGAGCGGGATAGTAGAAGTGGTGAGGATCACCAAAGAATGACGTAAGTCATGGGAAGGGATAAATGTGGATGGATCAGGGAGGGGCAGGGAAGCCTACTTGCATAGGCACAATTGGAGCAGAGACCTGAGGGAAGTGGAAGAACCATCATGCAGCTGTCTAACACTCTACCCAGAGTTCAAGGCGGAGAAAACAGAGCGTGAACAAGCCGTTGGGTTGGACGTGAGTTTGGTGGGTGTCTTCAGAGAGTAGCAAGACTGATGTAGCCGGAGCAGAGTAAGTGAGGGGATGTGGGGGGGTGGTTAAGGTAGAGACATAGTGAGTGGGACAGTGAGGGGGCATGAAGTCTTTGGAAGGTTTTGAGTAAAGGAGTGACATGATCTTTCTCGGTTTTAAAAGAATCACTCTGATGTGTTGAGAACAAATTTTAAGGTGAGGGGGAAGCAGAGAGACCACTCAGGAGGCCACTGCAATAGTCAAGGAGATACTGGCTTATGCCGAGGTCATAGTGGTGTGTAAGTGGTCTGATTCTAGGTATGTCTTGTGGGAAGAGCCGACGTGGTGTACTAATGGATTGGATGTGCAAAAGGGAACAAAATGTGATGAATCAGATGATTTTAACTGAAGCACCTGGGAGAATGACCGCACCACTTACTGAGGCGAGGAATCTTGGGGGAGGTGACGCTGATGCAGGGGAAAATCAAATGCCTGGTTTTTTATTTTAATATGCCTTCTAGTCAGCCAAATGGGGGTATTGAGTAGGCAGGTGGATATATGAGTCAGAGTTTTGCTGAATGGCATAGTCCAATGTCTTTTAAAGTTGTTTGATTTGTAGAGTAAGATCCATATTGTTTCTTCCTTAGTGCTTCCCGAGGGCCTGGCTTGATGGTGACAGATGTTCTATTCAGGTCTAAATTTCAACATTAATGATATCATGGTCACAATGCCAATGGTACACTGGAAGATTCTGTTTTTGAGTTTGGAAGTTGTGGCCGATACTGTGATGTACCCACCACCTGCAGTAGAAAGCGCTCATTTGCCCACTGCTGAGAGCGTTGGTGCTTAGAGCACACCATTGCATCACACTTGGGGAATCGCCTTTCTTTGAGAGGCTACCTGCACATCCTTTCCCCTGTGTGTAGCTCACATACCACAACTGGCCAGTGGAGGAAGGGTGGGAAGGCCTGGACCCTTTGCCTCCATCTGAGAACACTCTCGCACAAATGTGTCGCAGTTCAACTTCTCCTTGTGCTCAATCCTCTTCCCTTACTCCTTACAAGTATTCCTGAGAGCACTTCCTCGTAAACGTTGGACATCCAAATCTCCATCTCAGAATCCGTTTTTCAGGGATCCTAACTTAAGTCACAAATGTCTCACAAAATGGCATATTAATAAATAAAGTGTTTTAAGTTAAAAAAAAGTCATAGACATACTATGGTACAATCGAATTTGGTGTTATTTACATTATAGTTATCCAAAATACTGGTTAAGGAAGGGCATTCAGTGAAACTGTACCCTGATTAGCACTATTATGGCTGATACAGATTCATCCAGGCAGAATCAGAGTCTAAGGGCAAACCGGGATTTCGTTTACCTTGTATTCCGTTTTAAAATTCAATTTTAGACTAAACTATAGACTGTCACACTTAACAGACATTTTAACAGCAATTATATTTAAGAAAAACAGGAAAAAAATTTGAACCAAATAGCACCTCAATTGCAACAATACCTCAGAGCAACATGGTACCTTCATTACTTTTATTATTCAAAAACTTCAAAAAGACGCCAGGATCAAACTCGTAAAGCTTTTGTGCAGATTTTCATCTGTCAATCAAATGCTCCATTTCCGAACATGTTGCTTTTCATCATTTCAAAAAGACATTTCTATGGTTAAGATCATCCCCTTATTTAAAATCTCTCCCCCTAACTTCCTGTTATTTTTTTAAACACTAATAAATGGTCTTTTGATGGGTTCAGTTTGTTTACTTGACTACTTATAAACCACCAGCAAACTCTAAGAATTGGATGGAATGCTTCTTCTTTTTTTTTTGAATTTTAAGCAGTAAAGCCAATTTAATACTTAAACTTGTTGAGTGAATTTTCTTAGCTTTTATTATATATTTGCTAATATTGATTTAAATTTTTTTAAAATACAAGAAGAAAAGCATGACCAAAAAAAATGATAGATATTCTAGAAAACTCATCACTTAATTGCTTTCCAAGAACAATACCTCTGAATACAGAAACATCTGGTTAACAGCTGCCGGGACATTTCTGACCCTCATCTGTTCTGTTCCTTTAGAACTTCAACCTTCAAATGTTTTCTTCTTGTGGAAAGAGTAAAACTCTCTTTCTTGAGAGAGAATGTGGGCAATGTCATTTAGATGATTTTAACATGAAATAGTGTCATTTCAAATTACAGTTCATAGTGAAAATGAGATTGTTTTTCTAATCTTAGCATTAGTGACAGAAGTGATTTTTAATATTTTGGAGATAAATTTTAAGTTTAAACTGACTGGCTGAAAGTCCATTGTGGAATTTTTTTCCTTGTAGCAAATTTGCATAAAGAGATTATAACACGGATTAAAAACAATTTAGTGGATCTATTATGTCATACATCTCTTAACTGTTCTAACAAGTGATTCCTTATTGCATTAACTGGATTTTTTGTTTGTTTGTTTTCTTGACTCAAATTGTAAAATAAGAAAACTTTATCCATTTCTTTAATCTGTACAGGGGACTAGAATGGCTCCATATGCCCCTTCAAAAACCAGTTAGCAAGGAGGAGCTGAATTAGATTTTTGCTCATGTGGTTCCAAAGGGAGAATGGAGAGCCGTATGCGAACACAACAGATGGGCATATTTCAGCATCATTGTGGGAAGAACCTTCAAACAATTACAACTGTACAAAATTTAAATGAGCAGTGAGTTACCATTCCCTGCTATGTTTGGATATCATTCATTTGTCAGAAGCCAGTGTAGAGGGGACTGCAGCATTAGACAGTAAAGATGATGTCTCAGTCCAATTCTGGGATTCTTTAATTTAAATTAGTGGGTTGTTTGAATATACCCCCCACCAAATCAAGAAGGCTTTAAATTTATATTGGAAAATTTTCACGTTGAAGCAGCAAAGCTAGTTTGTTCAATTTTATTCCTCCCAGTGCTACAAAATTTGCTCACAGCTGGAGCCTACTGGCAGGTTTTAATTGTTTTGAATTTGCTCTCACTGAAGTTGTCATGGGAGGCTTGACCTTTGAGTCACTCTGGGGGTGAGGCTCTGCCAGGCTCTCTTCACGGTGACCTTCCTGGTTGCCCCATGCAGAGTGATCATTGCAGTGCTAGTCAAAATATTTCCAACGAGGCCATCTGTGGTATGCAGAATAATGGCCCTGGAAGATGTCCACGTCCTAATCTGTGAGCCTAAGAATATGTTACTTTACACGGCAAAAGGAGCTTTGCAGAGATGATGTTACTGCCTTGAGGAGGGGAGACTATCTGGGTGGGCCCAATCTAATCACATGTCCTTAAAAGCTGAGAATATTTCTCAACTGTTGTGAGAGACGAGAGGACAGAAGCAAGGTTGGAGAGATGTAATGTTGTAATCTTTGAAGATGGTGGAAGGTGGACGTAAGCCAAGGAATGTGGGCACCTCTCGAAGCTGCAAAAGGTAAGGAAATGAATTCTTCTCGGGAACCCCCAGCAAAGAACACAGCCCACCGACATCTTCCTTTCAACTCAGGGAGACAGGTGTTGGGCTTCTGACTTACAGAACTGTATGATATAAACTCATGTTGTTTTAAACCATGACGTTTGTGGTGGTTTGTTATGGAGGCAATAGGAAACGGATACAGCAGCCATGAAGCCACTTGACTTTCCCTCTGCCAGAAGAGGCTGTGAGAAGGGCTGCCGGTGTGCACAGACCTCAGAGTCTAGAGTAGCACGGTCCTGCAGAAAACATGCGGTTGGATTGCTTCACGCTCTTCTGCTGTGTATATCTGAGGATCTTCAAACAACCAAAGGCATGTATGATGAGAGTATTTGTAGTAGCTTTCAGAATGCTTACTTTGGGATATACCAAGATCTGAAAGGGTTTTTGAATCATCAACTTAAAAATACGATCTTTAGCACAGTTTGGTTTAGTATATATAGTATTGTTATTACATTTTAATTATTTCAAATCTTTCAATCCATCAAGGCCCAGAACAAATATTAGTAATCTATTGCTGAAAAGCCAGATGTGACAGTCAGTGGCACGTGGATCTGTTTCAACCAAAAGGGCCTGAAGCACATTTACAAAGTAAAATGAATATACTTGTGATGCCTTTGCACTTTGTCTTCTGTATTCCTCCTTGCCTCTGGCTGTCTCACAGTTCAACATGAGGCCCGCCATTGCATAAAGTTGACATTACTCTAAAATTATTCCATTCTTCTCACTTTCTTTCTTTCCCTAAGATCAAAACAGCTAGTACCTCAAAGTGCTTCTCTTTAGCAGGCAGGAAACCATCAGATTAAAGTAATCCACCCGAAGGGTAAGGGTCTTAAGCAACCCAGTGTGAGGTTTGATGAACTAGGTACAACTGTAATCAATGGACTAAGTGGGGAATACTTTTGAAGCAGAACTTTTGAAAGGGACCTGTTTATTGCAGGCCCTCAGCTCCACCATGTAACCTTCAGGCATGCAGTGGATATCTGCTAACGTACACAATATGGCACGGAGATCTCAGTTCAAAAACTTTGGAGGCAGACAAAGCTGATTGAGTTCAGGCTCTGCGGTTCAGTAGCTGCGACTGAGCTTCTGTTTCCTCATCTGGGAAATAAAGACAACGACAATGACTTCCTCTTAGGTTTATTGTGAGGTCTCGGTGAAATCACACAGGTCAACAGCTTAGCACCGCACCTGGCCTCGAGTAAGGACTCAATATCCCTGATCTGCCTGTGATTCTCCAGCACCGGCTCTGGAGTGGGCATTTTGTGGAGACACAGAAAAACTAAAAAGATGCAGCCCTGGACCCCAGGCTCTCTCCCACCTCCAAACTTTCCCTGCCTGTGAACAGACACCAGAAAAACAGCAGCTCACTTTGAAAAGTAGCTAAACCACACATACCTGGAATTTCTAAACAATTTCTTATCATCAAAAACAATAAAACCCATTACCTAAAGCCTCTGTAGACATGAGTATTTACTTATTTCTTTAGAATTCTCAGTTCAACGAGGGGGAAGTAGAAAGGATAAGACGTGTAGCTAACAAGTGGGATTTTTCCTTGATTATAATACATCAAAAAATGAATGGAGGTAATTTGGGAAAGATTATCTTTAAAAAATATTTCATGGTAGCCCAAAAGAGGAGTACAAATTTTGGAATATGTCTGTACATCTTCCGCAGGAATTCTTTGTTCAGGATACTTCTGTCACTGCTGCAAAATGGAGAGATGGGGCTGAGAGGAGGTGAGAGGTCAAGGATGATCTGGTGACTGCTGTCAGGTGACAATGACTTTAATGGCTCCATTCTGAGGGCTTAAAAAACCAAACCAAACCAGACAAAACCTCAATTTTAATTTTAAAATTAAAAAAAAGGTAGACTATAAACCTGAACTCTAAAATAAGGTAAAATAATCCCCAAATGGCCCTCTTAGTACTTCAGAAAAAAAAAGAATTGAGATGTTTTTCAAAAGTTAAATTTAGAGAAAAGCCTTATTATAATAAAAGCAGGTTTTCTCCTTAAAAGATACTATTCAGAATTGATTACCTTCCTTCACAGGATGCAACAATAGACATGACTGACAAGCATGCCAAAGGCTTCATTCTTCTAGCTGATCATCAACTGTTCCTTCCAGGAGAGATTTCCAGGAGCTGTTACATTTTGAGGTGCTGTCATAGATTCATTGGAGGGAACTAGAAGTGTTAGCTCCTTGTGTCTGCAATTCCAGCAGGGATTCCACGTCTGAATATTATGTCCAACTTAATGATATAATTTTTAGAAGTTTTTGGAACGGGTTGGAGAAGTGGAGTAGAGTTACCTCAATTATAAGAAGCTCTAGAACATCAGAACTGTGTTCATTGTGGTCAATCTCACTTAGCTTCTTGTCGTGAATACATATTTACTGTTACAAACAGTGAACTGAGTATTTAACCAGCACGTAAAATTCAAATGAAGAACCGTTACTTATATTGTTAATACTTCTCTAAGCAGAAATTGAGTAAGTACCCCTCGTAGCATGAAAGGATAAATCTAACTCTCAGAACGCCTATTTTCTGCTGAGGGGAAAGTGTGAACATTTATAAATTTAAAGTTAATCAATCTTTCCTAGGAAAAAGGAGTCTATAAAAACCACAGACTAGGCATGTCTAATCTGCCCAGGAAGGTGTTATCTTTCTAGGAGTAACACACAAATTATTAACATGGTGTCTGGCACATGGCAGATACTCAATAAATCTTAACTATGTTATCATTTAGAAGTAGTATTTGATTGTAAGGTACAAAGATCTAAAAATAAGTGGCTTAAAAGTACATTAACTTTTTTCTTATGTATATTGGAGTCCAGAGGTGGGCTGTTCAGGGCTGGGGTATTGACTCCTTTGTATTATTAACAATTTAGCATACTTCTATTTTCTGCTTTGATCTTCTTAACAGAAGCTTATATCCTCAGAACCACCTCATGCTCACAATAAGGCTGCCATGATCCTACCTACCACACATAGGCAGAAGAAGGAAAAAAGCTGGTTGCACAAAATGGTGAAGGCCAGCTGGATCCATTCCACTTAAAAGAATCTCTTCCCAAGTCCCAACCAACAACTTTTGCTCAAATATCATTGTCCTCAATGGAGTCACATACCTTCCCTTTTCTTTAAGGTAAGATGGGAAATGTATTTTAGCTAGATGCATTGCCAAACCTAACAAAATAAAAATTCTATTGTTAAGAAAGAAGAGAAAATTGAATTTGGGTAGGCAAGTAGCAGTCTTTCCCACTGTTATTATTGTGACTATAATTATTGGTAGGTCCATGAATAAATGAGCCCTATTTCAGCGGTTTGTTTCTCTGTGTGACGATAATATTTCCCTTTCAGCAATGTGCAGGAGCCAGCTCGCAAGAGCCAAATGATAAATTTTCAAGAATTTTGCAAGCTGGTAAAAAACACAGCAATTATTAAAAATTAAATAATATAAACAGAATTGAATAAATCATATGAGAAACGAAGATTTGCTATTATCTATGCCCTTGAGGTTACATACATCTACTGTATCTGAATAGTGATAATTAATGTTCTGAGACCCAATTTCCAACGTGGAGGGTGGTGGTTCTCGCACCACCAACCATTCTCTGGACATCTGCCGAGTGTCCTACCATTCAACTCAATTCTCATTCTATCTACCTAGAGATAGCATCAGTTTTCACAGGCTAAGGTTTCAGTCCTACAGGACGACGCCCCCACCACCCTGCCCCTTCAGATGTGAGTTGCAAGCCCAGGTTGTCACCTGTGCTTCTGACCCACTGGCTATAAATCAGAGGTTCCCATGATCCCTTCCTTGGGTTTATTTAATTTGCTAGAGCAGCTCACAGAACTCAAAGAAACATTTTGTTTCGTAGATAGCCGGTTTATTGTAAAAGAATATAATTCAAAAACAGCCAGATGGAAGAGATGCGTAGGGCAGGGTATGCAGAAAGGATGCAGAGCTTTCATGATCTCTCCAGGTACCACTCTCCTCAAATCTCCACGTGTTCACCAACCCAGAAGCTCTTTGAACCCAGTCCTTTTGGGTTTTTACGGAGGCTTCATTACATAGGTATGATTGATGAAATCACTGGCCACTGGATATTGAGTCAACTCCCAGCCCCTCTCCCGGCCCCGCCCCGCCGAATGTCAGGGGTGGGACTGAAAGTTTCAACCTCTAATCGCACTGGTTGGTTCCCCTGGCAACCAGCCCCATCCTTAGGTGCAGTCCAAAGGTCACCTCCTTAACATAACAAGAGATATCTCATAACTTAGGAAATTCCAAGAGTTTTAGGAGCTCTGTGCCAGAAACCAGGACAAAGACCAAATATGTATTTCTTATTATAAATCACAAAATCACGAGTGAAAATACTATACGACGGAAACCTATATAACCGTGTGCTGCTGCGCGCCTCTTCCCAATTCTGCATTTAGTGACATCACGTTGGTAGCTGAAAACTGGTCATGGAGGGAACATTTAGACCACAGAAGTGGATATATACTAAAATGTGGGCCCTTCTTCCTGGAAAGTAGGTTGTAAACATTTTACCAGCACATTTCTGCCTCATATTAACAAAAATATTTTCAATACTTTGCTATATTAACGCTGACTGGTATAGAGATCAGGGTAGGGACAGATTCAATATGTCTCTCTAACATTATAATCACATCCAGAAAGGTAACCAGTGAGCACACTGGAAGAGGGAAGGAATTGTTTATTCTCTGTTTGTGCCTGACACCAACTCCCATGGGACCATCAGCGATATCAACCAGACATATCAGCTCTGAGCTAGAGAAATCAACTGTTTGTGACTAATCTCTCGGAGAGATAGACAAGGAAAGAAATTGCTACATGTTTCCCCAAGGACTAATAAGTTTGTTTTATGTCCCTTTGAGCTTGGAGCACTCATCAAAAAAAGAAAAAGGTACTTAAAAAAAATTCTGCCTTGTTGATTGTCACTCTTTGGATGGTAAGAAAATGAGACATTTTGGAGGCATAGAGATGCAACACGAAACAGAAAATCAAGGAGACAGTGTAGTGGGAACCATTTAAAAGGGTGATTTATCACTCCTTTTCTATATCTAGTATTTAAGTTGAACCTATTAAATTAAAACTAATTTTGCTTTTTCACCTTGAGTGGTTTTTCTTTTGCTACCTGTAATTGTGAGTAAACCTCCCCTGTCTGCAGTCTGAGATGGCTCTGGAGACATCTATAGGGGGAAGTAGTTTGACAACATGCTCCTGTGACAAAGCTGTCGGGAAGGAAGCCCTCTTCCTTGCTGAGGGGAGTGTAAATTAGTATGACCTTTATGAAGGACAATTTGGCGATTTTTATCAAAACCGTAAACACATATAGCCTTTGACCCAGCAATTCTACTTTTGAGAATATATTCTACAAATATACTTGTACATACGCTAAATGCTATAGGTTCAAATTTAATCATTGTAACATTTTTGCATAATAGCTAATGGTCAGAATCAACTAAAAATCCATCAATAGGGAGTGGCTAAATAAATTATGACTTATTTTTACAGTGAAGTTCTATATATCTATTAAAAAATCCTAGGAACTATATAGTGGGGAAAAATGTGTCAGAACAGTATGTATAATATACCTTTTGTTTAAAATAAGAGAAAATAAAAGCCTACATTTGTATCTTCTTGAATATGCATAACTCTGGAAAAATCCACAGGATCTAAAAATAGAGAGTTCAGTGTGGAAGGGAGGGAGGTTCTGTCTAGATGAGGGACAAGGTTGGAAGGAAAGGAACTTATTTTTTTAACTTTTTATCTTTAATAGTTATTCATTTTTTTTTTTTGGTGAACTTCTTCAAAAAAAAGCCCTGAGCTAACATCTGTTGCCAATCCTCCTCTTTTTGCTGAGGAAGATTGGCCCTGGGTTAACATCCGTGCCCATCTTCCTTTACTTTTTTATATGTGGGGCGCCTGCCACAGCATGGCTTGATAAGTGATGCATAGGTCTGTGTCCAGGATCTGAACCCATGAACCCCAGGCCGCTGAAGCAGAGTGTGAAAACTTAATCACTATTCCACCAGGCCGGCCCCAATACAGTTATTCATTTTTTGACCCATATGAACATATTATCTAACTAAAAATTTTTAAAAATATCTTAAGCCTATATACATAGCTTACAATGCTTAAAGAGAAAGAAACTTGCCCCCATCAGCAGAGACATTAGCCTGATTTGATAAGGAGTTCTAGCTGTGAGATGGCTCACCCAAAGTTTCACAGAGGAGAGTTCAATGAAGGGACCATGTGCAGAGATGTGCTGATTTAAGGGAATCACCATAGGAGATGAGGCAGTGAAGGACTAGCGAGAGAAGGAAGCCAGAACACTGCCCCATCAGGTTGGAGAGGTCCCTGGGGGAGCTGCAGGGACAAGAGCCCTACGTGGAGAGTGCAGCTATTGCCAGAAACAGCATGCAATGAGCAGCAAAAAGAATCAAGATCCCAACCTTTCTGCCCTCCCACCCCTAATCTCCTGCGAGTGCCAGACAGAAGGCACAGGGAGCCTGGGGCACTCTCAGGGTGGTCATCTTCCTGGGGAACAAAGGAGGGCAGAGGACGTAGGAGAATGACTCCAGATAACGAATGAAGAATACCCAGTACAGGATGTTAGGATGACATTTGCATTGTGCATGTGTGTAAGTCCCTCCGTGTGTGTTATATGAGTTAAAGATGCCCCTGCATACTGGCTCCTGTGTTGTTTGCTTTTTCACAGCAGGCTAAAATCATTAGCTCAGTTGCCAAATCCTGCCAGCACCAAGCTCAACTTTTTACACATCCAATTTCTTTAAACGTAGCCCAAGTAAGCCTATGTTTAGCCATATAGAGACTGGCTGCTTTGTATAGCCTGTGAGGCCGCACGCAACCTCTGCTAGCCACAGATAGGACAAACTCTGGGGCTATAACAGATAGCGGACCTCTGCTGCCCCTGGGCGCTCTGTGGCCTGGAGAGGCCCGCCTTGCTGCTGAGCGACATCCCCCAGACACAGGAGCCTCTTTCTGGTTCCTGGCTCCCCAGAGGTGCCCTCGCCTTGGTCCTTTCCGGGTGATGGTCCCATCCTGTTGTCTCTGGAAGGTCTCCTGAGAAGGACTTTCTCTCTCATGCTCAGCGCCACCAATAAAGCTCATGAGGTCTCACTGCCACCTCGTGGTCACGTTTTCTCCCTCGATCAGCCCTGAAACCCTCTAATTCATCACAGTGTGCTCACACATGGATAAGTACTTAATTCAGTTCATATAAGTGAGTAGCTGGTATTCAGATAATTTTTCATAAATTATTCCATTTAGTTCTTAAGATAACCCTGTGGATGAAGTTCTATTATCCCCACTTGTAAATTAAATGGCTTGTCCAAGATCTGAAGGCCATGGTGTAGCCAGGATGCAAACTGGGGCAGCCTTCTGACTTCAAATCCTAATCCTTTCCTTATACCATACATAAGACTCTTACTCAGTCTCCTGAACTCCCTCATTTTCCCTGTCACTCCATTGTTGCCTGGTGCACAATATTTACTGTTTATCACTCTTCCTCTCAAGGGGGACAATAAGATGATATGCTCAGAGGTTCATCTGATGCCCAGAGTTCAGCAGATTCAGGAAAAAAACAGCTTGAAGACTTTCTGGATCTTCTGTTTCTAGCCGTGTTATATAACTGTATAACTTTAAAAAAATCTCCGACTCTAAAACCACTTACATATGTTGTGTAAAACATGATAAGCTTCTTTTCAAATGTAAAGCGTGGCTCATAAGACGAAGAAAAACAAGTCCAGGGAACGAGAAACAAAGCCATAACACCTGAAACTATCTCTGCTGAGTACATCTTCCACTCTCTAGGTCCCAAAGCCTTGGCGTTTTGTAGCTACACACGGGACAGGAAATTAGGTCCCAGGGCTCTCAAAACAGAGGTTTGGAACTGAGGCCCTATACAAACCTGAGAGCCATGAAAGACTACATTCTCAGAGAATGGTAGACTTATAAAATGTGCTTACCAGCAAAGAGAAACAGTAAAGAAAGTCATCAGTCTTGTGGTAGGCTCTAGGAAGAAATAATTTGGGGGTTGGGATTTATATTTCACTTGCCTGTGTGGTCCAGGGAACTCCAAACTAGGCAGGTAACTGTTTGTGGTTCCATATTAGTAGCAACCCAGACATCTGGTAGAAGCAAAAGCAAATAGTCTCTAAGAAAGACGCCCAGTTATCAGAGATCTCATGAATTTCCACTTAGAAACATAAGTGCACAATCCAAAATTATAAAACATATGAGGAATCAGGTTACAACGAACAAGAGCCAGTGAAACCAAGGAAAAGCCAAATTTGATCCCCAAGGTCTTGGTTATTCAAATTACTGGATATAGAATTACACACATACACACACACACACACACACACAACACACACACATTTTATTGGATAGAAAATAATATAATGTTTAAGATTTCCAGAAGATTTGTGCTGAGCATGACATCCCAATTCTTGATTTGTTGCAAAAGGGGTCAAGAAAAGATTTTGTCATTTACTCTTCTGGTGACTAATTGGAATGTGCCTTCTTTTTAATGTCATAAGTGAGGGATGAAAATGGAAAATGTTCATAAAACAAATGGGAGTCTACTCTGAAACTGAAAATTATAATATTAACCCCAGAAATAATTTTAATGCAATAAATAGCAGACTTCTACCTAATCTCATGGCTTGCCTGGCTAATTATTTAGTATGTCTGTAAAATGAAAATTTTAAACCATACTGTGGGAAAACGAGAAAATGCATTTTCTCCTAACTTGTTTTTTTTGACAGTCTTGAAAAAGAAAGTACTTCTACTTCTGAGAATTCTGCTGTTTTTCGTGGTGGTAAGTTAATAAGTTTCCAAGTAAAAACAAATAAACCTAGATCTATTGTGTTAACATGGAACAATCCCCAAGACACATTGTTAAGTGAAAAAACTCAAGTTTTTGAGTGCATAGATGCCCCACTTGTATAAAAAAATATATAACATACACTTATTTATATATGTATAGAATATTCATGCAGGAATCTGCAAAAAATATACAATATTTGTTTGAGAGAGGATGCAAGTGAATTTGGGGGATCTGGACATGGAATACGATCTACTATTTTAAACCACATGAATGTGTTATTTCAACTTTATAAACCAGATTAATTAAAAAACAGACAAATTCCTTCACAGCCAATAGATATCATCTTTACTTATCGATTATACATTATTTATCCTGCCTTTAAGCAATATAATATCTAGCAGGTGTGGTGCTTGTGTAGCTGGAGTTATGTTTGCTTAGGTTTGACTCCTGGCTCCACAATCTTTTAGCTTTATGAGTTTGGGCAAGTTATTTAAGGTCTCTCTGCCTGGGTTTCCTCTTCTATTTAATAGTCGAAATAATAAAGTTGTCTTGAGGATTGAATACGATAATCTATATAAAATGCTTTACACAGTACCTGACACATGGAAAAGACTTAGTCAATGTTAGCTTATGTTGAGATTTCAATCTTGCTGGTCATTTTTCAGTTCTTATATTTCAAACACATTTATGTACTTGAAGCCTAAAAACTAATCACTAAAAAAAGAAGACAGAAAGTTTTAATATACTATAGTAAGACACTACTACTTGACAATTATTATACATTTACTTTCAAAACATTTGTTTGTCAGGCATATTTTGAAGGTAATGCCAAAACCGTACTGAAACGTGAACAAGAACATCAATATTGCTGCCTTATGGAAATGTTTGGCCCTCAGGCTGCATACCATCAGATAAACACCTGCACAGAAAAATTACATTCCACAGTTTGCCAAACATTTCATATGAGTATTGGGAAGTGCATCCTCCGGACAAGAAAATAAAATACGCACTTTGTTTATGAAACTGCATTGTTACTTCATTTAAAATTACCAGTGAATGAAATCCTTTGTTAATACCAGCTGAAAGAAGGCTTGGCTTCCAGAGAATTCTAATGTATTCTTTTACAATGAAAAATATGACTAATTATCAAATAGACCAAAATACCAGACTTCACTGATCACTCTAATTTCTTCTCGGAACACTGATTTACATTTGAAGCCAAATTCTAACAGAATGTTCAGCTTGAAAAGTACATCTTCTAGACCCAGGGAGCTGGGTGATTTTTAGCCACAGGGCTACCCTCTCCTCGGCAGGGAATACGCTCTGACTTTCCTTAACTATTCATCAGAGCTGGAGACCAACGGATCAAATTTATTGTAGGATTTTTGTTATTTTACCATATGGCTTTAGTTCAAAATTGTTTCTTTTACACGTGTTAATGATATTTACTTTGTCCCAGATTAGACGTGCAAATATCCTCAGATATTTCCTATCATTACTCTGAATATCTAGACGGATGTTTCAATAATGTAGACATTTCTTAGACATCTGTACTAGTTTTCTATTGCTACATAACAAATTCCCACAAACTAAGTAGCTTCAAACAACGCAAATTGACTGTCTCACAGTTTCCGTGCTGCAGGAACATGTTGGTGAGGGCTTCTGCTCGGATCACCATGAGGTTGAAGTCAAGGTGTCTGCTGGAGCCTCAGTCTCCTCCAAGGCTCAGGGAGGTCCTCTTCCAGGCTCACCGGTTCCTTATGATTGTAGGACTGAGGCCCTCAGTCCTCAAGGCTGCCCACCATTCGCTGCCACGTGGCTCTCTCCACCAGATGGCGGGTTGCTCCTTCAAGGCCAGCAGGAGAGCATCTGCTGCTGCTTGAAATAGCTCTGTCCCTTCTGTCACAAGAGTCTTGTGTAACTTAATCTAAACAAAGGGCTGGCTACCCTTCATACCCATGGATCCTGCCCACCTCAAAGGGTAGGGATGGCACAGGGCTGTACACCGGGGGATGGGAGTCTTGGCCACTGTAGACCTCTGCCTGCCGCACTGTCCATTCACTGGTTATTATGAGGGGAAAGGTGCAGAGGGAGGTATCTGACTTGAGCTGTGCGCTCACTGAAGCATAATTTCATTCTGAATTCTGGCGTGTCCAGCTGTTGCTGCCCAAGTTTTTCCTACTGAAATTCAGTCTGCCCCTGGTGGTAAAACATGACTTTAAACTTGGATTTGCAGAATCAGAATTGAGGGGTGCTATGAATTTACGTAGGGGATAAAATAGTGCAGAAAGGTCCTAGGGTGCTGCTTTTCAGGGGAAAAAATAGCTAGTTGTCTACATAAATTCTTTTTATCAGGATTCAGAATAGCAAATTATGGTAATTATGAGTAAGAAATAATAACAGCCACCAGTTGAATGCCTACTCTATCAGGGGATCTACACACATCATTTCTTCCAATCTTCCCTATGAGGAAATTGAAGCTCAATTCATGTTTATAATAAATAAATGTTAAAATGGTAAAAATTAATTAATGTCAATTTATTGTTCAATACCCACAGCCAGTAGGTCTCAGAGCTAGGATTTCGAATCTAGCTCCATTTGAGTTTGAAGACTGTATTCTTTAAATTCTATGCCATTATCGAAACAAGGAGCCTGATAAATTCCCACATAGCTGTCCACAGGCCCTCCCCTGCGCCTGGCACCGTGCTAACCACAGGGGATAGAGTGGGCCATAAGATCGACATAGTCTCTGTCCTCAGAATAAGAGCTCACGTTTCTTTTATTTGTTGTTGTTCTTTTTTTTTTTTTCACATTTCTGCCAGAGTCTGAGATCACAAATTTTCCTTTTATCAAGCAAAGAGCTTATCTATATTGTTACTATTATTATTACTAATTAGTAATATTGTTCTTTATTGAATATAATAAGTGTGCTGGGGTTTCTGATACAGTGACAGTGAATCTAAATAAAAATTTTTTAACTATAATAAAATACTATGAAATTTTAATTTTCAGATACTATTAACACATCAAATGCATTTTGGTTTGAGAGGAAACAACCTATTTGGTGAAAAGCTAGCAATAACCATCAAAGAATTAAAAACCAGTAAGCCTAGAATTATAAACTTGGTATGTCCTTGTGTAGTGTGTGTCTTGGGGCTGGAGCAGGGTTACCCCCTTGCCAGAGTGAGCATGAGCTCTGGGCATGAACACACAGACACGTCAATAGGTGGATAACCAGGGGGAGTGAGAACAGGAGAGAGATGGAGAGAGGGAGGCAGGTTGGGATTGATTTAGCTTCAAATACCTTATCCAGAATTTTGAAAACAGAAAATCTAGAAAAAAAGTTTTAGTATCCATGTATATGTAAGTTTTACTGAGCTGTTTTTTATTTTACAACACATAAAGGGAGAAAATCAAGTGTATCATAATGTTTTCAGTGATTTGGGCCTTCTAAAAACCTAATCCAGTCAGTCTTATTTCGGATCAACTATTTAACTATTTAACCTCTGTTTCTCTTTCTGTAGGCTGCCATGGAAACAGAAGCGCTTCTGAAGTGAACTGACACATGCTCTTTGTATGCTACAGAAATAAAGATGAAGTAAATGCCAATTTTCTGGTGAATTACAGAGAAACAACTATTGCCACCTTATGGTAGTAATGCAAACTGCAGTATGTTCTTTGACAAGCATCGGCAACTTGTACAGCACATGGGACTATACCAATATGGTTCCAGTTTAATATGCAAATGACATTAAAATAAAAAATTTGGCAATTATGAACATAGAAACATCTGTTAATGTCAGTAATGCATTATTATGTAATTATAGGACTTGGAGAAACTTTACGCCTCATATTAGCACCCGGCATCAATAACAGTTCTGATGAACTTTTCCATGATACAACTTCTATTACCACAAAAGCATAATATAACATGAGAAAATTATTTTTTATGACTTCAGCTAGGTTTTTAAATTGCATTAGAAAAATCTACTAAATAAGCAAGGTTAACTGCTTAGAGTTTACCATGAAATAAAATCTAAATATTTGATATTTGTAACTGTTTTTTGTTCATGTGTTTAAATGTTCCACATGTTTCACGTTCTCTTGGTAAATATATTTAAAGTGTTTAGTTAAAATTAATGTGTATTATATCATTTAAGATGAATTACCACAATGTCAAAGTCAGGTAATCGCGCAGTATAATGATTTAATGGGGATGTGATAATTATTACTACTCAGGCTGTGCCCTCTAAAGAGACAGCACAAATAGTTGCTTGCCTAGTGGTATTTTTAGGTTGCTCAAATTACTGCCCTGTCACATTGCCAAATTCTACTAAGAATGTCAATCATCGTTTTCCTAGTTAAGTGAAAGTTACAATTTTTTTTTTTTTTTTGGCTGAGGAAGATTCGCTCTGAGCTAACATCTGTGCCAATCTTCCCCTACTTTCTATGTGGGCCACTGCCACACCATGGCCGCCAAGGAGTAGTGTATGTCCGCGCCTGGGAACCAAATCCAGGCCGCCGAAGTGGTGCACATGGAACTTAACCACTGGCCAGGGGGTGACTGACTGTGTTATGCTTTTGTTCATGTGCTTATGTTTGCCATGTCTTGTTGACATCCATGCTTTTTGGAAGAGGAACATGTGACAGAAATGATGAGTGATGATGAGCAGGCAAGGGAGAAAGCTGTCCTGACCGTGGGGCACTGCAGGGAGGGCGGGTGTGGAAGGAACAGCCCGCGTGAGGCCCCTCCCTCTCAGACACCAAACTCCTGAGGAGCCTCAGGGAAAGGGGAAAATGTGAGATAACGTTAAGGGCATGGAGACATCATGTATGTACTGTGCTGTGTTGCCGGTAAAAGACCAGGATTTGGAGTCAATAGACCTGTGTGTGTTGGTTCTATAACCCTAACTGGGTTATTGATTAATCTTTTAAGCTTTGGTTTATTCACTTGTAAAATGGATATAAAAATATTTGTTTCAAGCATGCACGATTGATAGCTCCTATAATAGCCAATCCTTCCCCTTAGTTGCTATTAGTTAGTCCTCAATTAGACTGTACGTTGCTATAATTAGTCTTAAAGAATTATATCCCTCTGGCCTAGGTGGGGCAATAACAGAAGAATTATGTGATTTGAGAGAGATATTTTGATTTTTTTTAAAGGAAGAAACTTGAATATGTTTAAATGCTGATGAGAAGAATGCCCACGAGAGGAAGCTATTGCCATTCACCTCACATAAGTCAACACTGACTTCTGAGGCTGACTCATCTGATACAGAGCAGGCTGGAAAGGCATTCGAATTTATAGTCTAATCTTTTAAACCAAGAGTATATCTGTAGAAGAGTCCATTAGTGTTCACCAAATACCCATTATCTCCTCAACATTCCCCACTCACTCTTTCGATTGGGTGGGTCCATGTCACTAGTTCTTTAGTGAATGGACTGTAAGAAGTGACAGGTGTTCTTCCAGACAAAGGAAATTAAGAGCCAGTGTGGTTTCAACATTTATTTTTCTCCTCCTTGTCACGTGAATTTTGTGTTCCCAATGGTATAGTAAGGCCATTATAATATATTATAATATATAATTATATATTTATATAATTCATAATTATATATACTATAGATATATAATTTATATAATATTTAATGATACAATATAATAGTCATAATAAGGAGAAAGACTACCTGATTCAAATTGGACCATGACTGTGACATAGGAGAGAAATAAATCTTTACTCTAAGTCCTTGAGATGTTGAATTTTTTTGTTTTGTTTTTGTTTTTTGTTGAATTTTTTTGTTTTTAGTGTGAATTACTCTGATTACTGCAATATTTTAGGGTCAGAACAAAAAATTCGACAACTATTTCACAATCTCTTGTCTATTCTCTGATGAATGGAAGGCATATTTTAAAAATTAAAGGTAAAATTTTTATTAGAATAAATATATAGGTAGGAAAGGTCCCATCCTTCATTAGAGAAAATGAATGATGCCAATGATCACAATGTATTCAGAGCATTTGTTCAGGAAGTCATGAGCTTTCCATACCTGAAAGACATCTGGGCTTAAAAACTCATTTTTTTCAAGGATAATAGTTTCTAATTTTTTCCTCTCCAAGTCTAAAGGAAAACATTTTGGCAACTACAAGAGTGGGCTGGTAGACTAGCCACCTAGAACTCTGCCAGCTGGTCTGTGTTGGGTGTCTGGGTCACTCAGGAAGAGGGACAGTGTCATCAAGACTTGGAGTTCTCTGACATTCCTGGTGGGAATCTTTTACTTCATTTCTGATGTGGTACCCCAGCAAGCTGCCTTAGTCTGCCTGGGCTACTATAACAGGTTATCATAGACTGGTGCATTTATCTCTCACAGTTTGGAGGCTGGGAAATCCAAGATCAAGAGATGAGCAGATTCGTTTCTTGATGAGGGTCCTCTTTCTGGTTTTCAGATTGCCATTTTCTCACCGTATCCGCACACGGCAGAGAGAGAGGGAGCTAGCTCTCTGGCCTCTTCTTACCAGGGCACAAGTGCCATCGGGGGGGGGGGGGTGGCTCCGTCGTCGTGACCTCATCTAAACCCAGTTACCTCACGAAGGCCGCACCTCCTAATGCGTCACATTGGGCGTTAGGATTTCAACATATGAATGGGGGGGGGTGGCGGGGCACAAACATTTAGTCCATAACACAAGTTAAATTGGATTTGTTTCTGCACTTATGTTCTCTCTGCCAGGCTCACATTATCTATTTGGATCTAGTCACATTTTGGTAATCTTTGATAATTTTTATTCTGTATGCCAATGCTGTTAATTATGTTTGGACTCCTGAACACAAAATTTCTCATTTCAGATTGAGAGATACTTGCTTTTTTGTGGGCAATCGTGTACATGTGGGAGAGTGATGGATATGTTTATTTCTCTGTATGAACTCTCTCCATATGTATATTCCTATGAATATATGCATAGGAGATATCTATAACTCCATATCCTATATATAACAGTTTTCTTTAAAACACATTGAATTTTTCCAATTTTCAATATCTTTGGATATTGTTATTTTTATTTTTTTAGAAAAAATATAAAAAATAAATGAATCATCTTTATACTCCTAGAATAAACTTCATTTATGTCATGTATATTATTTTTAATAAGCTTCTGCATTATTTGTTATATTTGACGTTGTATTTGAGATTGGTCTGTACTTTTACATTTTTAGTACTATTTTCGGGGGGTTTGAATAAATGTTCCAATGACTTTTTAGTAAAGAATCTGAAAGTTTTCATTCCTTTTTTGTGCTTGGAAACAATTTTAATAATATTGAAGTTGTAACTAAATTAATCTCATTCTTTCCTGTTATATATTGATATTATTTAAGGCCATGAATTTTCCTCTTAACATTGTTTTAGCCTTTTCACACAGATTCAAATATTTTTATTAGAATTTTTAATTATTTTTTAGATTTTTAAATTTTAAAATTATTTCTTTATTTTTTCTCAATGTAGTCTTCTGCCATATACAGATAGATGATAGACAGATGGAAGTGTTAAAGGGTGATTCCTACATTTTTAAATGCTGTGAAATGTGGCTCATTGGAACAGAAGGTAGGAACCCTAATCACACCTCTGTCTATGTATTAGTGTAGACAGAAAATTGTTTCTGGAAAAACAAATCTTGGCTTTCTTTAACTGAGGAGTGTGTCCTGATTATTTCAGTTTTTATCGATATAACTAAAAGTTTCTAATGCTCTTTGTTTATCATCCTCGTAAATAAGCCTTTGAAGTTTTTACTGTTAGAACCTTTAACGTCTTCTGTTCCAACTTAGCAAAACTCCATTATGAGAACAATGGACCTATTCCTCCAAGTCCTAACTTCAGCTTCGTTCAAATCACATTAACACATGCACCATGTTAACCTCACACAAGGATATTCAAAGAAACAACTCAGGGATGTTGATAGGGACGTTGTTGATTGTCAAGTCTCCACATCACATGCAGTTGCTTTATGACCAGCTATAGGAAATTTTCTTCTAGGTATTAGTAAATGGCAAACCTGCATATTTTTCTGAGCAACTAATATGTATTTTACGTTATGGACATTGATATATATTTAAAATAATCTTGTTTTCTTCTTTAGCCCCTAGAAACATTAGAGCTAAATTTTGGAACATCTCCAGGAAGTGTGCCTGGTGTCAGAGTAGTAATTTTTATAAACATCCTGGCTCTAACTTCACCTTATGTCCTGCTCTTATTTTCCTTCTACCTCTGTTTTAGTTTTTAAGTGAGAGAAACTTAATTTGGTTCCAAGTGACATATATTCCACTCAAACTAGTTTAATCTCAGAGCAGAATTTATTAGAACATACTATTTTTCACAGATCCCGGAGAAGAGAATTCCACTGGACCTCAGGAATTAAGCAGAACTGTAGACTGGACACTATGAGGATTGCATCTCCATCTTATCTCCGCTCTCCGTCGCATGACCACTCATATGTCTCTTCACGTGGAGCATTGGCTCACAGGCGGCATGATGGTACACGCTCAATATGACCAACGGGAAAGCGCATGCTCTGAATTAAAGCAATCAAATAACTCATTGTTATTCAGTTGGTGTGTGGAATTATTGGTTTAACTTAGAGCTTGTCAAGTACGCATATTTTAAAAACCTTAAAGAATAGAAATAAAATTAAGGACACTCATCAGTCTAATAGAATTGAGGAAAAAGAAAAGATAATTAGGAAAGGAGAAACATAGTTAACAGCTCACAATAACGTGATAGTGATACATCCACCATAAAGAGCTGCAACAAGTACAAACATGAAATCACAAGGCAAACGATAGAAACTCTGAGCTTGTTTAAACCACAAAATTCAGCTATAGCTTGTTTATAATAACAGTGTTACAGAAAGATGATTGTCAAACAAAATAGAGTTTAAGTTAAATACATTATTATGGAGAACAGTGTACTACTACATGATAAAAGGAAAATATTATGATTTTGATAATATATGACCCTAAAAACACCTCTTTAATATACACAAAGCAAGAATTATAAATAGAAATTTATACATATGCAATCATAGAGAAGGATTTTTAATTCTAGTTAACATGATTTTTAAAAAAATTAGTTACTTGAGCGAACAAAAATTTAGTTCCAATATAGAGGATTTGAACAATACAATTTATAAGCCTGACATAATAGCCATATGTGGAATATGCATAAAACAATTGGACAATACGCTCTTTTTCAAGCACATGAAATCCTTTTAAAAATGAACATGTAGTGGCCACAAAGAAACTCTCAACTAAATTAGAAGTAAATAGCAATAAAATTAGAAATCAATAACAAAAATGTAGGCATTTAGAAATTTAAAAATGCAGGTTAATATAAATTCATGGTTAAAGAAGAAATAATCCAATATTCATATATCAAAATAGATGTCTGACAGACATAATATCAGATTAAAAAGGAAGTTGCAGATTCATAAAATGTTAGCATTTATGTAAATTTAAACACATAAAACAAAATTACAATGTAAAAATACATAGGCCCAGGCTACCAAAATGTACCTGGGGATGATGTAAAGCATCTTCGGGGCAGTGGATTCTTCTAGGAAATCAGGAAGGAGAAAGAATGGAGTTAGAGTCAAAGCCAGATCTGTAACACTTAACTTCTCGGAATAAAGAGGCGAAGCAAACGAGGTGAAGTGTTAACTTCTCTTAAATCCGATTGTTGGATGCCAAGCCATTCTTATTTTTTAATATCAAATATGTGTTGTCATTAAAATGAAAATAATAAATGTCTTTAAAGAACCAAATCAGCAACGTAGAAAGCAAACTTCCTTACAGTCTGAGGGAACTGCTTCCATCCCGCTTCTTCCATTTGGGAGAGCACAGGACTTTGCACAAATTACATAATTTCATTGGGTCCCAGTTTTCTATGTCATAGAGTTACCCTGAGAATTATATTGAGGCTTCTACATTTTGTTCACGTAAATTAGAAATGCCACATGGGAGGTGCTCAACAAATATTTATTCTTATATTTGTTGAATAAATAAATAAATAAAAGAACAATCACGACCTTGAGTCCTAGAATCATAACGAGTGACCCATATGCACCCATCCTCAGTTTAGAATCCGGGAACATGTCTGAAGGAGTAAACAAGAGAGAATCATTTCGGTATCTGCCACTAGGTGTGCAGTGAATCTTGTCATGTTCTGACCTTTTTCTTGGTTGCAGCAAATGAAACATTACTTTCCACCACATGAGAAAGCTGCACCTTTGGTCATCGTGTCTATCATTTGTCTTGATTTAAAGATGATTTTCAGTGTACGGTTCAAAGAGTAATTCTTGGGTGACCTCTCAGCAACATCTATTTCCCTTAGAAATAAAATGTTGCTTAGATTTGGGATATGATTTTGCTTGTGAAAGGATGGACATATTTATGTGGCAATAATTAACCTGATAGCCATGAAGAGCAAGCTTCCCTTCCTTCACCTGCACTCCTGCTGCCCAGCCCCAGGAGGCAGGTCTCTGTTAGTTTCTCTGTGCTCGATATTAAACTCCCATCAGAAAATGAAGTTTCTAAACTAGCTGGTGCCAAAATAACCAGTTGAAAGTTGAATAATTCAGTCAAGATGATTTTGTGGAATTCTTTCTTTAGAAGAAAATATGCTTAGTTCTAAAAAAATAATTATCCATTTCCCTGAACTCAGCCTCTTTTTCAAATGAACTTATCAAAACCATCTGTATGTCTAGACATGGCCCAAGATAAAGTAATCCCATCAGTATATTAAGTAACGAAAACGAACAAGTTAGAAAATGAATAGTTCTTCAGGGAATATTAGTAATCCTGGTAAAAGAAGTTAAGGAACAGTTTAAGTTTGAAATCTACTTAAAACCTACACACCTAGTACTCCAAGGTGAGTAATTTATTAAAATCTTAATTTCAAAAACAGAGTTAATTTACCATCTGGAGGCAATATTTTGCAAGATATCACTTAATTACCTAAGACCTATCTAATTCAGCTCTAAGAAATAAACTACAAATTTTTTTCCTTGAGGGACTAATAGGTGGGATTATTGATTTTTAAAATCTGACATTTTAATATGTATTTTTTAGATATATTTGCTGTAAATCTTATGGAATCATTAAACAGCAATCATGTAAGTAATTTTGTTTTGTATAATAAGTAAGCTATATGCCTAGGCTTTGTTTTCGAGCCTAATAACATTCTGAGTTAGAGTTCTTCTAGTTTTCAACAAGATCTAGGAAAATCTTCCCAGTCAAAGTTTACTAGACAGGCAACTATCCTTGATTTCTCCTGTTTAATCAGTGCTCTCCCACTCTACAAATGGAGAGAGGTGAAGTCAAAGAAAGAATCAGTGAGGAAAGCAAGACTGTGACTTGACACTAAAGAAGGATCTGAGATCCCATGCAAAATGCACTTCAGCTCTTAGATCATGATTCTATTTTTAAAACATTATTTTCTTTTCTAAATATTATTCATTTTCTTCTATTTTGTAGGTTGTCTTTTCACTCTCTTGAAGCTATCATTTGAAACACAAATATTTTTAATTTTGATGACATCCATCTTATTTATTTTTCCTTTTGTTGGTTATGATTTGATGGCATATCTAAGAGGGCTTTGCCTAGCAAGGTCATGAAGATTACTGTTGTGTTTTCTTCTATGGGTTCCACAGTTTTAGCTCATACATTTCTGTCTGTCTTCTGGGAATTACTTTTTGTGTACGGTGTAGGGAAAAGGTACAGCTTAACTCTTCATGTGGATATCCAGTGTGCAGCACCAGAGGTGGAAAATTCTTTCTCCATTGAATTGTCTTGGCAGCCTTGTCAAAAATCAATTGATCATAAATGGGAGGGTGTATTTTTGGAGTCTCAGTTGTATTCCATTGATCTTTTTGTCTGTCCTCATACCACTGCCACACTCTCTTGATTACTGTACTAAGTTTTGAAATTAGGAAGTGTGAGTCCTGTACCTTTGTTCTTTTCTTCAAGAATGTTTTGCTATTGTGGGTTTCTTGAATTTTTATATGAATTTTAGGATGCATTTAACAATTTATGCAAAAACACGATACAGGGATTTTGACAGGTATTGTGTTGAAGTTGTGCATCAATTTGGGAAGTATCACCATCTTAACAATATTAAGTCTCCTAAATCCATCAACATGAAATAGCTTTTCATTTATTTAGATACTCTTTAATTTCTTTCAACAATTTTTGTAGTTTTCAGCGTGCAAGTATTACACTTTTTTGCTCAGTTTACACCTAAATGTTTTATTGTTTTTGATTCTACTGGAAATTGAATTCTTTTATTAATTTCATTTTTGAAATGTTCTTTGGTACTATAAAGAAACCCTATTGATCTTTGTATATTGATCTTATAATCCACATCCTTGATTAACTCATTTATTAAGTCTAATATTCTAATAGTTTTTAGTGGATTTTAGTTTTAATATATTTCTATACAAGATAATGTCATTGGAAAATAGAAATATTTTTGATTCTTTCTTTCCAATGTGCCTTTATTCATTTTTCTTGTGTAAATGCTCTAGCTAGAACCTCCAGTACAATGTTGAATGGAAGAGGTGAGAGTGGGCATCCTTGCCTTGTTTCTGATCTTAGAGGGAAAGCATTCAGTCTTTCACCACTAAGTGTGATGTTAGTTGTGGCTGTTTTTCGTAGAAACTATCATTCAGGTTGAAGAAGTTTCTTTATATTCCAAGTTTATTGAATGTTTTTATCATGATGATGTTTTTTCTGCATCTGAGATAAGCATATACTTCTCTTTTTTTGTGTGAGGAAGATTAGCCCTGGGCTAACCTCTCTGCCAATCTTCCTCTACTTGATATGGGATGCTGCCACAGCATGGCTTGATAAGTGGTGTGTAGGTCCATGTCCAGGATCCAAACCCGCGAACCCTGTGCTGCTGAAAAGGAGTGCGTGAACTTAATCACTATGCCACCGGGCCAGCCCCCATATAGTTTTCATTTTTAATCTATTGATGTGGTGTATTACCTTAAATGATTTTTGCATTTTAAACTAACCTTGCATTCCTGAAGCAAATTCCGCTTGCTCACGGTGTATAATCCTTTTTATGTATTGCTGGATTCAATTTGTTATATCTTGTAAAAGATCTTTGCACCTACCTTCATAAGAGACATTGGTCTGTACTTGTAATGTCTTCATCTTGTTCTGATATAAGGGTAACACATCTCATAAAATGAGTTAAGAATCATTCTCTTCTCTTCTATTTTTTAAAAGAATTTGTGAAGAATTAGTGTTTATTAGTTTTATTCTTCTTTAAACATTTTGTAGAATTTACCACTGAAGCCATCTGGTCCTGGGCTCCTCTTTCTGGGCAGTTTTTAATTAACTAATTCATTCTTTTTACTTATTATAAGTCTATTTACATCTATTTCTTCTTTTATCAGATTTGTATGTTCTTTCTTTCTAGGAATTTGTTTATTTCATCTAAATTATCCAAATTGTTTATATACAATTGCTTATATTATTCCTCTAAAATTCTTTTTATTTCTGTAAGGTCAGTAGTGATATTCACTCCTTCATTCGAGTCTTTTCTTTTTTCCCATCTAGCTAAAGATTTGTCAATTTTGTGGATCATTTCACAATTTTGTTCCATTGATTTTCTCTATTGTTTTTCTATCCTCTATTTCATTAATTTCCATTTTAAATTTTATTATTCTCTTTCTTCTCTTTGCTTTAGGGCTAATGTGCTCTCCTTTTTCTGGTGTTTTAAGATGAAGGGTCAGATTATTGATTTCAGATATTTCTTTTTTTAAAGTATTTGTGCTATAAATTTCTCTCTAAGCACTGCTTTAGCTGCATCCATAAGTTTTGGTACACTGCGTTCTCTGAGCCTCTGTTCAATTTTTGCATTCTTTTTTTTCTCTCTGTATTCAGATTGCATTATCTATATCAATTATCTTCAAGTTCACTGATTCTCTCTCTGGTCAGCTTAACTTTACTGTTGAGTCCCTCTAGTAAATTTTTTATTTCAGTTATTTTACTTTTCAAGTCCATAATTTCTATTTAGTTTTCTTTTATACTTTGCATCTCCTTGTCAACATTCTCTATTTGGTGAGACGTTGTCGTCATATCTGCCTTCACCTCTTTATGAACGGTTTCCTCCAGTTCTTTGAATATATTTATAGCAGGTTCTTTGAAGTCTGTCTGCTAAGTTTGATCACTGAGCCCTCTCAAAGGCAATTTCTATTGTCTGCATTTTTTTTTCTGTATATAGGTCACACTTTCTTGTATCTTTACATGTCTCATAATTTTTGTTGAAATAGGCAAGTGTAGTGAAATCTATTTCCTCCAGTGTATGTCTTCTGATGTGGTTCCTCATAGGGCTCAGTCTTGGGCATGCACACTCGCAGGATGACCGTGGCTTCATCAAGGCTTTCTTGATCTCCGTCCCTGCCCTCTCTGTTAAGATTTTTTGCCTCTATTGGTATCGTGCCCCTCTGTTACCTCCACTATTTGCCAGTTGATTGCTCTATTGTTTTCAACAATGCCCTGAGGCATAAATTACTCCAACATTTGATTCAATTAAATTCAGCCCCCTGGGTATTAGATTTGACTTAACTAAATTGAGGCTCATTTTGATCCCAAGAGAGCTCTTCTTAGCTTTCCCTTTTCCTGGTTCTATTTGTTAAACTTCTAGCTGGTCTGTGGCTTAGCTTGTTGCTCTTATGGAGCTACCAATCTCCTCTTTTTTTTTGTTTTTTTTTTCAGGAAGATCTGCCCTGAGCTAACATCCATGCCAATCCTCCTCTTTTTGCCGAGGAAGACTGGCCCTGAGCTAACATCCATGCCCATCTTCCTCCGTTTTATATGGGACGTTGCCACAGCATGGCCTGACAAGTGGTGCATTGGTGTGAGCCCGGGATCCGAACCCGGCTGCCAGCAGTGGAGCACATACACTTAACCACTACGCCATGGGGCTGGCTCCCCAACCTCCTCTTAATTGCTGATCACCAAAATCTTCATTGTTCAACAGTGCCTACAGGCTTGAACTTCCCCAGATCAGTTCCAAATAAAGTCAGTTCCCTTATGGCCTGCCACAGCACCCTTGTGCAAGACCTCTGTGCTACCATTAGGGAATTGGAGGTGAGGACAGTGGCAAGCTTCTCTCCAAGTGACACCCTGCTGTGCAAGTGAAGTGCTGGATGAGCTTGGTAGTCTTTAGTGTGCTCATCTTGACAGTCCCAGCACGAAACCTCCACCTCATGAGCAAGCTGGGCAAGAGTGGTTGGGGTCTAGTATTCTTAGTCTGCGATGGCGTGTGTAGTGTTTCCACCCTATAGATGGGAGCTGGGTGGAGGAAGGGAGCCCCAGATCCCTCTACTGCTCTTTCTTATAATAGAGTTTCTACAACAAGGAGCTGGGAGGGTGAGCACTGCTGGTGGCTGCTCCTTCTAGGAAGATATCCTTGCTGTAGACTGGGAGCAGGCTGGAAAGGGATCTCTTTGTTCTCGCTTGCACCACCAGGAGTAGAGTTTCCATGATACTGAGGGGGGGAAGAGAGGAAGTCTGTGGCTCAATTGCCACAGACTCTGGCTGTTCTTAAAAAGATTTAGTATATTTTTCTTGAATAAACGTTTCGCTGTTTTCTCTATTTCCTTAGGACAATTTCCAGAGACTTCAAGTAATTGTTTTTTAAATAATTTTAATCATTTGTGGTTGTTCTGCTGGGAAGAGGTCCTCACACCACCATTCTGGAAGTCATCGCTATGATTCTGTTTTAATCCAAACAAATACAACCAGTTCATTGGCGTGTAATAGGTTGAGTTAAGAGCTGGTGACACTAATTTCAGCTCTGGAACTTTGTTACTGAATGACATCAGATTTATTATGGCAAATAACTGTGTCTCAAATTCCCTATTTACACATTCAATAATAAAATCTAGAAATCGGTGTCCATTTCCCTGCTTCGAACATTTGTGAAATTTGGTCAACCACTGAATTAGACCTGATTGAGTGAGCAAGATGAAGTATGTGTTAGAGTTTGTTATTCCCGCTAGCTGTCAACGTCATACTTAGTGTTGGAGCCATAATTGCTAAGTAGAGCACTAATGGCTTAAAGAAAAATTATTCCATCTATCTGGGATACAGTAAAGGAACTAGCTATGTTCTAATATAAAAGTTATTTATAACATTTATAAATTGTTCCAAGAGCCACAAAATCATTAAGATGTGTGTGTATGTTTGTGTGTGTATGTGTGAAAGTGGGAGAATGAAACCACCTCCCCTGCAAAAACAAAATAAAACGAGACAAAAGCAAGAACCCTATGTGGCCATTTAAAACAAAGATGATTGGGGGCTGGCACGGTGGTATAGTGATTGAGTTCGAGCGCTCTCCTTTGACAGCCTGGGGTTCACAGGCTCAGATCCCGGATTCGGACCTACACACCACTTATCAAGCCATGCTGTAGCAGGCATCCCACATATAAAGTAGAGGAAGATGGGCATGGATGTTAGCCCAGGGCCAATCTTCCTCAGCAAAAAGAGGAGGATTGGTAACCACAGGTGTTAGCTCAGGGCTAATCTTCCTCACTAAAACAAAACAAAACAAAACAAAAAAACCCAAAGATGATTGAAGAGATAGCATGAAAGACTGATATTTCTGAGTCACGTGTAACACCAATACAATTATTAATACTCGTACTATTTTCACTGGCAATTTTTTTGAGTAATGTAAAATAAAACTCATTTTTTATTTTCACTTTAATCATTTTACTTTACATTGTTAAAATAATTTTATAAGCTATGGAATCATAGCCACACACCTCCTCAGATGTAGCAAATAAAAATTAGATTCAAGCATGAACAATAACTTTAGAGCAATAACTTTAAATCAATAAGTGTAGATCACAAACTTCCGGAGGTTATGCCTGTTGTGAAATTGGACATTCTTCTGGCAAGAAAACTAAAAGCTCCATTCAATTATTTCCTGCTAAATTTTTATGACATCACTTGATTGTAAAACTTGCTGTCTTTATCATATTTTAAAATTTCCAAAAAAATGCATGTTCATTTGAAGGAAAAGTGATTTCGTGTTAAAATATTTTTTCATTCAGTTCTTAATACTTTCTTTCCTAAAAGAAACCCAAGCTCTAATTTATGAAAATGTTCTCCTTGAATTATGAAGTGCAGAAATTTTCCTCCTAAATAAGATGGGTAAAATTATAGCTATCCAGAGAAATTTAAGTAGCTCTTATGGGATTATATCAAAAGTCATAAAACTGGCTGGAATATTAACTCAAGATGCTTTCCATGGTCAAATCTACTAATTGTCAAGTCATATCTCATTTCCCTCTTAAGAAAAACTCTTAAAATGGGTCACGTTGCCCACAACAATTCTTTGTTCCCACAGTTCCTCAGTTTCCTCAAATCTAATGATTTTTCTCCATTCTGTTAGAGTAATTATGCATAAAGACACTGTTTGGGTATGATTTTTTTGGGATTTTTTTCCTCTTTAATATTGTGAACTCTTGAAATTTTGTTTTCTGAGCATTATTTACTGCATGCACGTACACACATACACACGCGTGGGCGCACACACACATTCAGAGAACCATGGTCTTATTCCACCCTACATTTGTGGGGTTGTTGCTGCCTCAATCATTTTGTCTCTTCTTCAGTCTTTCCTCTCCACCTTTCTTCTGGTTTCTTTCCTTTAATCTAAAGTACCTTCAAATTTTGTTAGCTCAGTTGCCAAAAAAAACCAAAATCCATTCCTTCAAACTTTGGGCTTCATTTCTAAGCTATATTCCCTTCTCATTCTTTCCCTTTGCCATCTGGCTTCTTAAAAGCTCTGTATGTACAAGAGTTTAAATTTCATTATAAAACAGTAAAAATTTTGTAGGACAAACACCAGTTGTCAGAAAAGCAGTCTCAGATACTCTCTTCCATTTTTATTCATTCCCATTCCCATGACAATCTCTGTTCTGTAGTTATGAATAATCTCAAACTGCTATCCCATACATAAATGATGGCTCTCCTGAAGTCAAATCCATTCCAAGTTACAACTGAGTTTTTCACGGAACTTGAGGTGCATTTGAAACTTGAAAGAGCAAAAATCTCAGGAAGATTAAAGATGTTCCCAAAGAAGAAAACTGCTCTCATAGATAAAATTTTAATAAAGCTATGGCAGTTAAGGCATTGTGGTATTTGCAGAGAGATAGATAAATAAACCTGTAGTGTATAGAGAGTTTTGAAACAAATCACTGAAATAAACAAATTAAGTTCATATGCTATGGTGTACTTGCTTTGCCACAACAGCTTGTGCTGTTTCCTTGGTCTTTGCAGCGTAACAGCACACCCCAGAATGAGGAATAGCCATATTTCAAGGACGTTAGATATGGGCTGACTCTGTCGTCATGGTCCTCTGGTTGGAATGAGGACTTATAGGTGCCTGGTAATAAATGCAGAGTGGGCTCAAGTCCATTTCACTGGAGGTTCAATGGATCTGTGGACTCAATCTGTGGTTATTTCTCCAGTTCTAGAATATATAATTGGGATAGATACTTAACTACTGCTAGAACCCTCACATTTGTTTCCCTGTCTGTTAGAAAAAGGATGTTACGGGAGGAATGGACAAATTTAGTCAGATAGTGGCCCAGTTGCAGCTGCTTTGCCAGATGTGGTCTTTGCTGGAGTAGATCAACATACTCTGGCTACTGTTGGACAATGCGCTCTTCTTCATCCCTGATGAAGCACGCAGAAGAGCTCACTTCCCAGAGCGGGCAGGACGCATGCACGGTCCTGCTGCCGGGCTTTCAGGCCACCTCTCTTCTTTGTCATCATATAGTTTGGAGGAATCTTGGTTATTTTGACTTTTCTTGGAATATCCCATTGCTCCACTATTTTGATACCATTATGCTAACTGTGTTTGGTGAACAGGGAATAGCATTTACCCTGGATACTCTAGTCACATTCACATATACCAGAGGTCCTGAAACACTTTAAAATTTTTAGTGAACTAGTGATCTGGGACATGCCAGGAAATTTCCCTGTAATGCGAAGAACACATTTTTGCGTCTTAGACCTCCTTTAAGGAAGAGGGATAGCGTTTGGTTGGGCCTATCTGCTTTTTTGAGGCAACTTATGCCGTACTTGGAAATATTGCCTCCAATCCATTTATCAGATTATGGGAGAGGTTACAATGTTGATTAAGGCTCAGATTGGAGATGACTCTGTAGCAGGTCCGGCTCTGATGAAGACTTCCCCACCACTTGGCCTTGTAATCCTGCAGATCTGATGGTGCTAGAGGCACAGATGGCAGACAGGTGGAGTCTCTGGCAAGCTCCAGTGGAAGGGTGGTGTCGGGGGAAGAGGAAGAATCCCCCTCTGCCCTTTCCCTTAAGGTTCTTCTGGCTGGCCAAATAATCAACAAGACAGGTTAGGAGGAGAAAATAATACCAAGTTTAATAACATGTATACATGGGAGAAAGCAGGGACAATGCGTTTCTCAACACAATAGCAGAAATTCTCGTCTTAAATACCATGTTCAGCCAATGACAAAGGAGGATTTTGGGGGTGGCAGGAGTCAGTTACAGGAGATTACCACTAAAGCACAGTAAACAAGAGTAAGGTTATTATGCAGATTTAAGGCCTCACCTTCCACATTGATAAGCCTCTAGAAATGAGGCCATTACCCCCTCTTCCCAAAACAGAGAGGGAGATACCTTTACAAATGGAGATTTCCCTTATAAATGTAAATGATTGTCTGGCAACTCCTCGAAGGGCCATCCAGAGAATGTGGCCAAAGAGACAGAACTTCTGATAAGATGGGCTTATTGGTGCCTTTCCTATTATAACCTCTATCTCACATTATCTTTACAGCCATCATGATAGAAGATCTGTTCCAGGAAGGAGCCACCATGTCAAATTCTTTAGGCAGTTAGTGGGGGAGGTCAAATGTCCCTCAGAGAAAACAATCAAGGTAAAGAGATATATTTCAGGGTGGTCAAATCTTGATCTCCCACAGTGGCCATGCGGACAGACCTCTAGGATTCTGGAGCTAATCTCTGCTTTAAAACCAGCTCCTTGGAAACTAACGGACGTTGATAGAGATTGAGAATCTGATCACAGGGGTGAAAGTGCCTATGAAACTTGAGTTGCTTATCCTAAATTGGATATCATCAAATCTGTAGGGTCATAAGGTGGCATAGGCATGTCATCAATCTACTGTATGATGGAAACAGTACATTTGATATTTGCAAAATAGGAACAGAAGTCACAAGTAGATTGTATAAATGGGTGGCCCAGACTACCACATTAGCTACCTCCACAATGGTGAAGGGAAAGTTTCACAGTGGTCAGAGCTGTAAGCAGTACACAACACACTTGTTCACCTGATATACAGGGAGAGGTAAACTCACATATAAACATACACAGAATTTTTTGAGACGCTGGAAATATTCTATATCCAATATGGTAGCCACTAGCCACATGTGGCTACTGAGCTCTTGAAATGTGACTAGTGCAACTGAGGAACTGAATTTTTAATTTTAGTTAAGTTTACTTAATTTAAATTTAAATAGCCACATTGTTGGTGGCTGCCGTATTGGACAGCACAGGTCTAAATTATATATATTTTAAAACTATATAACAAGTGATATAATTGCAGCAAAAGTCATTGATCAAATTATGTTAATAATTTCCAACTCTGATGTGGCTCTGGTTAACTAAATGCTGCTCCTGAGTTGTGTTTTGACTGTATCTCTTCCAGTGATTTCTTCATTGAATTTACAGTCATTAGTTACTGGGAATCCTGCCAGGCACCTACGGGGCTGCATTCACATGCTGCTCTCCTTCTCGGCTTTCTCTTTTCCCTCACTGCCCTCCCGGGCCCTCTGTGACTCACCATGAACCACAATGATACTGACCATACCACCCACATGTTGTTTATGTGCCAGGACCTGGTGCTGGGGCACTTGAACCAGAGGACAAGCGAGACAGGGCAGGGCAGCGCAGCCTAAGGAGAGGAGACAAGGTGGACTAGACTTGTCTCGACGTGATTGCCAGAGCCAGTCCCTAGCCAGGACCTGGGCTCACCCTACACAAGGGCAAGGGCACAGTTAATTCCACCCCAGTTAGGACGGGGGACAAAGGTAGAAGTGGGATAGAAGAGAGGGAGACAATAAAGAAAAAACAGAGGTACCAAAGGTGGACTAGGGTGGACGAGGGCTCAGTCAGGGCCGCCCCTGAGGTTCGGCAGGCCCTGGAAATAAGCAGAGCAGGCAGACCCAGGGAGGGATGGGCAGACTCACGTGAGACTCCTCTGCCCGGGGGCCAACTGTGGGTCGGAAGGGGATGGATACGGGGTCACTTGCTGGAGAGTCTGCTCTTCTGGGTGTTAACTGGAGTCTCTGGGACATACGTACCTACAGGCCACCCCCATCTGCAGAGATGTATGTGCTCCACCAGGGATTAAATTGTCCAATAAAACAGAGGTCCCCAAACCCATCGGAAGGAAAGTGAATACGCTGTGCAGGAATATATCCCATCCGACATCTGTTCACCTCCTTGACCACTGGCTGCCTTCTCAGTTAACATCTGAGCCACAAGGAGCACGTTTTGCCCCTTAGGCAGTGAGGCATCTCTTCAAGGGTGGAAAGAATAGATCTTCCTCAATTTACCTGTGCCTCCGCCCCCCACCCCCACCAACTTTTGAAATAAACAACAGGAGATCAACATCCGGCCACTTCCCTCAGCCTCGGTTTCTGTACCCAAAGGAGAAAAATGTCCTGGGCTTGCTGGTATTTCTATCGATCGGTTGATTGATTAATTTACACTGCTTCTCAATACCATTGCTCTTAGACTATTATCACCCAGCACAGAAATACTGCAGTATTTTAACAACCCATAAATTTGGTAAATCTGGCATTCTCATGGTGGGTGAGAAGGCATGTGGGGGCTTCTCCACTATTAGTTTCCCCCAACTTTGTCTTTGACACAATTTCTTTTCTCCCCCAGGAACTGTAAGTTGTTTTTAAGTCTACTTAGTTTGCTTCTCTGTCAATTGTATTCAAATGAGATGATGATGTTTGTCCATCAGCTAGAGCTTGCTCATTGAATGATTAACATTTGAGTGACTTCCGGTTATTGGCAGGTCTTCCTAGTAAAGAAGCCAATCTGCAGAAAAGTGATCTGTCTCAGGACTTGTGAAGGCTGGCACTCGGGTCTCTGCAGCTGTGTCTCCAAGCTGAACCGGGCCCTGCAGGGTGGGATTCAAAAGTGGATGTGTTTACCTTCAGAATTAGAATAACTTTCACGGTCAAGGAGATTAGAAGTCAAGGTAGGTAGCTGGGGAATTTGATTGATCGATCGATTGATTGATTGATTGAAGTTAGTGAAATTTGCCAAGGGCCTTTTGGAGAATCACTGAAGCTGAACTCTGGAGTAAGAGCTGTTAGCATCATTTAATGAGATCTAGGTAACACTTTCAGCACCTGGTTCCCCGGGATGTGGTCACAAGCCTGGTCAGCGGCTGAGTGACTGTATCCGCCCTGCCTGGAATCCTTGTTTTGCGCTGTCTCGGGCCAGCAGATTCCTTTTCTGTGGCCTGGTGACATTCTGTACTCGGCTGCAGCTCCTTTGTGTCTGTGTCTTCGGCACTGTTTACACAGAGCCCTTAGCCTTCCCATTGGTACGCGCTCCAAGTTCACTCCAAGTGCAGCCTCTCCTCCAGTGTGCCTGGCTAAATGCCCGCAGACCCCCTGCTTTCTGGTCGTTAGCCTCAGGATCGCAGTCTCTCTGCTTGGCCTCCCGCAATTCTCTTTGACCTGAGCATTCAGTGGGGCAGGCCCTTTCCCGCCTGGTGCCAGCGCCTCTGAGCTCTGCTCTGCCTGTCGGGTTTGCTCTCGAGTGCGCATGCCCAGGACAAGACGGGTACCGGCGACCGAGCCTGTTCTGCTTGGGGGCCCTAGTCCCTGACCACGGTCTGAGCAGCGGCGCCCCTTCCCCATCTGACGGAGGCCCTGGCGTTTGGCTACAGAATTACACCTTCCTCTCCGTTCACAGCCCAGCAACGCCACTACTGCAAGTACAGGGAATAATAACTCACCGAACGGATTGCGTTTTGACTCCAAATAAAAGATGGAATGTGTTTGTGATAACTGATGAGTTATTTGGCTCAACTAATATGTCCTTTAATTACATACCTGAAATCGGTTTCTCCTGTAGGCAAATATTTTGAGATATTAACCTATGCTCCTTCTGGCCATAATATTCCCTCTTCTCCACTCTCCTTTCAAGCAAGAATTTTTGAATCTGCTCCCATTATCTCAAGAGAGGTCTATGCAAGGGCCGAGCCCATGCTGCCTGAGAAAAAAGCAGTTCCCAGTCTTGGTTTTTAAAAGGCTGAACCCCAGAGGCTAAAAATGAGCTGGCTAGTCAAAGTAAAATGGCTTAAAAAAAATGAAGAGAGAAAGCGGTTTCACAGACAAGCAAGAGAGGACCACCGACGGGGGAGAGGGAAGGAGAAGAGACGACACTCGTCTACTGGGTGGGCCTGGGGAGGTAGAGACGGGAGTGGCTGCATGGGGGGGCAGCACCAGGGACCTCAAACCCCTACCACGGCAAAGGCGGGTCAAATACATGATCGCAAAGGGTCTGTTGTGGAAAACGAAAAAAAATCTTGCAAATATTCTAAAAATGTCAGCTGGCACCCTGCCTCCATGTTGGAGAGATAATTGAGGTCAGGGCGGCCTATGGCAAACAGGACGGCTAGCGGGCAGCCCCTTCTCAGCTCTGTAATGAGTGCCACGTGGAGAGGTGGTCCATTATTGCTAGATTTCCTGATTTTCCAGAGAAGCCAGAAATTATGTGTTTTTAGTGAACTCTTCTGACTTTTAAAAGTTGGCTAAAATGTTTTTAAAATGTTTTTAAAACATAGTGTAAGCCAAATAAAGCACGTCCACAGGCCAGATGTAGCCTCCGTGCCCTTGATTGGCAGCGTGTTGTCCAGGCAGGACTGCAGGCCATCTCAGCCAGGGTTCCTGTCCCTGAGGGTGGCACTCAAACAGCAGAGGGCTCTTGGTCTGGAGAGGTCATGCAGACAGGGGCCCTGGTCACATGCAAACTGGTGACCAAGGACCAGAAGACGCCTCCAGCACCCGTGTTGTAGCCCCATGGCCTAACTCAAGGCAAGTGTGAGCAGGAAGTGGGAATCCCACAAGCAATGAGGACAGTTGTTCCCCAGCCAGTAGAATGGAGGTTGAAAATAGAAGTTGACTTGGGTTATGGAGAAAAGGGGTATGATAATTCCTGCACACAAGAACCCGTGGCCTGAGGTTTATACTTGCTATGCCCCAGGGCTTGTCAGGTATTGTGAACGATTCCTGGGTGAGCACAAAATGACACCGGCATCCCACCCATCAGACATTCCTGAATTTCCTTCATCTTCAGGCCATCCAGTGGCCTGGGGATTATGCCGTGAACCCTGTTACAGGGCAGGGATCCTGTTCCATAGAGAATCTAGGGAGATCACTCCTTTTTTTTTTTGGTAGCAGCTTCACTGAGGTATAATTTATATAACATAAAATTTACCCACTGTAACTGTGCAATTCAATGATTCTAGTAAATTTATGGAGTTGTGTAACCATCCCCACAATTCAGTTCTAGAACATTTCCATCACTGCAGGAAGCACCCTTGTGCCCCTCTACAGTCAATCCTCGCTCCCACTCCAAGCCCTAGGCAACCTCTGATCTGCTTTATTTCTCTATAGACTTTCCTTGTCTGGACAATTCATATAAATGGAATCATAAAATATGTAGTCCTTTGCATCTGATGTCTTTCACTTAGCACAATGCTTTTGAGGTTCACTCGTGTTGAGGCATGTATCAGTAGTTTCTTTTTTTTTATTTATTACTGTATAGTATACCATTGTACAGATATACCACATTTTAAAAAATACATTCACCCGTCGATGAATATTTAGATCGCTTCCAGTTTTTTGGCTTTTATGAATAATGCTGCCATGAACATTCATGTACATGTCTTTGTGTGGCACTGCCATGCTTTTGAGAGAGAATGTTTCAACATTAGCCATCAAGAGTTTAGGAAAGGTGCTCATCTCATAGGCAGTATTGCAGAAACTAAGGTACGCTTGGGGAACCTGGGAGAGGAACCCAACGGGTTCTGCCAGGCATCTGCTCTCTGTTGATGTCTGCTTCAGTCTTCCATCAGAAAACCAAGTCCCGATCAGCAACATCAGGCTGGGGGTTTGGGGACAGGTGAGGGGAGATGTCTGGGCCTTGATGTGAGCAAACACAAACAGGTGGCGCCTTCCTAGAGAGGATGCTAGCTTTCAAGGTGGAGGGGGGATTGGCCATTAAACCAAAGGCTTAATTATGTGCAGCCCATCTGAGGCTATCGTAACTCAAAGAGAAGTGCAGCTTGCGTCTGTGGCTGAGTAGCCTCTGAGGTGTGGGTCAGTGCTGGGAGAAGAGAGATCTGAGCTGGAGAGTCACTTTTTGGCACCTTTTGGATGACATATTTAGGAATACTGGCATAATTTACAGATGAGCATAGCCTACATTCCCGTCCGTGCACCTTTGCAGAAATTCCTTAAGGACTTAGTTTCAGACAGTAACATCTTTGCTAGTATATTCCACTCACACAAGTCCTGGAAGTATAGGACATATATGGTATTACAGTATAATTAAGTTTATAAGAATAAAATGAAGTTCTTTTTAGTCTAAAATTATCTCTTTATTATCTTTATTACACAATAGAAGGTAAATGTATAGTAAAAAAAAAAGAATAGAATAGAAAAAAATGGAATAGAAAAAAAAAAGAAATGACGCCAATTCAGCCACCATGAGATACATTTCAGAGAATATCCTCCTGGAAAGAATATACATGCACACACACTCTTAGATATCCTGAGCGTCCCTCGGTTTTTGGCCTCCTGAGATGGCTGGTTTTGTTACATATCTGAGTGTGTTTCTCTGGCACTGTATTCCTGGGCTGTTCTCAGGGGCGTGTGCCTCTCCTGGTCGTTGTCACCATGCCACCTTTGAACAGCTCCTCTAGGTTCCCTCATCATGTTGGTTGTCTGTAGTAGTTGGAAACAGGAAAAAATTAAACCATCATTCACGGCAACGCAGACTCCCTACTCACAAACTATGTGATGCTTTCTCTGAGTCCTGGCCGTAACAGTTCCGCCTTGCTCTAGCCTTGGGAGCATGAGTTCCTCTGGCCCACGAACCCCAGCAAAGTGTTGAGTCTGGGCGGATGCTGTCACACAATGACTGATGAGTGGTCTTAAGTTTATGATCACTGAAAAGACAAGAGAGAGGAAACTCGTTCATCACTAGATGTGAAAACGGGAGAAAGATGTTCATATTCCATAATTGGTGACTCCATGAGTATCATTGGTCTTCTTCCTGCAAATTAAGACACCTTTAAGTGTTTACCTGGAACAGGCCTATGAAGACTAGTCCATCTGGACATGTCTACTTGCATAGCAAGACCTCCTGCTGATGTCTGCCCCCACCCTTCTCTGAGCGTCCTGCGAGTGGCCTTGGGTGGTCAGCAGTAAACCTGTTTTGAGGAAGAACCTTGATTAACCCCATTTTCCTGTGTGAATCACCAGAAGTCCTGTGGTAGTCTAGCAGAGCTGAAGTGAAGGGGGCATATGGCTCCCTCAAACCCAGCTCAAATAATGTCCTCCATTCCTACAACCCAATCCAGTTCTCGTTCTTCTGCTTGATTCAACCCCTTAATGTCAACTCTTCCTTCATTTCCTTCATTAGACTCACACAGGCACTGTGTTATAGGGTTAAATAATCTTACTGAAAATTGGAGGGCAAAAGCAAAGTGGGGGCTATGATTCAGGATCATCATGGGAATTAAATAAGTTAATACATGAAGGAACTCAGAAAGTGGCTGGCCTGTAGTAGATACTCAAATGTAAAGTGATGATGATGAAGATGATTATTACAGGCAGAGAAAAATTCTGCTGAACTTGTATTCGTACCATTCATCTATCTGTTACGATACCTACACCACATTTTCATTATTATATTTTTAAAATACAAGTGAATATTTGCTTGAGCAACTTCTCATTTTTTTTAACTAATTTTCTTGTATATTTTTACATTTTTTTCTTCCAGGTGAATTTCAGAACCATTTATGTCAAACACCAAAGAAGGTCGTGATCAGAAGTAAAATGTTGTGTAGTGTATAAATTTGGAGAGAACTAACATGAGCACAGTACTGTCTTCTCTTCCTGGACCATGGCTTTGTCTCCATATGTTCATGCATTGCATTTAGTCCTTCAGTAGAGACTCATTTTCATATAAGTCTCACACATTTCTAGTCACATTTATTCATAAGAGTTTTATATGATTTATCGCTATTTTGAAATATCCATAATATTCTAGACTTGCTATTTTGCTTTACAAATTCTATTGAATTTATGCATTTATTTTGTACTTTAGCCATCTTACTGAATTCTCTCATGGTTTCTCAGTTAAATTTGATACAACATGCAAAAATGAAACAAGAGGAAATGTGAGTCATAAGTATTTTGGGAGAATCTGCTGCAGCAGAGAATAATTCCAGAAAATTTTTGCCTGAACAATTTAAGAAACAGAATTCAAGAAAATAGGTAAATACAAGACAGTAATGCTGACATGCATTCTTTTTTCTGGAAGGAGATACCATCTTTTTAAAAAATATATACTCTTTGACTTACTAAATACACATACAAATGACATTTTTATTATTTTAATTAACCTCTTGTTTCTTACAAAAACCTGATCCTTCTAACCTCAATTTTGGCAAGAAGTTACCCCTTGTTGAAATACTGTTCTGGTAATTCTTCCAGAAAGAGTATAGCCTGCAATAATTTATTCTTACTGAATCCATGGTGGCTTTGTTGATTGTCATTTCCTTTGCTAAGTAAATAATTCACTCTAAAACTTGCCCTAGAGTTGGTCTCTGACTCACCAGGCATATTTTGCAGCTTATATGTTTTCTACTTCTTTGAAACCTGGATTATTTGATAATTCAGTCTGGATTCGTGGGTATTGGCAGCTGCTCAGCAATTTTGTCTACAGTGCCCTCAGCCCCTGGGATGCAATGAATCTGAGATAGGAGACCTGAACTAATTGTGAGTTGATAGGTAATATCTGAAGATGTCTTCATCTGTTTTGGCCTTCAGCTTCCTTTTACTATGTTTCCTTCTTCCTGGATTTCTTGTCTAAGAATGATCTTATTTGACAGAAAGGAGGAAAAAAGTAAGAGGTTGACGATTAAAAAATTGGCAGAGGAAATGAACAGACACTTCCCCAAAGAAGATATACAGATGGCCAATAGGCACATGAAAAGATGTTCAACATCACTAATCATCAGGGAAATGCAAATCAAAACAACACTACAATATCAACTCATGCCAGTTAGAATGGCTATAATCACCAAGACAAAAAACAACAAATGTTGGAGAGGATGTGGAGAAACAGGAACCCTCATACACAGCTGGTGGGAATGCAAACTGGTGCAGCCTTTATGGAAAACGGTATGGAGATTCCTCAAAGAATTAAAAATAGAGATGCCCTATGACCCAGCCATCCCACTACTGGGAATCTATCCAAGGAGCCTGAAATCAACAATCCAAAGAGGCTTATGCACCCCTATGTTCATTGCAGCATTATTCACCATAGCCAAGAAGTGGAAGCAACATAAGTGTCCCTCGACTGACGATTGGATCAAGAAAATGTGGTATATATATACAATGGAATACTGTTCAGCCATAAAAAAAGACAAAATCATCCCATTTGCAACAAGATGGATGGGCCTGGAGGGTATTATGTTAAGTGAAGTAAACCAGAAAGAGGAAGACAAACACTGTATGATCTCACGCATATGTGGAATATAAACCAACACATGGACAGAGAAAACTGTATTGTGGTTACCAGGGGCAATGGGAGTGGGGTGTGGGCACAAGGGGTGAAGGGAGACATATATATGGTGATGGACAAACAAAAACGTACAACCCAAAATTTCACAATGTTAAAAACTATTAAAACATCAATAAAAAAAAATGAAAAACAAAACAAAAAAAAAGTAAGGGGTTGACAGTTCATCAATCTCTGTCATCCATTCCCGTTATACTTTCTTACCCTCAAGCAAGCTCTTTCTTGTTCTTCATCTGAACATATCAAACCATGTTCACTTTATGTACTTTACAGGGGTTTTTTAAGCCTAAACTTTCTCTGGCCCCTCTTACACATCTGTTGCTGTCTTCTACTTTTATTCTAAGTTGTATGCCCCTTCTTGCTTCTTCCCAAGATGTTTACTTGGCGGCTGAGCTCATTATAAAACTGCCTGTGCGTTATTTCACACTCATTATGGATCTCTTGATCTCCTCCTTTCCTCTGGATTCGGGAGAATTTGAGTCTCGGCAAATAAAATTTGATTTTCATGTGGATACCAACCTGCTTAGATTGCCACCTTTTTCAGAGTCTCAGGCTATGTCATTACATTTTCTGAACTTTTGAAATCCACCCCCCAAAAATCAAAAAATTAGACTTTATTTTTGGATTTACATGGTATCTTATTAGTATATCCTGACACCACCTTTCCCAATGCCCAACAAAAATACTACAGAAAATCAGAGAAAAAAGGAAACTATGCATATGCATGCACACCCACAGATACACCGGAACTGCCAGTCAATTGATCGGACGATTCTAATAGAAATTAAATGGTCACTAACTATTGAACGTACCTTCAGTGAGCTACCTGTGCAACTTGGCTAAACAGTGTTACCAAGTCACAAGAAAGTAGGTGGAAAAGAATAGTCTGGGGGCCGGCCCCGTGGCTCAGTGGTTAAGTGCGCGAGCTCCGATACCAGCGGCCTGGGTTCGGATTCCGGGCAAGCACCAACGCACCATTTCTCCGGTCATGCTGAGGCCGTGTCCCACATACAGCAACTAAAAGGATGTGCAACTATGACATACAACTATCTACTGGGGCTCTGGGGAAAAAAAGGAGGAGGATTGGCAATAGATGTTAGCTCAGAGTTGGTCTTCCTCAGCAAAAAAGAGGAGGATTAGCATGGATGTTAGCTCAGGGCTGATCTTCCTCACACACACACACACACAAATAGAATAGTCTGTCTACACCTGCCCCCATTCATAAACGCAATGACTGGAACAACCTGAAAACTGAGAACTAGCTCTGCACTGGATGGATGATTCTCTTTGAGTAAATTATAATGCTGCTTCCACCTCGGTCCCAAGATCCCATCTTATTGGTTCATATATTCCTCTTTTATCACTACCTCTTGGAGATAGAATTTCTAGAAAACAGCTAGGCAGAAGATGATGATGGTGGGAGTTAGGCAGGGGACGAACCAAGGCGTGCTGCATTCTGAGAGTTAGGTGTTCTCCCCAAATGGAGCTCTGAGGGCAGCAGCAGGATAGCTCTGATGGTACATGATAGCAAGTTTTTAAAAAAACTTTACTTATTATGAAAAACTAAATTGATCTTCTCCCCCTACAACCTCTTAAATTTCCCTTATTTTATCTCTAACTTCTCTCTCCATGCTGTTCAGTTTCACTGGTCCCCTTAAAATTCTGTAAACCCACCAATCATGCTTCCAACTCAAGGACTTTGCACTTGCTGTGACCTTGGCCTGTAATGCTCTTCCCACAGCTAGGGGCAAGACGCACTCATTTCCTTCATCAGGCTTTCACCAATGACTCCACATAGATAGCCATATTGCTCCTCTCACTCTGTTTCAATGTTCTCTTCAGCATTTATCATCATCTGGCATTCTAAATAGTTACCCACTCATTTTTATTTTCAACTGCCCACCATGAGAATTTAAGCTCCAGGGGGGCAGGGACTTTGTTTAATTTATTGCTGTTTTTTCAGAGCCTAGAGTAGTGCCTGGCTAACAGCTGATAGCGAAGACTCAGGCCATCACTAACAACTCAAGAGAAATAAAAATCTAAAGGATTATAAAGAAGTATTATGAACAACTGTATGCCAAAAAATTATATAATTTAGATAGAATGGACATATTCTTAGAAGGACACAAGTCTTCTTTCAGAAGATAGAGGAGGAGGAAACGCTTTCCAACTCATTCTATGAGGTCAGTATTACTCTGATTCTGCACCCACACACCACCAACAATTCTCCAAGACCAGCTGAGTCTCCTACAATTCAACTCAATTCTGACACTGTCTACCCAGAGGTAGCATCAGATCCCACAGATTAAGGGCTCTGTCCTACGAGACTACCCTCCACCACTTCAGATGCCAGTTGCAAGTCCAGGATGTACCTATGCTTCTGACCAACTGGCTACAGATTGGAGGTTCCAATGACCCCCTCCTTCTTCGGTTCAACTGATTTGCTACAGGGGCTCATAGAACTCAGAGAAATATTTTACTTACTAGATCACTGGTTTATTAATAAAAGGTATAACTCAGAACAACCAGATGAACAAGATGTGTAGGGCAAGGCATGGAGAAAGGGCATGGAGCTTCCATGCACCACTATCCCAGAATCTCCACGTGTTCACCAACCCAGAGGCTCTCTGAACCCTGTCCTTTTAGGTTTCTATGGAGGCTTCTTACATAGACATGATTGATTAAATCATGAGCCATTGAATCTCCAGCCCCTCTCGTCTCCCCTGAGGTCCATGGTGGGACTGAAATCGCCAACCCTGTAATCACCTGGTTGGTTCCCCTGGCAACTAGACCCCATCCTTCGGTGCTTTCCGAAAGTCACCTAATTAACATAAACTCAGGTGTAGTGGAAAGGGGCTTGTTAGGACTATCAAGACATTTTTATTGCTCTTATCACTTAGGAAATTCCAAGGGTTTTAGGAGCTCTGTACCAGAAATGGGGACGAAGACCAAATATATATATTTCTTATTATAAATCACAACATCACAATTACCCTATACCAAAGCCAAAGACAACACAGAGAAAGAAAACAAATATCACTCATGAACATAGATGCAAAGTTCCTTAACAAATTGTTAACAAATTCAATTCAGCAACACATAAAACATACAAAAAGGATTACCTGCCATGATCAAGTGAGATTTATCTCTGAAATGCAAAGTTGGCTTAGCATCTGAAAATCATTTAATTTTATACACCGTATTAACAGAATGAAGGACAAAACCCACACGATCATCTCAGAAGTTAAAGAAGAAACATTTGACAAAACCCAATTCTCATTTATAACAAAAACTTTCAACGAACTAGAAACAGAAGGGAATTGCTTTATTCTGATAAATGGCATCTACTAACAATTTAACAAAAGAAGTGCAATAATTGCACACTGCATGTTAGAAAACATATTTGAGAGAAATTAAATAAAATTTAAAAAGAAAGACATTTCACGATCATGAATTAGAAGACTAAATATTATTACAATGGCCGTTTTCTTCAAAGATCTATAGATTTACCACAGTTTTTATCAAAATCTCAACAGGCTTTTGTGTAAAACTTGACCAGTTGCTCCTAAAATTTATATGGAAATGCAAAGGACCTAGAATGACCAAAACAATTTAGAAAAAGGGAGAGCAAAGTTGGAGGACTTTCACTACTCAATTTCAAAGCATCTTATAAAGCTACAGTGAAGAAGATGGTGTGATGTTTGTGTAAAGGTAGGCTTACAGATCAATGGAAGAGAATTGAGAGTTCAGCAATAATCCCTTACATTTAGGATTAAATGACTTTTGACAAACGTATCAAGAAAATATAAGAGTGACAAGACGGTCTTTCAAACTAGTGGTACTGGGATAATTGGACATCCATATTTTTAAAAAATGGATTTAAACCTTATCTCACACAAAAAATTAACTCAAAATGAATCATAGCCCTAGATGCACAAGATAAAACCATTAAGAAAATGAAAAGACAAGCCACAAAGTAGGAGAAAATATTTGTAAATTATATATCTGATGAAAGCCTTTTACATCTAGAATATAAAAACACTGGAAGTCTAAATAAGGCTTAGTAGAGACGAAGTTCCACTGATCAAAATTGTAGCAATAGACAGGCTCAGCACTCCCACCAGACTTTCTATGGGGTTTGATTCCCAGCTGTAGGAGGAAGGTCTCCTCCCTTATCACTGGCCCTATCAAAAATTACAAAAGACCTCATTTCACCCTTTCTTTCATGCTTTGAATAAAATTTATTCAAACTTCTATCTCTTGGAGGTCTACTTTTATCTCCTTATTGTTTTTCATTCATCCATCTAACCATTTATTCATTCATTCAATCATTCATTTAGTCAAAGTATCGGTAACTATTTATTGACTATCTGTTATGACCCAGCATTGTTCTAGGCACTTGAAAATCAAAAGCGAAAAAAAAAAATTGTCACACACCGTTGCCCTGATGGAGATTAAATTACAGATACAGGAAGGTTTGAGGTCATTATCTTTGGGAAGACCTGCACATCACTTTCATCATACTTATATCCATCTTAATTTTTATGTCCCTGATGCTTTGCCATATTCTTAAACTTTTATCTGTTAACCTTGATGTTAAATCCCTTATGCCCATCCCTCATACTATTTGCTTATCTAGTTTAATTTTCTTCTACATTCTCTGATATCTAGGAATCTTTTTTTTCCAGAACAGGTGAAGTGTATCCTTCAAGCTCCAAGTTTCACAGAGGGGGACTCAAGTTTCGTTGACTCTAACCAGTGTTGGTGATCCCCTCAGCAGGAAAAGAAATGACCCCTGAATCCATGCCTAATGGTTGCTGTGGGGTGTCTCCTCTTCACTGGCCGTGGTACCCTAACTCTGTTCTCAACGGCTCTCACTTCTTGGAGTGAGCTCAGAGTGGGCTCAGACTGATTAAATCAACCCACAATCATCAGTAATTGCCAACCATTAACCCCATTGGCTAGTCTAACCCAGCAACTATCAGGACGCTTAAGATGTTTAAAAGAGAAAAAATTAAGACATAAAAATTATCTTGCCCCATTTACTATATTATTTCACAGCAAAACTGAAAAAACAATTTTAGAAGTTGCTTCCTTTTTTGAGGTTAATAAACTTCACCAGTTTATCAAAGGAAAGCTAAGTAGCTATAAAAAACATAGGAATATTTTAATTAAAGTTTTTCTTATTTTAGTATGTATATGAGGGTATGTGAGACAATAGAAAAGATGTATTTTGATCTCGGCCTCTGGTTCCAGGCACAGAGCTCCTAAAACTCTTTTAAATTCCTAAGTGATAAGAGCTCTAGGAAGATCTTTCGTTCCAGTGAGGTGACTCTGGGTGGGCTCCTGGATGGAGCATGGTCACCAGAAAGACTTGGAATTTTTAGCCCTACTTCCCATCCTCCAGAGAGAGAAGAGGGACTGGAGATGGAGTTAATATCTGATCAGGACGACGTGAGGAAGCCTCCGTAAAAGTCCCCATAGTACGGGGTTCAAACAGCTTCCAGGTTGGTGAACACATCCATGCTGGGAGAGTGACGGACCCCAAACTCCACAGGGACAGGAGCTCCTGTGCTCAGGACCCTCCCAGACCTCGCCCTATGTGTCTCCTCATCCGGCTGTTCACCTATATCCTTTATCATGGCCTTTAATAAACTGGTAAACCTGAGTAAGTGTTTCTCGGAGTTCTGTGAGCTGCTCTAGCAAATTAATTGAACCTGAGGAGAGGGTCGTGGGAACCACCAATTTGCAGCCAAATTGGATAGAAGTGCAGCTAACCTGGGGACCCACTACTTGTGACTGGCATCTGAAGTGGGATGGGGGCAGTCTCATGGGACCGAGCCCTTAAGCTGTGGGATCTGATGCTGTCTCCAGGTAGATAGTGTCAGATTTGAGTTAACTTGTAAGACACCCAGCTGGTATTGCAGAGAATAGCTTTGTGTGGGGAAAACCCCACACATCTGGTGTCACAAGTGTCGGAAGTGAAGTGTCCTGTGCGAGAAGTAAAGAAGACTCACAGGAAAGAAGGACAGAGGAGGAAGCGACAGCTGGGCTGTTTTTCTAGTACAGGGTGATTTGTGCTTTCTTTCTACACTTTTCTATGAGAACGTTAACCAGTACCTGAGGGTCACTCTTAGAAGCAGATGAAGAGATGATCCTTTATTGACTGCCTATATTAAATAATGATTAAATAGCAGGATGTAACTAAATTCTCATAACAACAGTAAAATATACATATTAGTGTTCATGTACTTTGGAAGAAGAAATGTAGGTTCAAAGGTGATTAGAAATTTATTAAGGATCACAGAATTATTAAGCAGCAAAGGAAGGATTCATTCTCATCTTTTCAACAAATGTCTTCATGGTCCCTTTCTACCATCTCATATTTAAGTTTAAAAAAATAATGCTTACAGTTAGAAGACCTCTTGAATTTACACTAAAAGTTAACCAAGCATAGTAAATGTGGTTACATTTTAGTTCTAAATTCATTCTTTATAAAATCTTATCATGGGAAGAAGTTGAAGAAAGGTGTGATTCATAAGTTCAATTACCTCTGTATTTTCTCTGAGCAACATTGATAGATTATGTTCCCTGTTGACTTCTTAGTCAATTTCACACATGTACAAGTGCCTTTAGAATAACGCATCTTACAGACTGCCATCTCGGGAGAAACACTCATTTCACTATTTTGAGGGAGAGAAATAGATTTGAAATTCTTTTCATTCTATTTTTAGAGATCCCTCTACAATGTTTTTAAATCTTTCTTCATTTCCCTAAATCACTGTTTGTGTTTTAATTTCAACAGTGTCTCACTGACTTTTGCGGTCAGTGAGACAAAAGATTCTTTCAAGGAAGTGGCCAACAAAACAAAGAATTACTGGCAATAATATTGGTTCATTTTGTCACAACAAAGATTTCATTTATGCTTATTGTTGTTTGCCTCCTCAAAATCCATCCAAAAAGAAGTCAAGTGATCCTGTTTAGTTTGATGAAAATGTATCTGTAATTTCCAAATGTCAGCTGTGTCACCAAATGGTTATATGTGGTCAGGTTTGGGTCTTGGAATGCAAAAAAACACGCCAGTCATACAACTATTGGAAAACGTCATAAAATATTTTTAAAGGCAAACGAAATTTTGTAGCCTGCCTCCTCTACACCCAGGTCAGGATGAGGACTCTCAGAGCCTGCATACGGCCCCAGTGGAGCTTCCCTCTACACCTGCCCAGGTAAAGATGCAGAGCTGGGTGTGAAGGCCAGAACCAAGGCTGATTCTTGAGCTGCACTGATTGCAGACCGTGGGGAAAGAAAAAGTTTAAGGCCTAATCATTCTCCCTTTTACAACGTAAGTCAGAACATGGGCCCCCTTTACCTGGTTGGGATACAACTCAACTCCCCTATGACTTGGTCCCTGGCTCCGGCCCCTCTGCCATCTCCCACCAGGTGTCACCACTCTCAGACACACCGGGCACGCTCCTGTCTCAATGACTTTGCAATTGCCATGTCCTGTGCCTGGAGTTCTCTTCCTCGGAAACAGTCACTCAGTCTGCTCCCTGAGTCCCCCCTGTTCTCTGTTCACGTCACTTTTTTACGAGAGAGGCGTTTCTTGAATAAACAATTTAAAATAGGATCTTCTGTCCTCCCATGACTTTATTAAATTCCCTTGTATTATTTTTCTTTATACCCCTTAATCACCACCTTTCATATGATACGTTATTTGCTTATCTATCATCTCTCTGCCCCCACCAGAATCGGAAGCTGCAGGAGAATGGGAACATCCATTTTACTATCTTTTTCCCTAGAACTATGTTCCTGGCACTTAGCAGGACCTCAAAAGACCGGTTAAATCAATGGTTAAATGAAGTCAGCAGGACTTATTTTCTTTTTCACTTCAAACATCCAACGTGATCAACAGAATGGCTTTATTGCTTTAACGACCAGGAAATGGAGGTGAGGGATGGAGAGGTCAGTGGGTGGAAAATTTGGGAGAGTATTTCAGAAAGAGGAGACTTACGACAAAGCTCACGATCTGGGTCAGCCCAAGAAGAGAGTGAACTTGGAACTTGGAGCTGTGCTAAGTTAGTTTTCAAATTGACTCAGTATTTTTCATTTACTTCTATTTCTTCTTCTGTTTACTTCCTGTTTCCTCCTCCGAAAAGATTTAGGCTTTATAACCATGAAGTTAAACTGACACCATCTTCTCGGTAGAAGGAAACAGAAGCACCACCAACATGCCCCTATTTAGAAAATCATTTTTGTGTGCTGTTTTTTAATATAGCTTCCCTATAGCGGCTTTTAACTTTTCAATATAGAAAATGCTTAATGGATAGATCTAGAACAATCTGATCTGATACTTGGGATTTTATAGCATTCTTATATTTTTGTTCAGGAAAGAGGAACAATGAGTTAGCTAAGAATAATAGTGCGAAAGACAGAATGTGGTGATGGCGTACTATTATTCACTTAAACATTTCTGAAAATCGTACTTCCTTTATTATTTTTTTAGAGAAGCCAAAAATATGCCTACCATTATAAGCAACTTCTTATCCATATCTTGTATGTTTTTATGAATAAGATAGCTATGTTTTGACTTGCTGTTCTATTTTCATTGTGCTGAACTTAGGGTTTTCAATCTTCCTTTATAGAAACAGAGAGAGAGAGAGTCTTTTTCAGTACTAGAATAGATTTATGTTTGAGTTTTTACCCTTAAAGGCCAAGGTACATATATAAACACAATCAATTAGTTACCTCATAAAATATAATGCGTATTTCATGTTCAAGCATGTTCCTTGTTCTTTACCATGTTATACATTAACTTAAAGGGAACTTAGCAAAGAAGTGACAAATAATTTACATTCTTTTCTTCCCCAGAGTCAAGCCAATGTCACAGATGTATATGTTAATTCCCATGATTTAAACTACGTACATCTGTTTAATAAGACCTCCTCAGTTTGATTCACACGATTGTATTCTGAGGTATCGTGATTGAAACGAGTTTTTATTTCCATGATGATTCAAGACCTCAAGGGCAGCTAAGGGCAAAATTTTATTTCTGATTTCTCTGGAAGGGATGATAACAACTAGGTGAATTATAACTGAGTTTTGAACACGAAGAAAACACAAAAGATAAATTTAGTTTGCAGAAGCACACAAACGCATTATGCTTAGAGCTTAATGCTGTTCTAATGTTTTCATTCTCAGTGAGAAAATTACATTCTTTGAATTTTTCAAAACTGGATGTGTTGGTAATGCTCTGGCCACTTCTGTCTCCAAATCAATTTTTATTGCTTAACTTGTCATTACTATAAGGAAATTGTTTATCTTTACAACCAAAGTGTTCAAGCCACAGCCTCAACACAGATGGGATGCTTGGGGATCTACTTGGGCACTGCTCTGCTGACTGAATATTTTTCTTATTACTGCGAAACTCAACCATTTTTTTTCCTGGTATGCTTATATATCTATTAAGTGCTAAAGAATTAAAAAATCAAACTTAACCCCTGACTTTGAAATTTGTTTCTAATTAAGATAAAGAAATGTTCTTAGTTATAATGAATTTTTTACAAAAAAAATCAAGTTCTTGACTAGAATTAGGTGCATTTAAAAATAGTAATAGAGTGAAAAGATTTATAAAATGTACATTAATAATTCTATTAAATCTAGCTACCTTTATCACCTAACCCATTTAAGTAACTTTCCTCTTGTCAAAACAAGAGAAAATTATTCTATTTAATTCCCAAAATTTTCTAGAGAGAAATTTTTTTCTGGAGAAGAAAATAGTATATAATGTGCCCTAGAGCATTTGATAATCAACTCTTTGTATGCCCAGCTTAATAATCAGTTCTAATGTCCAGCTTAATCCTCTCTTTCCAGTTGTTTAGATATGTTTCGTCAATTTTACTTCAAAATACTACTGATAATACTAATAGCTATAGTTCACTGAGCATTCATTGTGTGCCAGACACAACCAGTGTACCCTAGAAAGGACCCTCTCTGTAAGGTAGGTGCTGTTATATTTCCATTCAACAGGGAGTAAAACTAAACCTAAAAAGTCGAAAACATGAATCTGGTAAGTGGAGTGAGCGGAATGTTAACACAGGTCTGTCTGACTCTAGGCCCGGGCTCAGGACCGCTTGTTATTTATCACGTAGGGGAGGGAAGGTACGTGTTTGATCCCCTGCTAGAATCACCTGTGACGCAGGGCGGATTGCATGTTATCTGTTCCTCGTGATGGTACCCCTAAGAGGAATATTTAATAACTCTGTTGTACAGAGGGCAATCTGTGTTCCAGAAATCTGAATTCTCCTCCCATAACTAGACATATAACCGCGGGAAAGACACGTAACCCCCTCCAGAGTCAACTTTTTAGATAAATGAGCATTTGGCTCCTGATCCTCTAACCAGTGATATAGTCCCACCCACGAAACTTGAAATACCTGAGCTCCCCAGCAGGTACCGCCATTGCACACAGTGAGCGCTCCTCTCCGTGACCCACACCTGCGTCCTGTGCAGATTCCGGGCTGCGCAGGAGACATGATTGACAGGTACATCTTCTCCCCTGCCCCAGGGTCAGACATTTCCATAAAGCCCTACTGAAGCCCACCCTCTTAACCCGTGGGCTCCGGAGACTATCTACGTGGCTCCTTCCTCTAAAAAGGTTTCAGATGCTTGGTCAAGAGCGTTTCCAAGTTAACTTCCAGCTTTATTTCTGGTTTCATGCTCGATCCTCTGTAGATGCGCAGTCGCCCTAACTGAGGCAGTTCATGTTTGCAGTGGTTGTTGGCAGTAACATCTCGTTCAAGAAGCATGCTTGTGCGTGGACTTCATTGACCCCCAGCTGAAGAAACAAATGAAGGGATAGGATGAAGAGATTCTCAAAGCTCAGCATCCCTAAAGGCAAATTTGCAGAAATGTCTACTAAGAAAAGACAAAATCACAAGAGATTTATGCTCAATAGCTTTGCTTTCTTTTCCTGATTCTGTGAGGCAGAAGACACGATTTAGCAGAGCCAGGAACGGGGAACTAAAAGTAAATAGTTCATCTTGCTCTCCTGGTAGAAGGTCTCCCTGTGGTGCAGGAAGAAGGATGAGACGAGGAGACGCCAAGAGAAACATCCAAGATCGATCTCAATGCCTGGCTGTGTGGAAGTCTAGGAATGCTTCTGGGCGTGTTTGAGGATACAAGAGAGGACATCGGAGGAAAGAAGGAAGTTGAAAATGGAGTGAAAGGCAGACAAAAATGAGACTATGAAGAAAAGCCTTAGAAATAAATTACAGACGGCATAAAAAGTCTAAGAGAAGTCCAAGTCGGTTACATGGGGGTTATGTTTCCTCTTAGGAGGGAAGGGTGGGGATGAGTGAAGGTCATGATCCCAGCAGTAGTAGTTATAAATGTGGATAAGTCGTGCCTATGGCTCTGGAGGCCGGAGGTGGGGAAGCCGCACGCGGCGCCCTCCTTGGTAAGGGACGTTCCTGAGGCGTCGCTGCCACCTGGTGGCCAACACCAACTTTCATTCCAGCTGCTTCCTGTTTTAGGGGCAGGTTCAAGGACTCGCTTTAAAAAGAAGACATAGTCTTCTATGTGAAGAAATAGTCACTGCCATTGCCCCCCAATGACCTCCGCCTGCAGGAGCTGGTACTTAGCTCATCGGGTACTTACTGCTTGGGGAAGAGCGTGGAAAATCACTTCAAAAGGACTGTATTTGGCACTTTTAGTTGCATATCATAGTATTTTTCCTGTTTGGAAGGATCAGCTCATCTTAAATTTTTTAATTTGCATATTTAATTGGCAGCCCTATGTAGAAAGTTGAACACAATTTTTCTTATAAGACATTTAACAACCACTTGGCAGGATTTCACTTTTTTGCTCTTCACAGCATGATTTGACGAGATGTTTTCTCACAACCACTCTGTGCTAAAAGGGTCACTCAAGAGACTCTAGAGTCCCAAGCTCTGAAGAAATTGTACGTTGAGAGGGATGGAAAGAGGATGTAGAGACAGAGAGTAAAAGAGAACTTCTTGCAACTTAGATCTTTGTGACCTTGTTCTCAAAGCCTTGGAACGCGAAAAACCGTGGATTTACAGAGCTACTGACTGTATTTATAACAAGTTGTCTCTTCGGGTTTTTCCACCATTGTTAAGCAGATTGCAGAAAACCTGCCTACACCGTGTTAATGGGTAAAATCACCACGTTTAGTGGAAAAGTTTGGGACAAGTAAATAATCTCAAAATAACTAACCTTACACTTCTGCCTCAAAGCACCGGGAGGCAGATGTACAGACCTAGACTTATGCTAATGCAGCCGCAGCTTCTGAATTCACACTCAGCTCTTTTCCTCCCTGATATCTGGCTCATCCAATTGGTTCATAATGACAGTGTCTGCTTCCTGAGCTCTGACAATCTAACGCAATCACAGCACAAGCAAATGTAAAATAGATACGAATTCTTAATTTAAACTCTACTTCCTTCTGTCAGAAATGTCTTCGTTTATTTTACACTTTCTTTTTATATTTTAATAGCTCTATTTGAAGTTTTCCATGGGTCTCTCTCCCCTTGATAATTCTCAAGAGGAAGGAAGAGTGTACATGAGGAAGAGATAGTAGGGATCAAGCTGTCATCAAAATATTCCTGATTGAAGTAGATGCTGCCAGTAACATTGTATTGCTGATTTCCAGATACTGCAAATGTCTTCCATTAGCCAATTCAAAACAAAAAGACCCTGGAAAAGGGCAGGAATGTGCATATATATTTGGGAGATAGGATTTTCAAAGAGAAGAAAAGTAGTGTTGAATCAGACCCAAGAAGTCTGAATATATTTTCCTCTTCTGCTTTGTCACCTTATCTAGTCCTTGCACAGGGTAAGGGAGGCCCCCAAATCAGTCAGCAATGTACCACCCTCACAAATTTTGCCTTATTTTTTTTTTGTGTCTATTGTGATTTTCTTAATATTTTTCTTTAAATTCACTTTTTATTTAGCCATATTCTAGGCAATACAATGCATGAAATGACAATTTTGATGTTAATTTTTATAATTCCTATTAAAATAAACTACTAACTATTCAGGTAAAAAAAAAAAAATGTCTACCACTCAAAAGCCAAAACCTGAAAGTTGAAGGGAAGAAAATAAAAACAGCAGTTTTCTGTAACGTTAAGCATCTCTCTCCTCTCTCTCTCTTAATTGCTGACTCTCTCTCCTCACACATATGCCAATCTATCTTTGAGAGTACATTGCTTTAAAGGTTTAGGAAAGAAATAGTTGAAAGAAGAAAGAAAGTAAAAAATATAATACTTTAAAGAATTCAAAACACCTTCATATACAAACTACCGCTTTTGGTCATAAGAGAATAACAAGGACCAGACTCAACCTCCTGTTATAAACACAGAAAATTTGATGAAATACATAAAATAACTGTTTTTAGACATTAGGCAACAGGCAACCCAGGACTATGGTCCTTAAGAGAAGGGCAAAAATTGACTTGAGCCTTACAATCTCCTTGGCTTCCCGCCTAGAGGCAATTTCTGTACCTTGGCCACAGGGAGGGGAACCTTGGAGTGGAGGAGATAGAAACTGGAGTTCAGAGACGCTGAGGTGCCTGGAAGTTGCGGAACAGAGTTACAGAAAGGACAGAGCTATGAAAAAAGACAAAACAGCTCCAGATGTCTGTATGGGAATCACCGTGAGTCTTTGTTCAGACCTAGGCAGTGAGAGTAAAACTCAATGACATCAGACAAAGAGCAGTCTGGGAGCTGTAAGCAGAGTAATGCCTAAAGTTCACAAAAGTCAGGGTGTCACCTGAGCACCAACCACTCAGAATGAAGAGTCCTCAGCCATCACTTGGGGGCGTTCAGTGGAGACCCCCAAATTTATACCTTAGTAGTAGAGCTAAATTATCTCTGGAGAGAAAGCTGCTCAGAACCTTCCCTAGGAAGGCTTGAAAACCAGACTCAAAGTGATCAGACTGACCTGCAACCTAACTGTCTGCCAAAACCATCTCTAAAGAAAGATGAGAAAACCTAAACAATCAGCAGTGTAACAACCACAATACCCAACATTCAATCAAAAATCATTACACATGACAAGCAGGAAAATGTGACCCAAAACAGGAGAAAAAGAATTTTAAAGAGAATATAAGCAGAATGAGGAGAGAAGTTAAAAATATAAAAAATAGATCCCAAGCAACTTCACACACATATTGTACTTTGATTTTTTCACCAATCAGTGAACATAGCATGGTATTATTTAACCCCATTTTATAGATGATGAAACTGAGTCACAGATATAGTAAATGAATTGCCAAAAAGGAATTCAGTTACTAGGTCTCCTGAATCTTTCATGTTCTTAAGTAGATGATGGCATGAATGTCGCTTAAAGGATGCTGCTATGGATGGTGGTGGGCCAAAATAAATTTTTCTAGATCAGTCACAGGGCAAAAATATCAAGGAAAACAGTGCAAGTGTAAATGCATGCCTCTGTGTGTGTGTGGTGTGTGTGTGTACCTGTGTGTACATGCATTGTGGCTGTGCTGTGCAGATTATATAATTTGACACAATAATCACTCTTTTTTTTTTTTTTTTTTTTTTTTTTTTTTTTGTGAGGAGATCAGCCCTGAGCTAACATCCGCCAATCCTCCTCTTTTTTTTTTTTTTTGCTGAGGAAGACGGCCCTGGGCTAACATCGGTGCCCATCTTCCTCCACTTTATATGGGACACCGCCACAGCATGGCTTACCAAGCAGTGCGTCGGTGCGCGCCCGGGATCCGAACCAGCGAACCCCGGGCTGCCACAGCGGAGCGCGCGCACTTAACCGCTTGCGCCACCGGGCCGGCCCCCACAATAATCACTCTTGTTATCATAAAGTACATTTACTAATGCCATGCTCAACCTTAGCGTTGTCAGTTACCTTATAAAGATGACTTTTCTGATGGAATTAGGACTAACTTCTCTCCATTTCTAAAAACAGGGCTCCAAAACATTGCTCTGAAAACAGAACTGGAAGAAAAAGAAGCAGGGAATTAATTTTACAACTGAGAGCCACTTCTATGTGTCAAGGTCAGTGTAACTCAGGAAAGAGTTTAAAAATTGAACCTACATACATTTTGTTATTGGAAATTTCTGAAAAATCAACAGTATGTCTTGAAAATTTCTGTATAACTCTTCTTAGACTGGGAGGGCTGACTAGAAGATGTATTAAGGGCTATTGTGATTCCAATGCTTCAGATTAGGTAACTATTCTTGGTCTATGTTTCTTAACACCTTTGAGTGTCGTATCCCATGGAAGGGATGCAAACTTTGGAGTATCAAAATTCTTTCTTTTTATGCTGTACTCTACAAAATTTAGGAGCTTACTATCACTCTTATGTTACATTTGGAGGAGTATCAAAGTGTTCTCTTTTTATGGGGTAGTCTACAAAATTTAGGAGCTTACTAGTAATGTTGAGTTATGTTATGTTTAGAGTTGTTGCTGTTGTTAGTGCTGTCCAGTGGATTCTGACTCCTAGCAACACTGTGCACAGCAGAGCAGAACCCCACCCGGTCTTTCTGCGCCATCCTCTCACCTTCCAGAGCTGTATCAGACAATGTTCCACTGCTATTCATAGGGTTTTCACAGCCAATTTTTTTCTGAAATGAGTGGCCAGGTCCTTCTTCTTAGTCTTTCTCAGTCTGGAAGCTCTGCTGAAACTTGTCCAGTGCTGATGACCCTGCTGGTATTTGAAATACCAGCATAGCTTTCAGCATCAGGACTACAGCTGCCACAGTATGACAACCGACAGACAGTTGGTGTGGTTCCCTGAGCAAGAAACGAACACAGGCACTTTGGTGAGAGCAGTGGATCTTCGCTTGCTCGACCACCAGGGCTGGCTGCATTTAGAGTACAGGAATGGAAATGACCAGATGTGCTACGGTCAATATAAGACCTCACTCACCTGAACACTTGGAACGTAAGCCTGTGTTTGCTTATGAGTATACTGTAAAAGACATATATGTATACAATTATTTATAATTTCTGCAATAATTATATAAATAAGATGACACATATACATATATATGCACATACATGCACTTGTGCATACACACACGCACACAGGTATAGAAAGTATATTTGAGAAACACTGCATACGATATTCTTTCTCAAAGATTCACTATGCCTATTACCACATTAAAAGGTTCTGCAAAATTGTGCAATAAGTTTTCACGCACTGGCAAATTTTTCAGACCTTGGAATCTGATTTTGAAAAATAACTTTTAATATCTTGCAGATCTTACCATTCCCCAGAACCCAGTTTGAAAACACTGTTAAAGATGCTTGTTTCACAGCTTTGGTGCTGAAATAAGACTTCCTGGGAGTGAGCCCAAGTTCACAGCTTATTAATGATTTAATCTCGCATGACTCAGTCTCCTTATACAGAAAAGGATAATGAAAGCATCTATCTCAAAGGTATGTATGAGAACTTAAAATTACAAACTTCATTCCAAACAGTATCTGCACAGAGTAAAGACCAGTAAGTATTAGCTACATTGGCTAAGATTTGATAAAATGATAAAATTGTGGAGAGAAACTTTCTCATTAAAAACAGTGGGTGGTTAGTGCAAGCAAACTTTGAAGAAACCCAGAGTGAAAGGACACGTGTTCCAGGGTCGGAAGAGGATGTGCGGGCTATTTTCCTTCACCTGACTCCCTTCACATCTCAACTAAGATCACATGCCCCGATTTAACTGTAAAGTAAAGCACATTACAAAACGTATTCTTTAACAATCATTTTCTGACATCTTCTCCATTCTTTGTCGCCACGTAAATAGGATGGAAAAAGAACATCCCGTATCTTTGCTCACTGGTCCCCACATAAGCAAAATCCCCTCTGCTGCTCTGGCTCAAATACTCCTTCCTTTGGAAGTTTTTCTCCACGTCTAGCCCTGGGTGAGTTGATCACTTCATCCTCTGGACCCCTCTGGGACTTATTTCTGCTAATGATTGGGTTTAGCCTGTACTTGTTCTGTCACTGATCATTTTATGTCCCTGAATCCTGGCTGCCATAAGAATGCGTTTACAAGGATCATTTTTCAGCTAGCTGTCTGTACCTCAGAACTCAAATGGCCAGTGAAACCATATTCAATGTAGCTGCTCATTCTGGAAGCCAGGACACAAATTTTATGCAAACTGTAATGTAACATATCATACAATCTTCTCCATGTAACCTTGATCACTGCATGTTTTGTGAATACCTGCTTAGTCGGGTTTATAGACCCACAGGGGAGGAGTGACATCACGGAATCAGGGTACAACCTCTGTCTATAGTATCCTCGTGCGAAGAGTGATAGGCAATCCATAACCCAATGGCTTTAAAACAGCCATAACCCACAGTTAAGAAATGCATTTTACCTTTCAGACTGGTACACACACACACACACACATACACACAGATACACGCAAACACTCGTACATGCACATAACTGAAATAAAAATTTCACAATATAATACTTTCTTTTATAATGTGTGAGTGACTCTTTCTACTTCAATTCTATTCTATTTTATTCCATTTGATTTTTTGATGCAGATTATGGAACAGGAAATTACTTTCACATATTCCCAAAGAATTAGTGAGTGCTTAAAGGCACATGAAATATCATAACATTCTCCCTTCCCCCCAGAAATTTTTGTATTCTTGTATAAAATCTTCCACACATCATTAACTTTGGTATTGGTCTTCCTGATAAAATGCCTGGATGTTGCAATGTTAAAAAATCGGATTGCAGAAATAAAAGTCAGAGAACTAGAAGGCAATGTTTAATCAAATGAAAAATGCTAGGCATCATGGCCATAGTTTTCCAAATTCATGATGCCTTCTAATTTTATTCACGATTAGCACCACGATGGCCCCCAGACGTCTCCCACCCACAGCACACCAGTTATAAACTTGTTTTCACAATGAATGGTCACTTCATAAACGTGATGCATGAAAGACACACTTCCTGTGCTGTTCTCCACAGACAGCTGGGGAGGAAAAGCCTGATTCTTTATACAAAGTCTCCTTGTTGTCGGTACATATGGTCTGCAGTTTCCAGACAGAGTGTCACCCCAGAAGTTGGCAACAAGGTACAGGAAAATGTCAGCCTTTGCTACTGAAGTTAAATGAAGTTCACTGCTTAGAGCAGGCCAGCCTTGCCGGGTTTGTGTGTGGGCTCAATGATGTGGGGGCAACAGTGGCTTCCCAACTTCAAGGGGCAAATGTAACAATATGTATTGTAAGAAAAGACTGGATGCATAACAGAGGGCAGTGGAGAAAGATAATGACTGAAGAAGGATTGGTGTCTTGAGCAGAACTCCAGGCTCAGTAGAAGCAGCATGGTGCCTTCTCAGCTGTGGTGTTTCAGCGGAGCTGGGAAGAACAGCCTTACCTTATCCTGCCGACATTTTCCATTAAAATAATCTAACTCACTTTATTCTAACTTTAGTCTGCTGATAGAAACATTTCCAGTGTGCACGGTTTCCAGTGTAGACATTCCTTGTGGGAAGAGACTACAGTGAATTTTTTGAGTCCTCGGCAGGTCTTTATCAGTATAGGTTAATACAGGAGAATCTTGGTTTATAAATTGAAGACCTCAGATGTTTAAAGAGGGTAAGAAACTTTAAGAAAATTTCAGCTCCTTTCTTTTACAGATCTGGAAATGGAGAACCAGAGGGTGGCATGACTTTCCAAAGCTGCAGATTACCAGTTTGTCTTCATTGAGATAGTCTCCCCATACTGGATTACTCAAAAGTAAACAGAGATAATTAAGTCATCCAGCATTTTATTATTTCAGTTTCACTTGGGAAAAGAATGCCATTTCTGAACAAGCAAATTTGAGACTTTCTCCCTATTAAAACACTGTTAAAGGATAGCCAGTGGGCACAATTTGAGTGACCAGAATTTTGCTCTGGAGTCTGAGAAGACTGAGTCCAAACCCAGCTGTGTGACATCAAGAAATTTGTATGATTTATCTAAGCCTCACTTTTCTTATATTTAAAATGGGAATATTAATACTACATTAACTATACCTAACCTACAGCATTGTGCAATGATTTAATAAATACACAACAGACACCCAATAAGTGTTTGTTTCTATTAAAATACTATTTTATTCTCTCTTATGTCTGAACTCCCTATAAATGTAAGTCAGAGACTAGACTTCTGCCCTTATTTTGGAGTCTAGGTTTTGAACATGGAAAGGATTTGTCTACTGACGCAGTTCTCAACATGTGGCTCACCTGGGAGCTTGTCAGAAATGCAGATTCACAGGCTTTGCCCCAAACACCTGAATCAGACACTCTGGGGATGGAGTCCAGAAATCTGTGTCTTAAGAAGCCCTCCAAGGGGTTCTGATGCTTTCTAAGGTTTGAGGGCCTCTGGTTTACCAGATTCAGGTGGGGTGGAGAGGGAGATGGGTAAAAGGTGGGGGGTTCAGATGAAGGAACCCCATCTGAAGGCAACTTCTAATCCAAGAAGACTGGGCAGGCATTAAAGACCAGTTGTGAGGCAAAACATCAGTTACAGGGGTGGGGCAGGACAAAGAGAAAGACACGCCTTAAGTCAGGAGACATTCCATCTCTAGGGCACCTCAACACAGAGTGGGATAGGTGGGGAGGGAGAGGTGGACTCCGAGCCCAGAAACTGCACTATCCTGATTTAACTTCAATCTATTAGTTGTATTAGAATCTAACTTACCTTAAACAGATTCTACACAGAACAGCTATTTTGCAGAAATTATAGCTCCCATCAGGCTGAAAGCTGGTAGAGGTAAGCTTTTGTGATTTAAAAATGTAACCCTTAGTAATTTCCTTCTACATTCTTGTGATTTCAACAATTATTCTTAGAAAAAGACTTTGAGTTTTTCAGCTGAGTAACAGGGGCAGAAATACTCCACTTTGGCCCAGTTCTGCCCCTTATTACTGGCCAAAGATGCAGCAACACAACCATCAGCAGTGGCTTGGTATTTGAAGGAAAATTCTCAAAGGGAGGCCATAAAATGATGGACCCTGACTACATCCACTGGTGGGGCGGACCAATTTCATTACTTGATAGTCACCAGACGTTTGTTACATTTATATTCTGCTGTCTGTGCACGTGTCCATAAGCTTTAAATAAAAGGGAACAGAGCTGCCCCTCTCCATTCTGCACAACACTGTAAGGTTAATCTAGTTCCTGTTTAGGAACATAAAATCTGCAATCTCTTGCAGACAGAATTTAGTGCCAACTCCTTTATCCAAAGGCTCAAGTCCTGGCCACCCAGTTGTCTCTCCATTGCTTTTCGACATCGTCTCTGGATCCAGCCACCCAAAACTCCAAACATTTCTCACGGCCGCTCATCCCATTTCTCTGTTTGATTTCTGTTTTTCTTTTTTACCTAAAGCATTTTCTACCCCAACTAAACTGCCTTCTTGATTCCCTTCAAATAATTCACTTGTCCAATCGATAAATCTTCATTGTGTGCATGATTAGCATCAGACACTTAAAAATTACTGAGGACTGAAGAAGTCTTGTTTCTGCCCTTGCCTTGGCTCACAGTCTAGTGTTGGGAGAAGACAAGGTGACAGATATTTCCAATATGGTCTGAGAAGTTTATAAGCCCCTAGAGGATAGGAACTCTGTCCTATGTCACAGACATTCACAACCCCTAGCACACCTGTGCTGCCCACATAACTGGAACTTAAAATGAGGTAATACTAAGTTGAACTGATGTCTGAGAATGGTAAAATCCTCTCTGAATTTGGCCTTTGTTTGGGAGGAATAGCAAAGAAAGTGGACTATTTAAGAAACGAATGTCTTTTCTGAGAAATTTTTCCATTACATGAACTAAATCAAAGGGGATAGAAAAAGAATGAGAAAGCATCTGTGGGCTGACTCAGGAGAACCTCAAATAAGAGGTTCTCAGGCAGGAACAGGAATTCCCAGACAGCATGCATAGGACAGTCTCTCAAGTCATCCTTTCTGGTTTGGAGCCCCTGGCATTTGATACAAACATCGCTGCCCCTCACCCCAGTCCCTTGAGAGAAACCTACTCCTGACTTCATCCTGCTTTACCCCATGAAAAAAGGTCTTTGACTTCCCAATTGCTTCTACCATTGCTGGAAACACTGAGTGTCTCTCAGCACAGATGCAGTTTCATGTTTTGTGGCTTCTTTGGCCATGCTGTTGACTAGATGGTAAGAAAATATATTTTGCACAGTGGTTATTGTTATGTTAGAGGTTCTTACTTCCTATGATCATAAAAAGGAGTACTAAGATTTCCGGGGCTTAAAAATCAATGACACAAAGCAAATCTAACTGAAAAGGAAATAAATTCTCTCCTCCCTGCTCTTTGTCATGGGATCACATTTATTTTCCCTATGAATCTTTAGATAAAAGCATTCTTTAAGGACATGCTGCAAGGATAAGCTTGAGTCTGCTAAACCCATTGATATGGTTTACAAAGTAGTCAAAGGAAATGATAATGGCGTTAACACTATGGGTTTGTGCTAATGCAAATTATTTAGGACACGTAATTTTGTAGATTTAAAGGACTTGGAAATTTTTATTTTGGCAGACAATTGGCAAAGCTGATTTTTATATATAAGGTGGTAGGCTGGAGTTTTGAGATAAGCTGGAACAGTGGTTTTCAGATTTAAGTGAAGATAACACTTTACCCAGGAAGTGCCGCACTTGTAAATAAGCAGACTAGGTGAAGATCTGATTAACCTAGTCAGAGGATGAGGGGACTCGCATCTCTGAGATTCTCTTCTGCTAGTAGCATGTGTCTGAAATTCCATTGTTGGAGACTGAACTCAGTAGTGTGATATGAAGTCACATATATGAAAGCATCCAGAACTCCTGCTGCAATTGGAGTGCGAATTCCTCTAGGGCAGAAACTGTGCCATGATATGTGTACATCTCCCCAGGACATTTAAGATAGTGGACACTCAATAAAGGTCATTGAATGGACTATGACAGAACGTGGCTTTCTATACGTTTCCCAGGGAGATCAAGTCTGAAAATTGGACTGGTCCACTATTTGTAACAGGAAAAGAGTGGAAACAACTCAAATGTCCATTGGTAGAGGATGGATTGCATAAACTAGGTATGCACAAATAGTGGTGTACTATGCAGGCTTAAAGAAATTAGGAATATTTCTCTATATTTCAATGAGCTGTTGCCAGGATATATTGTTCATTGAAAATTAAAAAAAGAAAAAAACAGGTTGTACAGAGGGTGGATAGCAGGCCCTTTTGTGCAACAGGGGGTGGATAGATATATGATAAAGGCAAAACCTAATAACTGTGTTACCTAAAAGGGAGGGAGGGACAGAGAGTAGAGGCACGGATGAAAACTAGACTTCTCTAAACTGAATATACCTTGTTTATGGTTTTGATTTTGAAATCATGCTTATATTTCACACAATTTAAAAATTTGAATCAAAACCAACCCCTAAAAATAATGATTATAAAAACCTGAAACAAGTAACCAAACTGTATACAAGGAGGTATCCATGACATGGGGAAGAGCCATTTCAAGTGGCTCTAAGCCACAGTATTTTGACTGCACATTCTAAGGATAAAAAAGAAAACCACAGAAAAATTTTAAATGCATTCAGTAGGTTTCTTATTACTGGAAATATTGTTATTATTATTTTTAAACTATTATATATACTGAAATAAGTCAAATAATGAATTATGTTAATGTTTTCATAAGCCAAGATATTTTCATAATGTCTTGGGAAAAAAGAAATAAATATAAAACCAAGGAATTTAAGTAAAAATACTGGAATTTTTCATTTGAATTGGTGAAAATATCAGCATGAACTTAGGAATTATGTTTATTTTTCTAAAAAATACATATTTTCTCACTTGTTCCACTAAAATCCTAGAAGCAATGAACACCTGGAAACAATGAACACTCCTGGTGCCCAGACTGTGGTTTAAAAATATATATTTCCCACTGAGAAAAACCGAGACTCCTCGAAGAACTGCTGATTCCAGGTCTGGAGCAGGAAATGTACAGGATGAATGTTGAGCACGTGGTTGTGCCTGAAAGCAAAGAAACTATCAAAGAAGACTGGGTGGTGTCAGAGGACACAGGAGCAAACTCGAAGGAGGGCCCATTGGCCAGCATGGGGAGAACTCAAGTATCAAAAAAGAAAAATAATTGCTACGAATTGAACATGTTAAATAAAATATCTAAAAATCAATGAATTTATGATGTTATTAGAAAGTAAAAACCCAATGGTCGCTTCTGGAGTTAGCTAAAATACCAACTCATTACTCTGAAAATTGATACGTAAAGAAAAAGACTCCAGCATTTATCCTGCCTTTCCTGTAAGGACCAAATTTTAAGGCAACCAAATAATTGATGAAGAAAAGTTCTTTATAGAGGAAGGGGAAACTACAGGCTTTAAAAAAAAATCTCGTGTTGAAGGTCCTAACGCAGTAATAGACGTAGGCAATGGTCATTAATGACTGCTGTAACCGTTAGGTGAAAAGTTGATGTGGGGTGGGGTCATAGTAGAGGGATGAGCACGACAGCACCTGATGCCAGTGGTCTGTCTGAGCACTAGGGAAAGTGTGACGTTCAGACATTGTGTTCTCTTCGACGTGATATAATGGGAAGTACATAGTACCAAGAAAAAAAGGATTCTGAATCATTAGCTATGAACCTACAGGAAATATGGGAGATGAAGGAACCTGTTGAAGACACCATGAAGATAGAGTCATTCAAATCCAGAATGTGAGAAATTGTGAGGCACATGACCCAGTTTCTTCAACAAGTGATGGCATAGAAAGGAGTGTTATAGATCAGAAGAACCTTGAGAGACATATGAATGAAAAGCAACATTTAGTTCTTGTTTTTTCTCCAACTCAGATTAACGAATTATAAAACTAAATTTTTTAGATAATTGCAGAAAATTGAACACAGTCTGTATATTAGATAGTTATGAATTATTTGTCTTGTGAGATGCAATAGTGCTGTAGTTATGCTAACAAACAAGCATTGCCTATGAGAGATACATACTGAAGCATCTATAGGTAAAATGAAGTGCTACCTGGGGTTTAAAATTCTCTGAAAAAACAAAAATTTGGGTAGGCACAGGGAAAGATGAAACAAGAACAACATTAAGTGAATAGTTGTAAGCTTGGTGAGGAGGCCTATGAATTCACTGACTCTCATCTTCTACGCAGTGTGTGAAACTCGCTGAAATAGGTTGGTGCCTTTGGGCCCTTGAAATGAATGTGCCTTTCTTCAACGTTGCTGGACTGAAGAAATAAAGCCGCTCTCACAGGAATAGGGTCTTTGCTATGTTGGGTGTGAGTGCGTGTGTAGGAATGTTGACATGTCTTTGCCTGTGTATCTGCACTCCTCCTCAGTAAAGTTGTCTCACGTTCTTTTCCAATTCTACCCTCACACATTCACTCATTTGACAAATAAATTTGTGTACATGCTGTGTGCCGGCCACTGTCCTGGGCACTGCGGATAAAGCAGTGGACTTGAGAGGCAGGTCTCTGCCTTCATGGATTTTAAACCAATAAATAAACACAATTATTTAGAATAAAGGATAATGGGAAGGGGAAGCAGGGAGGGAGGGGTGAGCAGTGTGAACGTAGTCACAAGAGGCCACTCTGGGAAACTCAGTTTGGGTGGAGTCCACCATGACAGCCCAGTGAATAGACTGGAGAGGGTTCCCGGCAGAGGGCACAGCAAGTGCACAGGCTCTGGGAAGAAACCAGCCTACAGTACCCAAGGGAGAAAGAAAGCCAGCACGCCAGAGCACACTGAGCTGGGAGCTGAGCTACGCGACACGAGGTTGGGAAAAGCCAAGGCGAGGTTGGGAAAAGCCAAGGCCGTGGGTGGGTAACCACGCATCTTGGTTTGCTGGCAAGGTCTGTTTGTCCCTGCTATCCCTGTTGTGATGACTAACAGCCTCACTCATCTCTCAAGTGCCCCAGAGTGGAGTCCAAGTGAGATGGTCCTTCTGCTTAGACTCTGGATTCTCTTCCAAGGGCAACGGGAAGTTCTAAACTAGAGAAAGACAAGATTGACCTTTTGAAAGAGCACTGTAAGTGTTTATGCAAACTATCAAATGGTTTTCCCTGTTTATAATCCTAGTACAAGTCACAGATGCCCTAAATTTACTGCTGACAGAGGGGATTTCCCAGGTCTCCGCTCCAGGTTGTTTAACGTCCTGACCACATAACCACAAAGTCACCGAATAAACGTGGACTGGATGCAAATACCCATCTATCTACTATTTTCTGTCTCAAAGACAATGGAAAAATATAGAAATAGACAATATTTTTTGTAAACCCACTTCTACTAAATGTTTCTCCTTATCCCCTCACATCTGTAGAATTAAATCAATAGCCCATCCACCTTCAGGGAAAATATCGAGTATACTCTTTAGGTAATATAATAGCGCAGTGCTAGGACCATTGGATTAGGAGCAAGGCGTCCTAAATCCAAGCTGTTTGACTGGAATAATTTGTGTAAGTTCATTAAGTGTCCGTTTTATCAAGTACAAAATGGAGTGGAGAGTTTCTTTTCAGTTCTGCCACTTTCAAGGTGGGATTGTCAATAATGACTTGATGATAAGAGCCAGAATAATGAGGTGGGGAGAAAGCAAAAGTGAGGGAGGAGGGGAAGGAGGAGGAGGATGGGGAGGGAAGAAGGAGAAGATAGGAGAGGAGGGAAGAGGAAGAGAAGTGGGGAGATGAGAGGGAAGGGGAGAGGAAGGGATGGGGTAGGAAAGGAAAGAGGAGGAGGGGGAAGGGAGGAGAAAGAGGAAGAGAAGTGGGGAGATGAGAGGGAAGGGGAGAGGAAGGGATGGGGTGGGAAAGGAAAGAGGAGGAGGGGGAAGGGAGGAGAAAGAGGAGAGAAGGCAGGGAGGAGAGGAAGAAGGAGGCCAGGGAAGGGAGGGAAGGGAAGTGGAGGAGGGGAGGGGGGAGAAGGATGGGAGAGGCAAGGAGTGGAGGGCAAACGAGGAGGGGAGGAGGGGAGAGGAGAAGGGACAGAGGAAGGAAGACGAGAGCTGGGGAAGGGATTTCAGATTGAGGCTAACAAGGAGACTCAGTCACAGTTTTTAGTTGCAAGCAACAGAAATTAATTTGGTTTATTTAGGCAGAAATAGAATTTATCCCCAAGTGGACTTGGAGGCTTTCCGCCAGGAATAGACTCAACTTTCCACTGCCCAATGTCAAGTCCAGCAGAATTGGTCTTAGGTGGACACTGATGCCGCCATTTCCAGGCACAGGCTCTGAGGCTTGTGCCACAGATGCAATCATGCCGACACTGACTGGAGGTCTTGCCACCCTAGCCTGATTAATGAATGTGTCTTTGCAGCATTGTTCCCAAATCAACATCCCCCAAGACAGCGTCTAATTGGCACATGCTGTGCCCTGGCTTCAAGGGACGCTGAGGAAGCAGTTTGTCAAGTCCTTTTATGGGAGGAGGTCTCTGCCTCCCACTGATACTCATAAGGAGGATTCCCCACACATAAGAAGGAGATTCAATAGTGGGCATAGGAAAAGTATGATACATGTTCATTATAAGAAGATAGATTGTACTTAGTGATACCACTTTAACTCTGTGGTAAAAACGAATTACTAAGAAAATAGTAACCTAATAATCTAGTGTGAGGTGAATAAAGTAACACTCTTCTCAGTTCTGGTATTTTCAAGGGATCCTTTAGTCTGGTGTTTAGAGAGAGGACAGAGGCCAGCAAACTCCTTTGTCCTCTCCACAGACTCAAGAGAACAAGGAAGATCTTTTTAGCCAAGGGCGGCTTTAGAAAGCAAGACCAGAGACTCACGTCAGGAGGTCAAAGTGCCATGGCTCTCTGACACGGCTCAGCATTAAGTTTCTTGTCCCCAGAGGGAGACAGGAAACACACTTCCCCATCTGCCAGAGCAGTGAGTCCCTGCAGCCCCTCTACCGGCAGGGACCTCGGCCTGCCCCCACACTGGGGAGCTCATCTGTGCTCTAATTGAATCCTTCACAGCAGGACAGCTGAGACCCGGCCCTCACTTCCTCGAGATTCTCCAGTCCGCAGTTCTTGTTTGCCAAGCCAAAAGGTGACTTACAGTGAGAAAATAACCATAACAACACCAGAACTTTAAGAGGAGCAAAACCAGAGCAACTATCTGACATCTTGGACACGGCAATTTAGTCGTTGTAGTCCTGCTGCTCAGAAGGACTTCTCTGGACCTAAAATTTAATTTCTTTTAAGGTAATTTATAATCATGGAAACCACACAGATCCCTGAGGTCAGGAAGCCACAGAGAGACCACATCCTTTGTTTTTGTTTCTCAGCTCCAAGTATCTTAAGCTGCTTCTGATGCCTGGTTCCAAGATGTACAAATCAGCCCGCGTGGCTGGTTGTGTAAGAATGTTTCAACTGGCACGATGCCTGCTCCAGCAAGGCAAATGACTTTCTCTTCTGATCAGCCAAGTCATCGTCCTACGTGACTCTCATGAACCACGTCTCTCCCCGAGCTGGCGGAGGAAGACTTGCAAACGTGTTGAGTTCGAGAACCACCTGAAGATGGGGTTGTGCAGGAGATGGTCCTCTCCCTCTGACGCCTGGGGAGAGAGCCGCATGTGAACACCACCCGGAAGCGCTCTACTGTTGCACCTGCCTTCACTTCCTCTGCAACAGCAGACTGGGCAGCACCCGAAGATCAGCCTTTTCCTGCCTCCGGCCCAGATGTTCTCACTCAGATGCAAACGTGGGTCTCTTCCGCACAGAGCCAGCACGGCTGCCTGAGAACCCTCAGGGATGTCTGGACGTGCACATAAACAGCGGCCGTGAGTCAGGCTTGTCTGTCCATTTCTTCCTAGAAAGGAATCATATTTGTAAGGAATTTCTTAAAGACTTACCAAAAGTCCAGTATTTACAGAATTGATGTCAAATGCCACCGGTTTAATAAAGGTGTAAAACGGTGTGGTTTATTTCTGTGTTAGATTTGTCTTCCCCAAGATCAGCCTATACGATTAGGAATTCCCTTTGGAGCTTGGAGATTAACCCTTAAAAGAAATGGAAAACCAGTTATTTATATAGAAAAAGTCCAGATTTGAATAGTCTGGATTGACTTTGTGTATTAAAAGGTTGAAACTTTAGGATGAGTTTTCAACTAAAAACTCTTCCCTATGTGAGGCATTGAGCTAAATTTAAGGATAGATGAAAACTTTGAAGTTTTTCTTACTTTTCCATTTTTTGTTAGTTTTGTTTCTTGATTTGGAATTTCAAAAAATTGCTACTTGTTTGGAAATGTCTACCTTGACAAGTCCACGGAAGTCTCGTATCGGCTAACGATGGAAGAGGTTAATGCCAGAAAAGCCGAACACTATCAGTTTACTCTTGAAGCTTGCTGTGTGACTTAGGAGAAATCAGTGACATTAGAATTACTAATTCTGGGAAATTGTGGGATATGACATATGGGAGCAAAGGAGAGAGAAGGGGAGAGAGATTGAGGGGTGGAGAGAGAGAATGAAGAACCTGTGGGTGTTCTAAAGTTGCAATTTGTGAGATATGCTTTTTCAGAGATGTCCTCATCCTTGGAAGACCAAGTGGGATCAAGGAAGAGTCTAGAGGGAAGGGAGAATTTGTCGTCCACCTTGGACCAAGCCAAGTCTTAAGGAAGAAAGCTTTCCTATTTGATCTGTTTCATTTCTCTTTGCTCCAACACAGCTGAGGTTAGTGAGGTCTAGAGAAGGAGTCAAGAAGGACTGGAAGCAGCCTCCTCTAGAGTTTTGGCCTCCTGCTCGAGGGACATAAGACGTCTAGCTCATCTTGAGTCTCTCGAGGTGTCTAATGCATCTGTTGAAGGTAGGAGACAAGGAATAGATGTTGTCCCTGAAGCTCAAACTAGTAAAATTGTGTGTGTTCGCCTGCGGTATTTTACATACTAGACACAAAGAGCCCAGGACGCCAGCAGGAGGTCAACAGTTGGGGTTCGTGGCCTCAGCTGTGTCTTTAACAGGCAACTGACCAGTCCGACAGTTTGCATGGTGTTGTTCCTTGTGTACACCTACTCTATCCTCCAGAAACTCATGTAGCAACTCTTACCAGCATAGAGAGATTTCTTGTTCCAGGGGAGAAACATTAAGGAACTTTCTCACCTAGTGATCTGCAGTACATACACATATCCAGAACAGATGCACACAGCCAAATGACGGCGTTCCTCCCAAGAACATGACACAGACATTGAATGCTGAAACAGAAGCTGCAAGCGACAAGTCAGAGAAACACAAACGCTTGGGAGGGGCCACCAACCCCCTTTTATTCTTCAGTGAATAAAATCAGCTGAAGGATTTGCTTTGCATCACACCTAAAAGCAAATTCTTCTACAGTGGGATGCATCTTGCTCACTGACTTCTGTTCTAAGCTCTTGTGAATTCTAAGAACAGCTGGAGTTCCTTTAATTTCGGACTGCATGGTATAGACCAGAGGTTTCAAAATGAAGGGCCTTGTATGTTTTCCTTGACTCATCCAATTTTAAAAAAGTTAAGCTATTTTAAAATTGCGAGATTTTACCTAAAAATCTGGATTTCCACCTTCCCTTGAAAAACTGGAAGATAGGGGAACAATGAGTTTACGTATGTCCATGCGATATTGTCCTGGGCTGAGAAGCAGATGCCCCGTTAGGCAGACGTGAGCTTTCTAGGACAGGAGGAATCTGATCGCTTCCTTTGTTTCTCTAACACTGAGGCTCACGGTTGTCAATCATCACACCAGCACACTCAGGGTGGGTTTTTTCCTTTTAGGATTGGAAATATTTCTCTGCTGCTCAAGTCTCTGTCGGTCTTGGGGTAACAATGCCATGCCATGCCAACACCATTACGTGGTTCAAGTAAAATCGAGAGTGTGTGTCTTCAGGGAAATACAAATTAGCTCTTCATGTTTAACAGGCAAACCCTCCCCTTGCTTCACTCATATTTCTCTCTGGTCCCTGTTGGCATTTGGGTTTTTTAAGTCCTGAGGCAGGGTTTGTCATAGGTTGTATTTTATCCCTAAACGCCCACAGATCCTTGGAATTATTACAATCAGATAAGCGGCCAGGGTGGTGAAGAATATCATTGTGGGCAGAGAAGGCCATACCCAGCACTCAGGGACTTTGAATGGGGTTTGAGTTTCTTCATGCTGTTCTCAGTCCCTTTTATCCTAAATTAACAGAAATGTGCATTACATTTTAATAGCCCAAATAATACAGCCTCCAAACAGTGAAATTTTTGACTTCTCCATAGGAAGTAAGCTTACATTTCCCTAACTCAGTGAGTCTGCATTTGTGCCCTTAGCATTTGCACCAGGCACTAGAATTAAGGAGTGAGAAAATGGAATGAGGATACAGGATTTTCCATATCCACGTTAACAAAGGTTTGGGGTTAGTTTTTGGTGGGGACCAATTTGATCAAAACCGCTTTCTCCCTCTACATCTCCGCTGAGAACCTCCCAAAGGTACGGGACAGTGCACAGTTTCAATTGTTAGATTTTTTTTTTCTTCTGCAAGAGTTATTTCCTTATCCCATGCCATTGTCCGAAAGTTTTAAACATTTTTTTGCCATGTTGAAATGACTACAGTATATTAGTTGTAATTTTATAGCCTGAATATAAATAATTTCCATGTAATCTTCTCCATTAAAATATAACAGGAAAGAGATTTAAAGTAAGGTTTATGTTGGCTCCACCCACCAGACAATTATACTTGGGGAGGTCAAAGCAACCTTCTAGAAGAAGAAGAATAAAAGACTGAAAGGCATGAACATCCACTCTCTTATTGCTTAAAATCGTGATAAGTTAACATACGAGCCATGAACAAACAATGCATTTATATGCGTGTGAGAGAATGTGCGGCTTGCATACACACCGTCACACGAAGGGGCTGCCTATGGATGTGAGGTGGGTCTGTGGGTGCTCACAGGCACACTTTATTTAGCACTGCCTCCAACAGTGAGACCTGTATTAATGCTGTTCATCTCAGAAACACACGGACTAGCACAGAGTTCTATTTCTGCAGTGAATTGGACATATAATGTGTCACTGGTCAATGGCCATCAGCCGGACAGGACAGTGAAAGTTTTCCTCTTTCTCCTGGAACGAGAGCAGAGGGTAACTTTCCTCCAGTCTCTTTGGTAACTCGCCTATGATCTCATTTTCTTTCCATTTTTCTTGTTTTGGCGAATACTTTTGAAGACCGATGCAGATAAGGCCACAGATGATAATGCTATAGATGCTACAAAAATACCCAAAGAAATAACCACACGTGATGTGAAAGTGCAAGTTTACACAAAAGCCAGCACGTTCAGGGGTTGGTCACATAGGAATTTGGGGGCAGGACAGCCAAGTAAGGCTGTGCAGTCTGCGTAAAGCCCTGGACCACTGAGGAGGGTTGCGCCTGGGACACAGCCCTGCTCTGCTTCTCCAGGCTTCTCCAGGTCCCTGAAGTGGGCCCTTCCCCTGGGGAGAGGAGAAGCCACCTTCTCTGCACAGAGGGGCTTCTGTTGCCCGCCACTTCCGGGAGGGGCTGCATATGCCCAGAGGGGTCACTTTTTCTTCCTCGGCTCCCCGGGGGGAGTTCCCCTCTCTGACATGCACAGAAGTGCCCATAGGCTAGAGGTGGTCCTTAATTGGCGGGGGTCCTTTAGCACCCCATAGGACGCCATGGACAGCACACCACCTTGGAGAGTGTGGCTAACTCTGACCCGAAAGTGCACACCTGGAAGAAAAAGGAGTTCTGAAAAGTGGTATCGCTTCAGGAAATGTTTGGAAAATCTAGCGACTTGAAAACATAGGATGTTTGGAATATGTCTCCATAGGGATTGTGCTCTGATGATCACACACAGCCTGAGTCAGCGAAGGATTCCGTTCTGCGCATTACAACCACTCCCTGCTTCCCTCATGTCCCTATCCTCCCCAGTCCGTCCGCACTCCGTCTCACATAATAGGGTATGTCTATAATTGGACGAGTTCCTGGAGCAGGGCAAGCCGAATTACATTCTGAAGGCTAAATGATTGCAGGTTGGATCCTGTGAATTAAGCAGTTGCTGCTACTAATAGGTAATTTTAAGATGTAATGTAAAGACTGCTTTTTATGTTGAAGTCAACCCACAAAACACTTTCCGATAAATGGAAAAAGAAAATGAGAACATGCTCCCCCGTCGCCACTACCAATCAAATTTTTGGTTCTCAACAGGGTCAGTGCAAGTCCCGGGGCTCAGAACTACAGCTCACTTGAGCCTCAGAAAGTGTGTGTGTTCGAGTGTCCTCATTGTGTGCGTGTGATCCAGCCTTCATATTATCACTCTCTGGCTGGAGACATTCGTGCCCGCCGGCCCTCTCTGTGACAGGCTCTGCAGACCAGGATCAGGAGGGACAGGATTACCAGGGGTCAGGACTGAAAGCAGGCCCGGGCTATCTGGGGACACTTGTGCAGCTCTGGTCATCCGTGCCAATACTAGTGAGGGCTATTTGTCCTTCCTGTGTGCTTCCATGAGCACAAAAACTCGGCCAAAAATCAAGGGAAGTTTTCCTCCGAATTGTACAAGTGCTTCTTTGAGAGCTGTTATAATAGCTACAGCTGTCCAAGTCCTCAGATGGGTTTGGAACAGAAAAGAGCTTCTCTGGAACAGTGTGTTCAGAAATGCTGGTTTTTAATTATAAGACCGACCACCTGTGTCTTCTCTGCTGTCCTGGGGAGGCCGCGTAGGAAGCGGAGGGTCGGGGGGAAGAAGAGCAGGGTGAGGACAGCAAGGGAGGGCTGGACTTCAGAGAATCCTCACTCAGCCTGATGAGACGCAAGGGGTAAAATATCTATGTGTGTGTGTGTGCGCGCGTGCACGCGATGGGGGGTGTGGGTGTGGGTGGGACTTTTAAGGAGTATTGTTTAAAAGAGAGCTAGCATAAAGAACATTTTGATGTCAAATGGGAAAATTTGAATGTGGATTTTATATTAGCTAATATTAGAGAGTTGTGACATTTGTTTTGAACATGTAGGAATCGTCTCTTTTTTAAAAACAGTGTACTAGTTTTTTTTTTAATTTAGGGATTTTTAAGGATAGAATTTCATATTTATAATATAATAAAAATACTTGAATATAAAAATAGTAATCAAAAGAAGTTAGGATAGAAAAGGAGTTTAATAAAATAAATATTAATCATTAAAATATAGATAATCATAACATAATTAAATTTTATAACAATATGTAGATATATAAGCCAGAATTGTTAAAAGTTTTAGTAAAATAAATTCTATTTGAACAGAAGAAACTACAGCACGCAGCAGCCCCTGGTAAAGGAGTTGACAGAGTATGAGACCTTTAGGTCGGAGGGTTGGTGTCGGCTGTCCCTGCCCCTCTCCTGGCACAGCAGTGCCCCAGTGGCAGGTGTGTCTGCATGAACGCGTGAAGCTGTGCATGCCGTGCTCCAACTTTAGCCTCTTCAACCTGCAACCGCATCTGATAGGATCTCGCATCCGTCCTTTCCCATCTTCTTTCACTAGGTCAGCTGCAGGCGAGGTTTCAAAGCTCTTTACCTCTGAAAGCAAGACCAGTGATGCCACTGAGCCCAAAGAGAGCGTCTTCCTCATGGTGGTGGCCAGTAGAAATGCAGGTCAGGATTCGCTGTACACATGTTCATAGTAAAGGCTCTTTCTTTTTGCTTCTTATGTGCCTCTGAGAAGCATGTATCAGGCACTAACAATACTGCTTGTTAATGACGATTGCACTCTTATTTTAATTAAATCCAGCATGTAATGCTTTTCACTTGAAGAAAAATAAACTGGAAGATGGCATTTAGCTGACCAAAGTTTCTGTCCTTCAGCCATACCACAAGTAGTTTAATGTCTCTTTATGTTCATTCATTCACTCACTCATTCATTCATTCATGCCACAAATGTTTACTGACCGCCTAGTAGTGCACAAGCCCAACTCTAGATTTTGGAGAAGAAAGAAAAGTAGCAACAGACATGATCATTGCTTTCATGGAACTTAATGTCTGGTAAGTGATTCTGCCGCCAAAATGTGAGATACAATTTGTAACGCCCATTTCTGACCTCTCACCTCACCCCTGTAGTCTTGGTTAGCTTGAAATTTCTATTTTGTAAAAGTTGCAAATATTTCTACTGATGTTAATTCTCTCTTCCACCCCCAGTTTCTGGCTGGTGGTCAGCGTGGAGCAGCCAAAGTATCAAGTGATGGGCTGCTGAGGTTGTGTTTCAGGCGCTGCTGGAAGTGGAGGTTCTGGGAGCAGATCAAGGAGGCCGGCCTCTTGTGAGCCTTCCAAGTCTGGCTTTACAGAAGGAAGATTGGGATTTGGAAGCTGTGGTGACCAAGGGACGGATTCTTCTATCCAAGATGAGCCTAAAGCTTTAGAGGCCCACGTTAAAAATCTATCAGAGCAGAGAAGATCGACTACAAAATCCTACTTTTCTTTGCCCTTGTTATTTAATTTTCAGGAAGTATGGACTTCCCTGCATCATAACCCCTATCCTTACTCGTACAGGCAAAAGCTTGCTGCACTATAAAAGTCAGGGCTTTACATGCACGTCACCCCTCCTCCCTTTTACCACTCTCCCCTCATTTGTGGTCATCACCCTCCGTGGCTCCTCTTTGTAGAGTTCAGCCACGTGTGACTCCACCAGGCAGGCCAGGGTGGCTGACTTCTCGAGGACCCGCATCACCGTTGTTGCTATAATATGCCGGATGCAAGCAGAGGCTCGTTTCATTTTCCAGAGGCCCCGTACGTACACGGTACTCAGTGGATACTGAGGATTTAGGTATGCTAAGGCCTCGTGGCTGTCCTTGAAGATGTGCGGTTTCATAACTTTGCTTACAGTTACATGATTGTATATTGTACATGCACATCCATACAACGGAATAGGGTACAGCAATGAAAATGAGGCTGTATGATAGTGTATATCTGTCCTGGACAGGTGATCAGACTTACATTCAATTTTTCTTATGTATTTGTATCAAAGTAGTATTGCTCATGGATCCTCTAAGAAGTTGTTAGGAAATTCTACAAGAGTTTTTCATAACACTAAGGTCACAGACTTTTTTGGAATTTAGTACATCTAGTGAGGTGGAGGGGGACATGCCTTTCCTAAGGATATGGTTAGGTTCCCTTGTTGAGAAATTTTCATCTGGAGAGCCAATGCAAGAGTTTTGCTTTCTGCCCTGAGTTTAGTTTTCCAGAGTAAAATTGGTCAATACACTACTATTGTTTTATCATCAATAGTGTTAATTAAGTTTAAATACTGACAAAAGAAATTATATCAGTTAGCTCTGTGTGGGCAAGGAGAAAAATGATTATTCAAATTACATTTTATATGTCATCATTTGTATTTTGTCTTAATCCTTTCCTTTCTCAATCCTTGATTTTTATGCCCAGTCCACGTTTTTACAGATAGTTCACTTGAGGCTAGAAGAGAATATCAAAGGATTGAACCTCTCAATTTTTTACTCATTTTTCATTTTTATTCATTTTTAAAAGTGAGAGAGAGCTAAAAATGGAGGCTGAGAGACAGGAAGCGGGAGACGGAGGTGGTGCTGAGAAGAGCGAAGATGGAGGAGACAGAGATGCCTTGTGTCAGGAGGAAGGGAAGGCACGCAACCCTTTCCTTATGGGAGTTTGCGGGGCTTCCTTGTGACCCTAGATTGTTCTTAGTCACAATTTCACTAAAATAATAGCTTGGAAAGGATAAGAATTCACATCTGAAACAGACTTTTCTTCATTGAGTCGATGAAGGCTGAGACCTAGCTGTTATTCTCAGATCACTCACCCCAGTGAGCAGGCAATCTCCTAAACACGGTACTGAGGACTTGACTTCCTCCATGTCAGATTTAAACTTATGCGCTATGACTCGGACGATCAGAAATTTAATGTCCTTTCACTTCTCCCAAAATAAACCCGACTTGCTCATGAGTCCTTCCTTCTGCTCTGTAATGACAACTAATATTCCCACTCGTGGGTGACTCAGTGTCTCTTGGTATACAACAGTCTCTTTTGGGTAATTGTCCAGTCAATTCAGGATTTCCCCTGGTCAGCCGAAGTCCAACCTCCTGGGCAGAGCTGCTTCCCTCTCAGGGTTTGTCCTTCCTTCTCCGGATGGGATCTGGGTGAGAGGGGCAGCTTTACAGGAGTGCGCAGGGAAGGCGCATCATATCATCATATCGTGTCTCTGCATGCTGTTCTTCCCACCTCTCTGGGCTCTGCCTGGGTGCTGCACTCGCTGTGGCTCTGAGCTGGGCCTCTGCTGCCCACGCCTGTGCTGCTGACATGTGCCATCCTTGCCTTTCCCCCAAATCCAGCAGAGAAGAGATGTGCAGCCACAGGAATAATTTGAGGAAAGAAAAAAAACTGACATGAAATTTCTGAATTTTATCTTACCACAACTCATTTGGGTTTAGTTTCTCCTTTCTGCAAAAGAAGTGTTTTACAGAGAATAGATGGCTTCTCAATTGAGGGGATAGAAACACGACCCTGTTATTATCTCCTTTAAATATCGACCAACACACAAACGATAGTATTTCCTTCTATGAATAAATGCAAAGGTATATTTTATTTCCTAACCAAAAAGTTCTGTAAAGAACTTAAAAATTGTTTAAAATTATACTCGTCATTACACAAAAATGCATAAAAAAATCCACGAATTTATTCTCTCAATAACATTTATTGGGGCTTTACTAAGTCCAAAGTTACTCAAGGAAGTTAAGATAAATTAGATCCCACCCTTACTGAGTTTACAGTGTATTGGCAGAAAATAGTTGTTAAAAAAGCTCTTAGAAGAAAATACAATGACTGTTATGTTAGGGGTGCTCCATGGAGCTGACAGAGCATTGGGCAAGGGCAGTGGGGCTCAGTTTGAAACTGGAAAGACATGTAAGAGTAAATCTGTCTACCCTGAGAGAGACTAGCATGGGAGAAGCTTGAAACTGGAAAGACTATACACTAAGAGAAATCAATTGATCCTCATCACATCTAACGAATAGTTGTGGCCCAAAATGAGACTGGAGAGAGGCCAGTACTGGACCCTAACAGGCAGGTTTAGGATCTTGGAATTGATCCCAAGAGCAATGGGAAGCCATTTGTTGGTTTTAAGTTAGATGTGTACTAAAACCAACAATCTGGCTGGAAAATGTATTACATTGTAGGGGGCTCTGAGTGGCTATGGGAGATCAGCAATTCAGGTGACAGCTGGTGGCAGGGGACAAAAAGAAGAACAGACAGATTAAGTAGACATTGAGAAAATAAACTCAACCAGACCTGGTGATGGATTAGATATGAAAGTGACGGAAAGGAAGAGTCAGTGAAGACTCCCCATTTCTACTTCCAGTAGATGGTGTACCATTTAAGGGGATATGGGACAACAAAGAAAGGCAGCAAGTTGGGAATGAGGAACAGAGGAAGGATTCCATTATGGATGTATTCATTCTGAGGAGTCTGTGGGGTATCCATGTGGTTATCTCTAGGAGAAAATTGACTGCGTAGGACGAGTACTCCAGAAAAAGGGCTGAGTTGGAAGTTCTTGTTGAAACCATCCAATGTACTTGGTAACTAAAGACTGCAACAGGTGTGATGGCCTAGGAAGAGAATATAAAACCACAAGAGGACTAAAATCAAGAGCTGAGGAACCATGACATTTAAGAAAAGGTAAAGGAGAAGGCTACAATAAAAAGGGGACTTTGAAAAGAAAAGGCCCATATGGGTAGAAGAAAAACATCAGTGAAGCCAAGGAAAGAGAGAATTTTGAAAAGGAGGGAGGAGTCAAAATTGCCCAATGTTGCTGAGAATTCAAGTAATATAAAGTCTAAAAATGACCATTGACAAATTTGGAAAGAAGAATTTTGGTGGAGTGCTCTGGCCGGAAGACCTTTGGGATTGAAATAAAGTGAAGAAATGTACTGAGTAGGGAGTGGGGAAAGTACACTGAGTGTAGCTACTTATTCAAAAACCTGTCTGGCATTTACAGCTCTTCTCATGGCTTGAAATGCTGCTATGGAAAAAGAATCCAAGCTCTTATAAAAGAGATAACTTTACAGTCAGTTCAATAAGACCCACAACGGAGATGCTGAAGTAGGCTGAATTTGTAGACCGTTTCTCTGAGGATAGCCAGAGAGAAATCTGGACAAACACTGGGCTTGTCTTTCTGTTTGGCTTCACTGTGTGAACAGTCTGAGGGCCTGTGAGGGCGCTGCTTTGACTCCAGCTGTCCTGTTGGTGTTCCAACTTGGTGCCAAGAGCATTCCCAGTCTCCTTAGGGGCTGGCAGCTGGCAGAAGCATCGGTTCAAAGGAGATGTCTAGCAAGCCCTGCTCTTGATGAACTTAATGGCAGCCCTTCTGGCACTGCCTGGGGCTTTCATTTCACTGTCATTTCAGCAAGTAGAATACAATTTTAAGTAGGATAATGTTCCCGAGTAGAAACTGAACCTGCTTTGAGTTTGTAATTAGGGTAGACTTCTTACTGAGAGCCTCACCACTTAAAATAACTTCTGAAACAAAGTTGGTATAAATAAATAAACAAATGTGTCCTTCCATACAGAGAGTCCAGAACTGCCTTGACCAGATCATGATAAAAGAAGCATAGGATTCTTTTTAAATAGTTGCCAATGCCTCACTTAGTTTAGAGTAATGGCTTCGAATACTGGTGTCCACATCAAAAAATTATCAGATCTAAATTGATCCAAATTCCATGGGGGCTTTTTACAAGTGACCTTTTGTACATGTGAAATGCCTGCCCTGTTTTTGCATTTTTAACAGCTTTTTTGAGTTAGAAGGCAAGCCAGCCCTGCGTCTTGGGGCCAGCATCCCCACCAGGCTGGCTCAGAGGAACTGCAGCCTTTCACTTAGACACCCACACTTCTCACTGCATCGCTCTCCTCTGAAAACAATGAGGCAATTCATCGTCCAAGCGTCCTCCAGGGACAGAAAACATCAGTCCCCAGCTGAAAGCTTCCAATAAGGGAGCCTTTCAATGTTTGTCTAAAACTCTTTAACCCATGCACACAAAGAACAGAGACCGTGCACTGGCTGGTGGGAGAGTGGGTTGGAACAGAAGACTGGAGGAAGGGAAAGCAGAAAGCTGATATCTGTTTATCTGATTCTCCAAACTAAGCTCAAAAGCCAGTATTAATCACGGGCAGAATTATGTCTTGTTCAAACAGCACATACGCTGGCTAGCTGTGCGGGTCTGGGCTGCGTTTGAACGGAGCTGAGGGAAGTCTCTGGGTGTCAACCTCTTCGTGTCTTATCATGTTCAAAGTGCATTAACCTTCCCGAGCAGCAATCTGTTTCTGTAACAAGTTGTGACGGCTAACTTTGTGCTTTCTGCACCCCATGAAGGAAGGTGTTAGTGCCATTGAATTTTAAGCCTTGATGACTCAGTGTGCTGAGTCTTATTCCTAGCAACTGGGAGGAGGAAACCTCAGTGCCTAGGCTTATTTTTTGGAGGGCCCAGAACAAGCCGTAGACATTCTCCAAGCACGTGTCCTCTGTTTAGTCCCGAATCTCAGTTTATGCTCCAGCACTCCAGCTTATTATTATTGCCTACTACGTGTTTGTCTTTCCCACAAGACAGTGAATTCTCAGGTAAAAGAATGTGCATTTCCTTGTGAGTGATCTGTCACTATCCCCAGCACTTGGCCCCCAGTGTTTGGGACTTTGTAGGTGCTCAGTAAGTCCTTGCTGAGTGGATGACTATTCGAAAACATCTCCTCCTAGCAGGAGCAGGTTGACAGTTACCCCTAAACAGATGTTAATAATCCGGAAATACCTTTTTTTTCCTGCTTGCCTACTAACACTTAGAGTATTTCCTGAGGCTAGACAGGAAAGGCAATCACATCTCTTGTCATTATTACTATACGAGAATGATTGACTAAAAACAATAGTCTTGCATGTCATAAGTCCAAGGGCCATCACGTTCACTGGCTGTTTTTTAATCAACAGCCCTGAGACATGTTCTTACTCTGGAATATCAAAGCAAGAAGGGCCTCAGAGACTTCCTAATCCAATTTGTTTTACCTGTGAGAAAACTAAGACCTACCCACGTGAGATGACTGGCCTGCAGTGTACTTGTGACAAAGCCAAGAGGAGTATTCAGGTCTCACTTTTCCAGTGCCTGTGACACCAGGGGCCCACCTTTTCATGTACAAATGAGTAACAAGCACTGAAGCATTAAATCCTTCACCCCAAATCCCCATACTGCAAGTCAGGACAGAGCCAGGGCTGGAAAAACAGCACGTGAAGTCCCAGTTCTAGTGAGGACCTCTGAATTTTCCCCATGATGTCTGCGAGCTGTGTATGCACACATATTCTGTATGTGGTTCCCATGATGAATTAGAGAACTGTGGAATATCAGAATGGAGAGGGATCCTTGGTCCCACTGGACCACACTCCTCCTTGGGTTGGCTATTACACTGCAGCGCCTGAGCCTCACATGCACAACTTCCTGCTCTTAGCACATTGTTGGACAGGTCTGGTTATTAGAAAGCTCACTCTTTTGACCAAACCTACATCTATGCAACATTCCCTCATTGGTTCAATTTGTATCCTTTGAGGCTCTAGAGAACAGGCCTAAGCCCTCTTGAGTATGCCAGGACAACCACTATATGAACAAATTTCACTGGCTCCTTAAGTCGTCTCTCTTTTATCTGTCTACTGTATCTTCACTGTCATAGGCACTGTATGACTCAATGGTAGACATGTAAGGAATACCTTTTAATTACTTGGAAAATAACCCTGAAACCAAAATGATGCAAAAGCATACAAAATGGTAACAATTCACAAATTAAATAAAGACAACATGAAAAGTAGTAAGAAACAAACCCAATTTATATTTATAATAGAGGTTATCAATTCCTAAGCGAGGATTGGACTCTGGGAGTAAAAGCGAGGGTGGTAGAGAGAGTGGGGGGGATGGAGAATTTCTGTAGAGGTTGCTCGACTAAAATCATTAAGCAGCCCTTTAGTGACAGCAGTGGGCTCCTTTCTATGCCTCTGAGGTATAGAACTGCTAGGATGAAAAACTGGAATTCAAAACTTCTGGAGAGCTTTGGCGTCTGCAAGAATGATTCAAAGCTATTTTGTGTATGAGGTGAATACCATGTTGCGTTGGTTGTTTCAGGAAATTATGAGAGAAAAAAGTTTGGGATGACTGCAGAGGGTTGAGGAAGCAATCAAAAGATTGACCAAATTTATGTAGGAAGCACTGAAAATTGAATGCTTGGCTAACATCTCCAATTTCCTGTGGTTTCAGGGACAGAACCAATGAGCCCCCGTGTCCATCTTTAGTTAGCCACCTACTTATTTTGTTAAGAAAACAAAAGTGGCTGTAAGCTAGAATTAGAACAAGAGAGCAGAGAAGTTCATTCAAATTTTGCTGAGCATAAAAGTTGAGGGTTGGGCAACGGCACATAGAACAAATCTGTAAAGCAGAGTAAGGCATTAGGGAACTCTTTTGTACTTTGAGAGAGAAAATACAGTATAAAAAGAACTATCAGAAAGGGAATTGTGATCTTTCCTAAATTACGGACTTCTGTAACTGTGCATTGAGCTTCCACAAAGACTTCATCATCCAACCCCACCCCCAGAGTCTAAATATATGATAACACGAGAAGCATTATTTGAACGGTATGTTTTTGATTCAAGAATATAATTAAAGTGGCCTGAAGAGATAAGATGGCTTTCAGTAGGGTAAAGACACATTGGATCAGTGCCCCCTTTGGGACTTGTCTTCAACAGGAAGATTGCTGTTTCCAGGCAGTCTGGCTACCACTCCTAATGACATTCCTTCTGAACAAAAATGTTCCATTTCCTTTTTCTTTCTTTCCTCCTAATGTTTTGGACTCTTTATTCATTTTAACTCTATTTCTAATCACAAAAATGATAAGGCTCAGTCTAAATCTGATTCTGGGATGAGGTAAAAAAAGTACCTCCATCATTCCTGAAAGTCTACCTGTGAAAGCAGTCAAGCCAACACCTTACACATACCCCATAATGATGTCCTCCATTTGTGGAAAAAGGGCAAATATTGCAGTCTCACATTTTAACTACTTGTAGAAGAGATTCTTTCACTTTTATACATTACGTAAATGGCAAGTCGACTGTCTGTACTAGGACTTTTCTGTTTCTTTTTCTTTCTTTATTTTTTAATGGATTTTATTTCTTAGAGCAGTTTCAAAATTGAGCAGAAAGTATGGAGTTCACATATACTCCCTACCCCCACACACGCACAACCTCCCACGCTGTCAATATCCCAAACCAGAGGGGTTCATTTGTTACAATCAGTGAACCAACATTTTCACACCATTTTTCTTTATTTTTAAACTAGGTCATGTCATTGAACACTTTCAGTTAAACTCCTAACTCTGACCGTGGAAATAAAGTCTGACTGTATTAGTTAGTAAAATTTTATATTTCTAACTATTCAATGTTATTGCTTGTCTTAATTAAAATCAAATGGGTGATTAGCAACAAACATCTAATAGTGTTGAAGTCCGATGCTTGGGTAGTTCATATTTTTCATTTTTTATCAGATATCATTGAAGCATCCTGAAAAGTCAGCTCAGATCCGGGAAACCAGAAGTGTTGTGTGAAGTTTTACACCACTGGGAAAAAGAACGAGACATAGCTGCTCACACTGTCTGCGTTTTGTGACTTTGTCATATTCTTGGCAATCTGCAAAATCAGGATTTTAATTTATCTTTGAAACTCTTTGTCTTTTGGATACTGTGACCATAAAATCTTCTCTCTGAGAAATATAAAATCCCATAAAATTTAAAACATAAATAAGCTGTTTAGAGACCTGCTGTTTTACAAGTAAAAGACAAGTCACATTCAGAGCAAGAAAGTTATCAGGGATAAAGAGAGGCATTACATAACAATAAAGGGGTCAATTTTCCAAGAAGATATAACAATCCTTAATGTGTATGTATACAACAAGAGAGCGTCAAACTATGTCAAGCAAAAACTGACAGAGCTGCAAGGAGAAATAGTTAAATCCACTATTTGGAGACTTCAATTCCTTATCAGAAATGGACAGATCCAGCAGGCAGAAAATCAGTAGGGACATAGCTGAACTCAACAACACCATCAATGAACTGGATACAATGGATAGATATAGACTTCTTCATCCAACAACAGCATAACACACATTCTTTTCAAGCTCACATGAACATTCACCAAAATAGACCACGTTCTGGACCATAGAACACATCTTAACAAATTTAAAAGAATAAAAATTATACTATGTCTGTTCTTAGACCACAAGGAATTAAACTAGAAAATAATAACAGAAAGAGAACTGGAAAATCCCCAAATACTTGGAGATTAAACAACACACTTCTAAATAACACATGGGTCAAAGAAGAAATCTCAAGAGAAATTTAAATTGCCAAAACTGTAAAGATGTCCTTTAGTAGATGAATGGATAAAGAAACTGTGGTACATCCAGACAATGGACTATTATTCAGTGATAAAAAGAAATGCCGTGAAAAGACATGGAGCAACCCATTGAGGTAGGAGTGTGTGGAAGTAACAGGTATATGGGAGATCACTGTACTTTCTGCTCAATATTGCTGCAAACCTAAAACTGCTCTGAAAAATAAAGTCTATTTAAAAAAAAGAAAAAAGGCAATTCATTTATCAGTGCACTCTGTCTACATCGTGCAGTTGATGTTAGTACATAATACATGCCAACAGACAGAACAGCCAACAACGACCAGCTCTCACTATTTCTTTCACAGTGGGTTTTATTGAGAGGGAAGAAGTGTGTTGCAAAGTGGGAAGAGCATGAACTTCCAGTCAGGGTGGACCCGGGTCTGAATCTTGATTTAAGCACGTAGGTCCTGGGTGACTTTGGATTAATTACTGAACCCTGCTGATCTTCATGTTCCAGTTTGTGAAGCAGGGAGAAGCAAATCTACTTTGCAATGTTGCCATGGCGAGAATTAGCAAAGATATATTTAGAGCCCATGACACATGGCAGGCACTCACTCTGTTGTGTAACATAGAGTGAAAAGGACTGACCATGGAGCCAGACCAGCTATCTGATCTTGGGCAAATTATTCAACTTCTCTGTGCTTCCTTTCCTCACCTGAAGACTGTGATAATAACAGCATATACCTCATGGAGCTCGTGTGAAAATTAAAAAAGGTAATAGTCAGGCCATGTAAATTGCTTATAACAATGCCATGCACCCAGAAGATGTTAAAAAATGTTGGCTGTAATTACAATTTGTCATCTTGGAGTGGAAACACCTAGAGAAGAAACTGGATCCATTGCCTCAATACCTAGACTAAGGTTTTGGTCAATGTTGTCAACTGACAGTCTAATACCTAACTTTTCTTCTTCTGTTATTTTCCTTATTCTGTCTTTGAAATCTATTATGTCTCTTTAAGCAGTTTAGGTTCATTTCCTAATTTTGAACTATGCAAATAAAGTGTGCTTGCATGAGTTGATAAAACTTTCTCTTCCCAATTACCCCTCCACAGTTTTTAGCATTAAACCGTAATTTGCTTTCCATGTACCAAGGCCTCAATACTGGTTAGAAACAAGACTTCAGAATAACACCTAAAATGGTTGTATTTTCTAGTGAGTCGTGATACTGTAGAAAAGTCATTAGATCTGGTGTCAGACACGCGTGAGTTTAGTCCCAGCTCTGACACTCATCAGATATGCGATGTGAGAAATGTCAGTTATTCTCTGTGGTCTAATTTCATCATATGTGAAAGACATCACTGTGGAAAAATCGAGTACTGTATGTTCTATACATTCTGGAGTGACACAGACATACATAGCCCATCCTGACTTTCAGTGAAACGATTAGTATTTACAGTTCCAGTGACAACCTGCTTGAGTTCACATTCCGGCTCTGCTGCTTATTGGCTCAGCGACATTGGCAAGTTAATTAACCTCCTTATGCCTCAATTTCCTCATCTGTGAAATGGAACAGTAACAGCATCTACCTTAGGGGGTTGTTGTGGGGATTGGGTGAGCCATTTCACACAGAGGGCTCAGCATAGGCTCTGGCAAAGTGAGTTCTCAGTAAGTGTTAGCCGCCATCAACATCGTTGGGATATAACATTTAAACAGAGGAACCACAGGAAATATTGTAGTGTAATGTGAACACTGAAAATCAGAGTATGAAAATCAAGTGCCAGAAAGAGAAATGCTGACAAAACATTAACATTTTGTGAAATACTGTGAAGAATACGCATCCTGGTTCAAATTTCGTCATGCCAAATTGACTGAATATTGCATCTCTTAGACATTTATCAATTTTCTGTGCCTTGAGAACTTTCTAATAGTAAGGCAGTGTTTTATGAGTTTGCAACCTCTCAGAGCACAGCTGAGGGCACAGAGCGAGCGTCTTTTTAAGGGTGGAATACGTACAGATAACATGAGCTCTCTGGTAGTGGTATGATTCCTGAGTTTCTAAAATCAAAGTTGTAGAGCCATGCCAAATTAGAAGTCACTTTACAAACGGATATGAGATCTGAAATTTATTTTTATATCAAAAATTTTAAAATCAATACAGGAAATTATTTAAATTATGTTGATAAAGACTTTTTTAATATAATCATTTTCATGTAGTTGTTAGAATTTTTCTTATATCAGTTGCTCTTCAAATGGGATAATTCTGTTTTGTTCCATGCGCCATGCCAGCAAACAAAAGAAGGAAAAATAAAACAAAACAAAGAAACACTTTTGATTATGTTTCGTTCTTTCCAATAATTTGGCTCAATGTTTTATTTAGAGTTTTAAAATGGCAAAATGCAGATTTTTAACATTTATAGTCTAATGATAGACTTTAGTGACTCTTTTGTGGGATCAGGCATATTTGTAGCCTGTATTTAATACCTCAGTAAGTCCAGAATTTGAACATTTTACAGCAGGTTCCCTTTTTCCCCTTGAGATAAAAAAGGATAGTCTCTGCTGCTGTGACAACTGTCAAGTGAAAGAGACTCGGGGATTCTGAGACGATTGCGGCTGAAAAGAAGTTGTTTTTTCTGTTAAATACTAAGAGTTACTAGTCAAAGAATCAATGCTTCTGAAGTAAATAAAATGGTCTGTACCATTGTACCTGAATGTGGAATAGATTTAGGCCTTCACTGTGCATTGCAAGAATAAGTTTAGTATAATAAGCACGTCAGCCCACTGACTTTTTAAAATTTCATAACAACTCACGTTTTTTCTTGTGTCTTTTATACCCCGTAAAGGGAACTCATAGTTCCCAGGAATATTTTTAAATTATAAAATATATACATAATAAAAATAATGGTTTAGAGAATAATAAAATATATAAAATAAATACGACTACGATGGTACAGAGAATAATAATACCCATCCATATGCTCACCAGACAGATGAAGAAAGAAACAAATGGAAAACTGCTAGAGATACCTGTTTACCCACTTCCTGGTCTCATACCTCCACCGTCCACACTACGAACTGCTCATACTTCTGTGGACATCTTTGCTATGCATGGATATATTCTAAATCACCTACACCACTGTCTCATGTGCTTTTAAGCTTTATATGAACGGCATCATGAATTCTAAGGACGTTATTATCTCTTTCCTTTTTGAAGTTATTCTTCGGTGCTCTTAAGTACCATTTTGTGATTTCACTCACAAATAATTTACATATAGAAAAATATGTATTTTCCTAGATTCTTCATATTCTAGTAGCTATTGCTATGTGTTCTTTTTTCAAACTACATGTTTAATTGGTTAGTACTTGTATTAACACTCGTATGTCTCATATTTGTAGAGTTCATGGATATTTTAGGCAACGAAATAATGCAAATATCAGAAGTTTCATCTTTTTCTTTCTAATTCCTATATCTTTTGTTTCATTTGGTTTTCTTACCGCCTGGGCTAGGACTTCCATTATAATGGTGAATAGAGGCAGTGGTAGAAGAAGCCTGTTCTTGTTTTTGAATTCAATGCTTTCACTCCAAAATTTTCACCATTATGCATGATGTCTGTTCTTAGTGAAATGTGGAGAGATTTCTTCATTAACTGTTGATTTATTAATATTTTATATTCTTTCTTGCACCAATTTTGTACGTTGTATTTTAGAAGTATCCCTTTGACCTAAGTGTCCAAATATATTGGCATACGTGTAGTATTCTTCATGGTTTTTAAATATCTTTCTATAAAAATGCCCTTCTAGGGGCCAGCCTGGTAGCATAGTGGTTAAGTTCACATGCTCTGCTTCGGTGGCCCAGGGTTCACGGGTTCTGATCCTGGCCATGGACATACACACCACTCATCAAGCCATGTTGTGGCAGCATCGACATACAAAATAAAGGAAGATTGGCATAGATGTTAGCTCAGCAACAATCTTCCTCACCAAAAAATAAAAAAAAAAAAATGCACTTTTATTTTGGTCCTTTTAATATTTGTTTATATCATCTTTTCTTGACATATTTTGCTGGAGATTTATCTATCTGTTATTCATTTCAAAGAAACTGATTTTCATGTTGTTAGTTATTTCTACTCTTTCTAATTTGTTAATGTTTGCCATTATCTTTGTTATTTATGCCTTCAATTTATTTTAGGCTTAATTTACTTATTTTCAAACTTGACTTTTTTGTTGAGTATTTAAATCCATTTGATGTTAAAAATTTCCTTCTAAGAACTACTTTAAGTTGTATTCTCAAGTTTCGATATATTGCATATTCATTTTTTTCTTGATTGCAAATAACTTAAAATTTCCATTATAATATCCTCTTCTTTAACCTATGAGTTACTTTGCCATATTTTTTTTTTAATTTTTTGTTTATTGCAGTAACATTGGTTTATAACATTGTATAAATTTCAGGCGTACATCATTATACTTCTATTTCTGCATAGATTCCATCATGTTCACCACCCAAATACTAATTACAACCCGTGACAACATGGATGGACATTGAGGGTATTATGCAAGTGAAATAAGTCAGAGGAAGAAGGTCCAATACTGTATGATTGCCATATATTTTTTACTTTAAAAAAATGTTCACTGACCTTCATTATTGATTTCTGTTTTAATCACATTGTGGTTATGACACAGTCTGTATATTAGTTTTTTAATATGTTGGGACTTCTTTTGAAAACTACTACATGATCATTTTTGGTTAGTATCTATGTGAGCATAAAAATAATTTACAACTTTTGTTGGTGAAGTCATGGATCTCTGTTTATCTATTAGAATAAACTTCTTAATTGTGCTGTTCATGGCCTCTATATTTTTACTAATCTTAATTTTGATTATCTACTGCTTTTTAAACAGAGTTGTGTTAAATTCTCCCACAATGATTGTAAAATTTGTCCATTTCCACTTATAATCCCAGAGATTTATTTGCGGCCACATATTTGAGGTTATGTTTTCAAGTGCATTCAATAACTGGCCCAAGTCACACCCTACAGAGTGAAGAGCTGGGACTTGCACCAAGTCTGTCTCACTGGGAGGCTGTGCTCTTAGTTTCCGGCTGCTGTCCTCACACCCACCTCCTCTCTTCTTTGCAGATTATGCAATTCACGTAGACTTACCTGGCCGTCGGCATTCCTTGATGCCTGAAATGGGCCTGACTTCCTACTTTGGCACATTTATTCTTAAAAAGTCACAAGTTTTCCTTTGAGAGTTTCTTGCAATTCAGTGAGTCAACACATTCTCCAGCCCTTTTTCTTAATAAAGTAGACACACACACATACCTACTCTCCTAGGCAAAGATATATATTCATAACCTTGTTAAAAGCGCCATTCATTGACAAAAATTATCTGCAGTGTGGTGGTTCCAGGCCAGTAAAGGTAGGAATTGACATGGTGGGAGGAGTTTTAAAATTAACTCAAATTTGTACTTTGGTCCTATGCATCCCGTGCTTTACTATACAGATACACATCACACGGAAGATTCTCAGAAAAGAAGAGAGAAAATGGGAGATCCAGGGACTGCTAGGAACAAGAGCCCAAAGAGAAAGCTCCCACAGAACCCTTTCTGGGGACAATTCTTTTCCAGCCACTGGCTGCTGTCGCTTGTCCTCTGTGCCCTGTGGGAAGTTGGCAGTAGCATCTCTATCTCTCAATATGGGCTCTCAGGTCAACCTATCCAGTTCCCAGATTACATCCACTCTGGAGTTGCCAGTTACCAGTGTTGGGAGCGCTCAGGCGCTCTGTCTCGACGCCTCCCTCGTACAATGAAAGACCTTGCTGGGCTTTTTGGACCAGCTGTAAGCACTTCTTTATCCTCCTGGTCTCTCTTCTTAATCTCCAAAGCGTGCCCAAGTCTAACCACAGAGAGAGACTCAGAGCAGCTAGCCGTATCACATCTATATTCTGTCTTCTGCTGTGGCCTGGACCCCTACCTACGTCTGTCTTCACTGTGTTTGCCACTCCTCAGCGTGTGGCCGTGTGCTCTGTCACTCCGGGGGGTTACCATCCATCTGGACTGCACAGGAAGCAGTACCCTCTGGAGTTGTGCAATGTGCTGGCGCCTACAGGTCTGCCCGGACCAGGGAGCTTGATGCTAGTCTGTGAATTAAGGAGTGGAGAAGAATGTGACAGCCAGCACTGTGCTGCACTAAATTTTATAGAGTTAATTTCATCAAGGAAGATGAATTATTTTAAGTGGACATGCAAGGCTCTCATTTTGACAATAGCTTTATTAGATATACATGGATGGATGGAATAACAACAGTAGTAAATGAAATATTTGAATTTAGAAATCCTCTCTCCATTACTCTTTAAAATACTCCCTCATATTAAAAAAAATACTTCAAATTCTAAAGTACAAGAACATGATCTTGTGGATGAAGCAAGAAAATCATCAGAGCACATCCCATGGATCAGAACAGAGAATAAGTGTCATATTTCTTTGAATATTATGCAGTGTTCCAATGAAAATGCTGCATAGTGATATGTACTATAAAGAGATAGGTCTATAACTTTATCCTAGATTCCTCGATAACCAGGGCCACTGTTCATTCATTCATTCACTCATAAATTCATTCACTTAAAAAAATTATTGAACACTAAGGATAAGAGACTAAGAAGGGTCCCTGTGTAAGTGAAACCAACTGGGATCCACTTATTAAGATATGAGGCTTTGAGAACGTGAAATACACGTTTCAAGAATTTTTCTTAAGAATATAAAAAAAAGGTTCTGTTGAGGGGCTGGCCCCATTGCCTAGTGGTTAAAGTCAGTGTGCTCTGCTTTGGTGGCTCAGGTTCAGATCCCGGGCATGGACCTACACCACTCATCAGTGGCCATGCTGTGGTGGTGACTCACACACAAAATAGAGGAAATTTGGCACAGATGTTAGCTCAGGGACAATCTTCCTCAGACAAAAAACAAAGGTTCTGTTGAGAGGAGGGAGCTGTAGAGTTCAGAATAAGACAATATCCATGACTGAAAAAATAATCAGGCTCAATCTTACCTTTCTCTTGTTCCCAGGTTCCTTTCAAAGGAAGGGCTACACAGTCAAGACACCAAAGGTCATCCCCAGGCTTCAGGAATTTTCTTCCTGTTACACGTCTCTGACTGCTCCAGAGGTGTCTTCAGTCATTTCTCCTCAATCCAGCCGCTATCTCAGGTTGAACAGTTTTCATCATGGAGAATTCTCAAAGTACTAATTCACAGGAAACTACAAAAGAAGAACCAAAATCTTTGAGCAATAGAAATAGAACTATTATAAAAGTTAAATAACCTCCAAGCTACTTGTTTGTAAAGGGTTTATCCTTGTGATGTTAAAACATAAGTATAGGCTGAGGCCAAAGAAAGGAATTATTCAGTGTGGTGTAGACATTGTTAAAGCAGAACTTTGAAACGGAATTTTCCAGCTACTAACTAATATTGCAGAATTATTGAGATATGTGAATTGTTGAAATATTGCAGAATTTTTCATTTAGGCTTTAGCATCTGACACTATCCAAATACAACTGCATAGCAGGTCTCAGGAAATACATCCCCTATTTTTAAGGACTGGCTCATTGCAAGTCAGATTGATTTGTGATTCCTCCAAAGCAGTTTATAATCTTAATTTTTCATCATTCATATCACATTGTCATAACTGCCACATTTCAAAGAAAAATGATACAAATCCCCAAGTCCTAAAATGGTTGATGTGCTCAGAGAAATTGAACAAATCCTCTTGAGGTCTGGCTAATTAGTCAATTCTATTTATCTCGGAAACAGAAATCTTAAGAAAATCTGACACTCTTTGGAATTTTGAGTTTGGGAATTTCAATGTAACTGATGTCATGTGATGCCAGGATTCACTGTGTAGAACTATAAAGCCAGAACATGATCAATGTTGTGAAGTCACGGCATTCATTATAGAGAAATGAAGACCCCAATGTCTGTCAAAGGGAGTCATGGGGCTCATTAATAAAAGCCTAGCTCGGGCTGCAGAATAGTTGATGGCAATTTGGCTGTTTGTCTCTGTTTTTCAATCTTAAAAAGTAATCTCTGTCCCCATTTTTGAGAAAGGGAGTTCTATAAAGAGATGTTGTGGACACAGCGATGGGCCACCCAGATCACCCCCAAGGAAGGGCTTTCTGCCCCAGCAGACAGCCTCCAGTTGTCAGCTTCCTCAGGTTTGACCCACCTGCAGAGAGCCAACTTGTTCAAGCATACATTTTTCCCAAGCACGACACAGACAATGACTGATCAAGACAGGGGTATAAAAGCCCAGCCATTTCAGCCCAGTGTGGGTCACCTCTGATGGGCCAGATACACTCCTGAGCTCTCCATGGGGACTTCTCCCTCTGCCCCATCCTGCCTCCTCCTCTTCCCTTCCTAAGATGTTGATGCCTAGTAAAAACCGTGGTTGCCAAATTCCATGTCAGTATCTGCTTCTACCTATACACAATTAAGAGAGAACGTATTATCCAACACAAAGAGACAGATTTGTTTATCATGATCTTGCAAAAGCTTTCATGTCAATTGTTTACTCTTCCATCAACCCCTCAGTCAAAGCACACAGGCCGATCAGACACTGTTGATACCTTCCTTGTATCACCTCCTCTTTCACTGTAAAAATTGCCAATTTAAGCAATAATATTTTTTAAGTGAATTTGATGAGAAAGAAAGAAAGCAGCTGAAAAAATATTGTGATTTGGAAGCTGGAAGAAATATACAGAATTCTAAGAATGGGAAACGGATTGCAGAAAACATTTCCACTAAATCAAGGAAAATATAAATCATTTTGATGTCAATGACCTATTGAGGATCAAGTCTTTGGGTGAACAATTCGATAAACTTATTGTTTAATTAGTACCTACAGTGTGTAGGGCCTGCTGTGAGGTATAGCAAGAGGTTTCTGCTCTCATACACAGGATGAAATAACGGAACATGGTAACTGCATTTCAAATGCTCTGGGGTTGCAGAGGGGGAGAGAGAGAGAAAGAGATATTGGAGATTCGTTTGAAGGATGAAGCAAAGCTCCATGGAGTAGCTGTATCTGAGAGAGGCTATAAGAAATGAGTGAGATTCCGCCAGTCAGGATTGAAGGGACGTAGAGTCAAAGTTAAGGCGGCAACACGAGTGATGGAGAGAAAGTGCATCCTGTGCTCTACCTGACTCCCCTTGGTCTCAGTGCCTCCCCCGTAAAGAGAAATAGTTGGACAAGATGAGGGCTTTTCAAATTACATCTTTCGAAACACAGTTAACCCACTAAGTAGTTCTTCTAGGTTAACTTGTTGGAGGGCAGTCTTTGGAAAAAAGATCTATAATCTATTAGCATATACTTGAACTTTCTGCAAATATGCATAGATTAGGAAGACTGGCTTTCTTTTCTTTTTTAAAATTCAGGCCTGTGTTTGCTCTGTCAATAAAAATGTGTGAGTGGGTACAGTGCCACAGCCCACGTGCACAAAGTCCAATCAAACGTTAGCCTGGGCTCGACGCCTCTGCTCTGCACGTATGTTCACCGCTGCCTAGCAGTTGTGCAACGGCAAGTGAGTGGGTAGCACGCCGGGTCATGATAATATGTTTTACAGGTTTTATCTGACAGTTTTGGAAGCTTCTTGTCTGACTTCTATTTCTGTGAAGGGGAATACGATCAGATGGCAGATGTTGTCGGGATTGAGCTTCTAAATAAACTCTGCCAGCTACCTCCTGTTTCCAACGCCCAGATTAGAGCAAACTGAAGATTATTCTTAGAGTTTGAGGCAAAATGGCAGGTACTGTTTGCAACTACATGTTTCTGTGAAATTTTGCAACATTAGCAAAATATGAAAGTAAATGAGATGTTGACACTGATATGACTGCAAATGTCACCCATGGTGTCACTCCAATGTTCAACTTCTTATGTTTATCGAAACTGGGTCATTGCTCTCATTTAGTGATGTTGGAATTTTAAAGTTATACATTTCGACATGTTCAATATCTCTGTACTAGAAAAACAGCAATTCTGGCTGTTTTAAATAAGTAGAGTCTTATGGATGCTTTTATTTGGAAAAAATTACTGATTTAAAAGTTTGGAAACCCCTATGAGATCCCTTCCCTATAGATCATTTAATGATCTCTTCTGATTTTAAAGAATCTCCTATTCCTAGATGTGTGTTTGCAAGAAGTGAATAGATGGAAAAGGGTCCCCATCATTATTATGCATAAAATAAAAACAGTAGAGCAAGGTAGCTTTTTGTTTTCACTACTAAACTTTTGGTAGCAAAGAAAAATAAGGGAAACAAAAACCGTGCAATTGTCGTGGTTTATGAAGGAATATCAGTGAAGACCCACTTCTATGTCTAGAGCAGTAATTGACACATTTGTAGCTGCTCATCGAATGTTTGTTGTATGAATGAGCATTCAAGGGTATTAATTCCTAGTGGAGACAGGAAGGAAAAGCCAAAAACACAGCTATCAGGGTTTTAATTGTTTATCCAATTAAAAATGAGCAAAGTATGAATCAATATAAAGAGGTTTCGAAATATTTGAAAATGAAATGAGAATAGCAGTGAGTTCAGTCAAAACTTAAAATCCTTAAGATACCAAAATAAAGTTTCATATCTAAAGAGAAGTTTTGACTAGCTAGACTATAATAATGATTTTGTTATATATCTCGTGTTTGGACCAAAAATGGAACATATTTTAAAATAAGAGAAAAACCCAAACACTTCATATTTCAGAGTACATTTGAGGAAAAGAAGAGCTGTAACAAAATCGAAAGACAAAGGGATAATTAAATGTGATTACTAACATTTTAGTACAGTGTAGATAGTAATTTCCAGGAAGTCTGTTGGAAAAAAATGCATAGCAGAATTAATCATAAGAGAATATCTGTAAGGAAACTGAGGTTATGGAAATCAATAAAAAACATCAATTTATAATGAGCAATTTTTCTCCCTTGGGAGAATTAACCTTTCCAAGAAGACCTAGTGAAAATGGATGGCAGGGCACTGATGGAAGATGGTAGAGAATTGATCACATCTTCAATGCGTAATCATAAGGCACTGATGGAAGATGGTAGAGAATTGATCACATCTTCAATGCGTAATCATAAAGCTTACAGCTGTAAGGTATACGCCCCAAATTAATCTATTCCCAAGTCTTGCTTTTAACAAATAAAGCATCTCTATTCCCATTTTACAGGTGAAATTACTGTAAAGTATGGAGAGATTCCTGGGTGAGAAAAAATAGCGCAGCTTTCTAACGAAGCACTTTCTACTCCCGCTTCTAATGTGAATTTTATTTAGAAAACTTATTATTAAAATATGATTGTCAAGAAACAGTAAAAAATGTCAAGAGATTGTTTGCCTTATTGTTTTTTCAGCTCTTCCAATCATATTTAACTTAATTAAGTACCCTAAGATGGACTTAGTGGTTACTTGTCATTTTGTGGGGGAGGGAGTACTCCATACCATCCCTCCATCTTCCTGTGACTATTCTCTGTCCTTCAGGAGTCTCCTGCCCCCCCTTCATTGTGTGTAGTCTTGGTGAAAGTTGGTGCCAGCCTCTCACAGTGGCCACCTCACATTCCAGACCTCCCCTCCCAATGTGTATGCCAGGAAGCGGGGAGAAATTAAACGCCCTGACACGTGGCTCTTCCTAGCTCCCTGTTTGTTAGTCAAAGCTCCTGGCCTCCCTTTACTCTCTGATCCCCCCACAGTATATCAATGAATTCTCTTTACATTAGCTGGGGTCATTTTACGATGCTTGCCACCAAGGACTCTGAAAGTCACAAAATTTACGTGAAGAAAAGACAATGATCATTTTCTCAAAATATTAATCCTTTAGACTTTAGACAGTTATAGTGATTTTTTAACCAATCCACACGTTTTGTGAACGAAGAAGCAAAGGCTTAAAGAGTGTTGTGGGCTGAATTGTGTCCCCTCCAAATGCATATGTTGAAGCCCTAACCCCACACAGTGCCTCAGAATGTGACTGCATTTGCAGAGAGGTCTTTTAAAGAATTAATTAAGTTAAAATGGGGTCATTAGGCTGGATCCTAATCCAATATGACTAGTGTCCTTATAAGGAAAAGAGATTATTTTTTTTCTAGTTCCTTTAAGTGCACTGTTAGATTGTTTATTTGAGAGTTTTCTTGTTTCTTGAGGTAGGCCTGTGTTGCTATAAACTTCCCTCTTTGTACTGCTGTTTGTTGTATCTCATATATTTTGGCATGTTGTATTTCATTTTCATTTGTCTGCAGGTATTTTTTGATTTCTCCTTTGATTTCTTCATTGACCCAATATTTGTTCAGTAGCATTTTGTTTACTCTCCACATATTTGTGGCTTTTCTGATTTTCTTCCTATAGTTGGCTTCTAGTTTCATACCGTTGTGGTCAGAAAAGATGCTTGGTATTATTTCAATCTTCTTAAATTTATGGAGACTTTTTTTGTGGCCTAAAATTCCAAAATCAGCAGAATGAAGGAAAAAGTAAAAATCAGAGCAGAAATAGATGAAATAAAGACTAAAAAACAATAGAAAAAGTCAATGAAACTGAGACATGGTTCTTTGAAAAGATAAACAAAATTGACAAACTTTTAACTAGACTCACCAAGAAAAAAAAAAGAGAAGAATCAAATAAATAAAATCAGAAATGAAAGAGGAGAAATTACAATGGACACCTCAGAAATACAAAAGATTATAAGAGAATACTATGTAAAGCTATATGCCAATAAATTGGATAATCCAGAAGAAATGGATAAATTCTTAGAATCATACACCCTTCTAAAACTGAATCAAGAAGAAATAGAGAATTTGAATAGTATGATCACTAGTAAGGAGATCAAAAAGGCAATAAAAAACCTCCCAAAAAACAAAAGTCCAGGACCAGATGCCTTCCTCAGTATATTCTACCAAACATTCAAAGAAGACTTAATACCTATCCTTCTCAAACTCTTCCAAAGTATTGAAGAGGAAGGAAAGTTTCGTAACTCATTCTGTGAGGCCAACATTACCCTGATATCAAAACCAGACAAGGACAACACAAAAAAAGAAGATTACAGGTCAATCACTGATGAACATAGATGCAAAAATCCTCAACAAAATGCTAGCAAATCAAATACAACAATATATTAAAAAGATCATACAACTTGATCAAATGGGATTTAATCCAGGGCTGCAGGGATGGTTCAACATCCACAAATCAATCTGCATGATACACCACATTAATAAAATGAAGAATAAAAATCACATGATCATCTCAATAGATGCAGAGAAAGCATTTGACAAGATACAACATTCATTTATGATAAAAACTCTGGATAAAATGGGTATCGAAGGAGAGTATCTCAACATAATAAATGCCATATATGAAAAACCCACAGCTTTTATCATACTCACTGGTGAAAAACTGAAAGCTGTTCCTTTAAGAACAGGAACCAGACAAGGATGCCCACTGTCACCACTCCTATTTAACATAGTACTGGAAGTCCTAGCCAGAGCAATCAGGCAAGAGAAAGAAATAAAAGGGATCCAAATTGGAAAGAAAGAGGTAAAACTGTCACTATTTGCAAATGACATGGTTTTATATATAGAAAGTCCTAAAGAATCCACAAACTAACTATTGGAAATAATAAATGAATACAGTAAAGCTGCAGGATATAAAATCAACACACAAAAATCAGTTGTGTTTCTATATACTAACAACAAAATAGCAGAAAGAGAAATTAAGAATACAATCCCATTTATAATCACAACAAAAAGAATAAAATACCTGGGAATAAACTTAACCAAAGAGGTGAAAGACCTATACATTGAAAACTATAAAATATTGTTGAAAGGAATTGAAGAAGACACAAAGAAATGGAAAGATAGTCCATGCTCTTGGTTTGGAAGAATTAACATATAAAATGTCCATACTTCCTAAAGCAATCTATAGATTCAATGCAATACCTATCAAAGTCCCAATGACATTTTTCATAGAAATAGAACAAAGATTCCTAAAATTTACATGGAACGACAAAAGACCCCCATAGCCAGAGGATTCCTGGGAAAAAAGAACAAAGCTGGAGGTATCACACTCTTTGATTTCAAAATATACCTCAAAACTATAGTTATCAAAACAGCGTGGTACTGGCACAAAAGCAGACACACAGATCAATGGAACAGAATCGAGAGACCTGAAATAAACCCACACATCTATGGACAGCTAATTTTTGACACGGGAGCCAAGAACATACAATGGAGAAAGGAAAGTCTCTTCAGTAAATGGTGTTGGGAAAACTGGATGGCCACATGCGAAAGAATGAAAGTAGACCATTATCTTACACCATACACAAAAATTAACTCAAAATAGATTAAAGACTTGAATGTAAGACCTGAAACCATAAAAATTCTAGAAGAAAACATAGGCAATATGCTCTTCAACGTCAGTCTTAGCAGCATCTTTTTGAACACCATGTCTCACCAGGCCAAGGAAACAAAGGAAAAAAAAATGGGACTACTTCAAACTAAAAAGCTTCTGCACAGCAAAGGAAACCATCAACAAAACAAAAAGATGACCCAACAATTGGGAGAAGATATTTGCAAACCGTATATCTGATAAAGGGTTAAGATCCAAAATCACAAAGAACTCATACATTTCAACAACAACTACAAAAAACCCAATTAAAAAATGGGCAAAAGATCTGAACAGACATTTTCCCAAAGAAGATATATAGATGGGCAACAGGCACATGAAAAGATGTTCACCATCACTAATTATTAGAGAAATGCAGATCAAAACTACAGTGAGATATCACCTCACACCCATCAGCATGGCTATAATTAACAAGACAAGAAATAGCAAATGTTGGAGAGGATGTGGAGCAAAGGGAACCCTCATATACTGCTGGAAGGAATGTAAACTGGTGCAGCCACTGTGGAAAACAGTATGGAGATTCCTCAGAAAATTAGGGATAGAACTACCATACCATCCAGCTATTCCACTTCTGGCTGTTTATCTAAAGAACACAAAAACACAAATTAGTAAAGATATATGCACCCCTATGTTAATTGCAGCATTGTGAACAATAGCCAAGACTTAGAAACAACCTAAGTGCCCATTATTGGTGTTATGAGAGGCTCGGGGGATTCGATCGGAGATGTAAAAGAAACTTTCCACTCCAAACAAATGAACTGAAGGTATATTTTAATATATAGAAGAGAGTAAAGGCGACAGTCTGCAAACAGATCTGAATAGGTCAAATATTAAGAGAGAAAAACATCAGCTCAACTGGAAAGGGAAAACATCCACATTGGCTGAGATAGCAGCAGATTCGAACAGGTCATACAACGAGAGGGAGAAACATCAGATTGACTGGAAAGGGAAAACATCCACATCGACTGAAGGGAAATGACACAAATCAACCGGAAAGAGAAACACTAGGTTGACGGAAAAGAGAACACATCAGATCGGTTACTCACAACATCCACGCCCCACTGCCGGGTGAGTCCCTTCAATTGACACAGCTGGGCGGGAATCACATGTCTTGGGCAAGGCATCCCTACCACAGGTGGAACTCTCTGTAGGTCTCAGTTTCCAGCAGTTTTTATAACATCAGTAATTTCCAGAGTAAGCAGTTACAGAGTTTTGCAGAGCAAGCATTCAGTGTTTTCACGCACAAATGGTTATCAATGGCATACATGCACTGAGCTCCCTGGCTATCGTCCCAGCCCAGTAGTTGTGTATGTGCGTTGTTTTTTCTGGTTATCCTCCCATCCCGGCACAGATGGCCAGTTCGTCCCGTGCTATGATGCCCAAAGAGCCTTGAAATGTTACAACTTGCAACTCTCTCCACGGGAGAAGGACCAGTTCCCACTACAGAGAAAGTAGCTGTATATTTCTTTGTGTGCTGGTGGCTATAGGTCAATGGAACTGTCAAACATGGCTGTACTTATGTCAAGACAAATGGACAAATGGATAAAGAATATGTGGTATATATAAACACAATGGAATACTACTCAGCTGTAAAAAAAAAGATGAAATCTTGCCATTTGCAACAACATGGATGGAACTTGAAGGTATTATGCTAAGCGAAATAAGTCAGATGGAGAAAGTCAAATATCTTATGATTTCACTCATAAATAGAAGATAAAAGCAACAACAACAACAAACAAAAACACAGCACAGAGATTAGATTGGTGGTTACCAGAAGGGAAGGGGGGAGGGAGGAAGGGGAAAGGGGTGATTAGGCACATGTGTGTGGTGATGGATGGTAATTAGTCTTTGGGTGGTGAACACGATGTAATCTACACAGAAATCAAAATATAATAATGTACACCTGAAATTTATACAATGTTATAAACCAATGTTACCTCGAAAAAAAAAAGAAGAGGAGATTAGGGCACTGACGGAAACACCAGCCGTGTGCATGCACAGAGAGTTGACCATGTGAACACATGGAGAGAAAGTATCTACTATAGATTGAATGTTTGTGTCTCCCCAAATTTATATGTTGAAACCTAGTCTCCAATGTGACGGTATTTGGACGAAAGGCCTTTGGCAGGCGATTAAGTCATGAGGGCAGAGCCCTCACGAATGGGATTAGTGCCTTTGTAAACGAGACCCCAGAGAGCTCCCTTGCCCCCTTCCTCCATGTGAAGAGCCCTCCATGAACCAGGAAGTGGCCCCTCACCAGATTCTAAATATGCCAGGACTGGATCTTGGACTTCACAGCCTCCAGAACTGTGAAAAATAAGCACTTGTTGTTTTAACCCCCAGTCTACGGCATTTTTGTTATAGCCGCCTGAACCGGCTAAGACAGTGTCCATCTGCTTGCCGAGCAGAGAGGCTTCAGAGGAAGCCAAGCCTGCTGACACCTGGATCCTGACCTTCTAATCTCCAGAACTGTGAGCAAATGTCTGTTGTTTAAGCCACCGAGTCTCTGGTGTTTTGTCACAGCAGCCCAGCAGACTGATGCAAAGGAGCAGTGCCGGTTGTCCAACATCACTGTCAGTCATGGCAAAGGTCGGACCCAATCCAGTCCCAGGAAGCCACGGCCGGTGCTCAGGCTGACTCCTGCCTGCACAGCACACCCGGGTCAGTCATGCTGTGATCTTCATAAGTGTCAGTTCCAGCAGTAGTTCAGTTAATAATGCGATTGACTAGCACGTCACTCAAAGCTTCTGGTTATGCTTACCAATGTGCAAAAATGGCTCTACATCTGTGACTGAATACAGGAATATGGCAAATCACTTACTAACATTCACACAGACGAAATGGCTCTGTCTGTTTTCAGATTCCCAGTCCACATAATTCCTAAGAATCTATTAAATTTGAATAGAGATTTGTGTTTCAAGACCCACATTCCAGAAGATGATTCAGTGGGCCTTAAGAAAAGACCACACTCCTTTGTGAGTTTAGAAATAAATTACATTCTAAGCTTTTACCAAACAGCTTTACAGCTTCTGCCCAAGTCTAGAATCAATCTTTTTCTTAAGTCATTTTGTAACTTAAATGCTGTTCAGTTACCAAAGGAATAATGCTAAACATAAATACACAAAAGAGAAAGAACATGCAGCCTATCCTTAACTCAGTGGAAAATGAGGGTGAGTAAAAGCTTCTCTGGGGGAATGAATTGATTCGATTAACCGTCTTAGTTGAATTAATCCTATTAGGGAACCAAACACTATCCAGTGCTCTGGAAAAGTAACTGACTAAACGGCCCTCTAGTCTCCCGGCACTTAACACAATATAGGGAGGTAAACACATGTCCCTTCGAGTGCTTCATCCACGGTGGTTTAGAGGAAGCTGAATCAAAACATTCTTATTGTCTGTTCTATCCTTGAAAGGAGATTGATATCTGGGGTATTATCATCAGATGAATCACCCTCAGAAGTTTATAAAAAGAGATTTCCCTTAAAGCTATCCTCACAATTGTGTAAATAACTCCATGTAGTTTCTTGCTAAGTACCTTTCCCAGACTTTATTATACAGTCCATCAGCAGGACAGGCATTTGTGTGAAGAAAAGCAGGACTTATTTTCAACGGACTAAGTGCGAAGAGCAAAGCGGCCATGCAATGCCTTGAAAACCTCTGCAGGAAGTTTGAATTAATGAGGATTTGAACATAGTGCCTCAGAAAACTAAAACTGATGATATGTCCCAATGCAAATAGGTAGTCTCTTTGGAAATTAAAATTTAAAAATCAATATCATTTAAAATAGCATCCAAAATATGAAATTCTTAGGGATAAATGTGAACAAGACCTGTAAATTGAAAACTACAAAACATTGCTTAGAGAAATTAAAGAAAACTTAAATAAATTGAGATTTACAGGTTGGAAGACTCAGTATTGTTAAGATGTCAGTTCTTCCCAAAATGATCAATAGAATCAATGCAATTCCAATCAAAATACCAACAAGCCTTTTTGTAGAAATTGACTAGTTGATTCTAAATTTCAAATAGAAATGCAAAAGACCTAGAATAGCTGAAAAGAAGAATGAAGTTGGAGGATTAACACAGATTCTGGCTTTGAGACAAAATATAAACATATGTAGATGTAAATCTATGAACATATTACACAGTGCAACCTTGGCGTCAAGATAGACAGAGATTAAAGGAAAAGCATGGAGTCCAGAACAGACCCCCAGATATATGGGCACTGATTCTTGACAAAAGTCTAAAGGCAACTCAATGAAGAAAAGATAGTGTTTTCAACAAATAATGGTAGAACAAGTAAATATCGATATGCAAAGAAAAGGAGTTTATCTACGTCTTGCACCATGCACAAAAATTAACTTAAAATGGACAATAAACCTCAATGTAAAGCTTAAGCTTATAAAACTTCTAGGAGAAAATTTTGTGACTGTGGGGTAGGCAACAATTTCTTTGCTATAATACCAAAAGAAAAAATGGATAAATTGTACTTCATCAAAATTTAAAATTTCTGCTATTCAAAAGATACTTTAAAAGAATAAAAAGACAAACCACAGACTGGGAGAAGATCTTTACAAAGCATATACGTGAAAAAGGGCTAAGGGCTTGTATCCAGGACATATTCAGAACTTTCAAACTTCAATAATAAAAAACAAAACTCCAGTTTTAAAAAGGGACAGACACTTCACAAAGAAGATATGTGGATAATAAACAAGCACTTGAAAAGAGGCTCAACGTGTTTGACATCAGGGAAATGCAAAATAAAACTACCATAAGATATCACTACACACCTATAAAAACAGTCAAAATTAAAAAGACTGACCATACCAAGCGTCCATGAGGATACAGGGCTGGTGGTTTGTAGAGTGGGACAATCGGCAGTTTCTTTAAATGTTAAACATACGCCTACCATACAACCTAGCCATCCATTTCTGGTATTTTTCTAAAAACTAACAGGAAAATACAGGGAACTATTGGGAGCCTCACACACATATACACATGCACGCACACACTCCTGTCTCGATTGACTTGATTTTTCACTCTCTATTACGTCTACTGTGGCAGTAGAATGTTTTTAGAGCATGGCACTAAAGTGTTTCTAAAATATTGATTGAGTCATCACTTGGCTTTAAAAGTCTTTAATACACTTATTAACCTCCTACTATGTGTAACATTCTCAAGCTTCCAGTGGCTCATGGAAAACAAAAATTACACCTTCCAAAAGTACTTTCTTCCATTTCAATTTCCCAGATTTGACTTGCAAGTAAATCCACCTTCAAATGGCTAAAAACCTCAAATCAGTTCATTGGGAGCCAGGGGGCTGAGTGCATGGCTTTTCAGTCCCACTTTGTTATTTTTCAAACCACTTTGTTCATAAGTATTAACTAGAAAAGCCATTTCTGGATCAATCAGATTCAAATTGAGGTCTTTCTTAAAATGTTTTAACGATTTTTATTCTCTCAATTTTGAAAAGCAAAAAAAAATTCTTTAATCTCACCTAAATTAGATTATTTTATATACTTCAATAGACTAATTCAGAGTGACTCAAGTTTCTTCAAGCTTTGTGACACCTTTCTCTCACACCCCTGTTCTTCCTTCTACAAAAGCTCCATCTCTTGGGCCAGCCCCGTGGCGTAGCTGTTAAGTGCGCGACCTCCGCTGCTGGTGGCCCGGGTTCGCATCCTGGGTGCGCACAGGCGCACTGCTTGTCAGGCCATGCTGTGGTGGCCTCCCACATAAAGTGGAGGAAGATGGGCATGGACATTAGCTCAGGGCCAGTCTTCCTCAGCAAAAAGAGGAGGATTGGCATGGATGTTAGCTCAGGGCTGATCTTTGTCACACAAAAATAAATAAATAAATAAAAAGCTCCATCGCTTGGTTCTCCTCATTTGACTGTCCCAGGAGCCCAGCCAGGCTCACTTGTTTCCTATGCAACTGGACACACCCCTTGTCCTTTATCCCTTGGACACTGTCCCCAACGTTGCACTTTCCTTCTACTCTTGTCCTTCTCTACACCCACCTACCTCACCTACCTAACCCTAATCTTAAACCAATCCAACATCTTAGGTGCTCGAATTCTTCTGGAGAAACCGCAGCACCAGGCTGACAGGCAATGTTGTCCACCACAGCTGGGCTGAGGCCTCTCTGGTCAGCCATGTGCGTGTTCACGGTGAATAGTCTCTGCCATCCCTCCCGAGGGCAAGTCACAGCCATTGGGAAACAGTTAAGTTGCCCTTCACCTCTTGGTGCCCCTCCATCCTACTCCCTCTATGCAAAAGCCATACCAGCCAAGTTGGGGTGGACTTTAACCCACATCACGTATTTGAATTGGCATCATCTGGTGGTCTCCTGGGCTTTGATCACTGGAAGTCTGCTCCAGGACCTGTGCCAAGACGTCAAGAAATATGCAAAGGAGAGCAGAGAGAAAGGTGTGACGCTGGGCGGGAGGAGACTGAGACTGTTGGGGGGATTACGAAGACAGACCTTCAATTAAAGCCTCGAAATGGAACCAGTGGAAAAGAGGGCTGCAGGCTTTTCCAGGGAGAGAAGCAGGAACGTAAAGGCCCGGAAGCACCGGCACATTCAGGAGTTCAGGAGGACAGCAGGGAGCCCGAGAGAGTGGAAAGCCGCGGGAAGGCCAAGGGAAGAGAGGAGGCTGCAGCGGAAGTGACGCCACGTTTTGAAGCCTCTTTTGTGTCAGGTGAAGACATTTTTACTTCATCCCAGAGGAACACTGTTAAAGAAAAATTTAAAAGAATGCACAAAAAGCTCCTTTCTTAGAGGAACAAGCGACAACGGTAGGATGTGGGTGGGAGACTGTGGAGCAGGACTGGCCACGTGGGCAGACGGCCAATGCAGTCACACCGGGCAGCACCCTGTCCTCAGAGGGGCTTCAGAGCAGGGGTTCAGGGCCTCGTGGTTGCAGCCGTGATGACTGACAGAGTCTGTGCTGTGGGCTTGGAGCCTCGGCTCACAGGCGTCCTTCTCCTGCCACCTCCCTGCCTTCCAGGGTCTCAGCCGCAGCCTGCTCCCGTGGCCTCTGACCCCGCGGGCCACACCTGACCTTTCCCACCCTGGCTGGTGTTGCTGTCCCACCCACCCCAGTCCCTCAGCCCTGTGACCTGGGAGAGGGCGGGAGAGGGAGGGTCAAGTGGGAGGGCCCCAGGGCCTCTTGGGGCAGGACAGGGCAGCGACTGTTGCTGCCCCACGTTGCAGCAACATGTCAATATGCCATGACATATTCAGCAGGCAATTCGGCTGGTCTGAGCCTCTCGCCCACCCCAATACAGGTACCGAGCAGGTCCCACGGCGGAGGCTGCAGTCTCCTGAAGGTCAGCTGTCCCCCATAGGTGGGAGAGGAGGCCCAGTGGGAAGGGGAGAAGCACGGCTTGACTTCCCTGCCCCTGGCCGGGGCGTGACGCATAACTCACTCCCAATGGCAGGGGTCCTGCGGCTGGTGGGAGGAGACCCCAGCAGCTGGAGGGCTCAGGGTGTGCACTGGGTGGTGGGGTGGGGTGTGGAGGCACTCGCAAGGGTTGGTACTGTGCCCAGGGGAATATGGCATTAAACAGCAAAAATAGAACACCATGATAAATCAAGAGAGAGAGCATGGAGGAAGGAAAATGTTTCATATTTTAGTACCCTTAAAGGCACATTTTCCTTTTCCACTGGGCCCCACAAATTATTTAGCTGCCCTGGGAGGAAACGGGTTACACTGTTATATGGTCCAGGCAGGGGCCCAGGGTGAGAGGAATAGCATGATTTCTTCTCACTCTGCGTTGGGTCTCCTGAGTTTCACCAGCTCCAACATGACGGTTCAAAAATACCACCGTGGACATTACATTATATTTAGAAGTTCCCAGTCAGTTTCACTTTCTTCCACCAAACTGTGTGCTCCTTAAGGGCGGATTATCTTTATGATTAAGTAAGGCATGATCTCAGCCCTAAAGAGGAGAAAATAATGAGTCCTTAAAAAATGTTTATTAAAAACAGAAGAGTGAAAATGGTGAAAAGCCTCATGGAAGGCTGTGTGTGTGTGTGTGTTGGTTTAATAAACGTGTGTGATCTAATTGAGGGTCACTACAGTAGTGGAAGCTCCCACCTCCCTTACACTAGATGCCCAGATCCTATTTTCATCCTGGAAGTTGTTACCTAATCAGAGAGAGGTCAGGAGAATTAAGATGTTACTGATAAAGCTTCAGCTCTCCCTTCTCGAAATTCAATAGAAGGCCCACACAGCTGGAAAAAAGCTCACATTTGAGGAGCTTCTGGGAGGGAAAAATCTGCTCCCTTTATTATCTATCCAAGAAATAAAGGGCTGAGGAGAGAAAATGAAGGGAATTTGGTTCTTTTCAGATAAAAATGTCGTTATTTTTGTGTTTGCTATAACGATTATTTTCTTTCCTATGGCTTAAGATTTTAAACAATTAAGATATGACCTCAGCAACAAGTGTAAAACATCCTGACAAACCATGTCTCACTTAACACCGTCCCTGCAGCCTCATCACTTATTATTTTGTGGTTTCACTGGGTCCCTGTTGAATCAGACCAAAAGAATAGCAAAAGGATTTCATGTCAGTAAAGGAGGAAAAGATACGTAAGTTAAGGACAAAGACAGTGTTATCTAAAAATTGGTGTAGTCAGAGGCATAGAGCAAACACCAGGAGGACCCGGAAAAGGGCCTTTGCAGGCAACGTTTATTGGAATTTTTGAGGTAAAGAGAGTGTGATAAAACCTTTAAACAAGACAAAGAGATTAAGGTGCGTGCCCTGGGAACCCTAAGGAGAAATGTGGAGGGAGTGGAAGAAGTTGCTACAGAGCCCAAGATGCATTTCCAGCCCTTTTGGTAACGCACAGGAGAGAGAACGCTTGTGGTGGATCCCTGCGGCTCGTGACTCTGGGGCAAGTTTTAACCTCTCACATTCTTAATTTCCTTATCCCTGAAAAGGGACTGATAACAACAGTACTTGCCTCATAAATTGTTGTTAAAGATTAGAAATAATTAATGCTTTTAGAAGACTTAGCTCAGTGTCTGGCATGTATCAAACTCATCAGATGTTATCTGTTATTATGAAAGGCAAGGATTAGTGAGAAAACGCTGGAGACTGCCTGGGTTTTGGTGGAACTGAACCTGAGAGCAGGTTTTTAGTTCGTCAGCTCTATAATAATTGGAAGCTAAACGCTTCCACTTACGTTCACTGACAGCTCTCTCTCTTTCCAACATTTTTTTCCCGGTCCAAGTTCAACAACACTGAGCAAGTTCCTTTTTCTCTGAGGCTTTGTGTATATATGTACTTAGGGAAACAATGTATTTCCAAGTACGTCTGACTTTGTTTTCAATTACATGCTTGCACATCTATCTTTTAAAGAAACAGGTAGTAAATGGCAATAGTCTCAAATGATAGGAATTTTTTTTCATGAAAAGGGTAAGACTTGGCTTACAGATATTTAAATGAGCTCAAACTCTACCAGATTGAGGTCTCTACTATAAGTCCTTCCTCTGTTTTACCTTGGGAGTCTCCTCAAACATGCACCTAAATGCCTTAACTTTACTTTTAACAGCCATGCCCAATGGGTATGATTGCAAAAGAAACAGTGATTAGTTACCCCTTTGAAGGAGCAGTTTGAATTGAAAAGTTTATAAAGGGATTGAAAACAGTTCTGTTTAATCACTACTGTTGCCATTTAGGGATGGCGAAATCAGACATCAACTTTGTTCTTTGAGAAAAGATGGAGCCTCTTGAGAGGAGCCAGGAGCGCTATCAGAATTTTAGGACAGCCTGACCCAGATAACTTCTAGAACTAAAATCTTTGTTATTCTCTATACTATTATTAAAATGAAAGTTGTAAAATTCTCTAAAGGCCGACATAATGACTGATGTTTACACCTATAGCTCCAGTGACAAAGGGCTGTAGCTTATGGAAATAAAGGCAAAACAGCCTTTCCATATGCTCTTGTGATATTGATGAACTAGAAAAGGAGGGGGGTCTCATGTTATATTATGTATTTTCTAAATTACCCATGATTTAAAAGAAATCGATTCTTTTGTCACAATGAAGAAAGTGGCCGTGGTTTTCCTTCACTAAAAAGTATGTGAGTTCACTGCTGATGTCTTTGTAAACACAGACTGAGGGTTGCAGTCCATCTTCGTGTAATTCACTAGGCGCAGGCGTCGTTGTCCCAGAACAGAGGCCAGAGCTGACATCACTACCCTTTCCTCAAAGGGCTCCAGCTGGACGTGCTGCAGGGTGTGTGCCCTGACTCCATGCTCAGCATCAGGGTCAAAGCGAAGGGAGGTCTGACAATGATTCCATTGTGAGCTCGTCACGGAAATGCCAGGACGATTCTCTCTCAAGCTCGGTGTACACAGTGCCAGCACCCATCCCTCTCCTTCCCACTGAGGTCCTGTATCCAGCTTTATAATGCAACCCAGAAGCATGATGGAGAGGAAGAATGAGGGGGAACGTAAGTCAAACAGTCAATATCCTGTTCTATTACATCCTAAAGTGGTGAATCTTACTTTTCCTGCTTCTGTAATTTCTGCCGTCTAGTCTAAAATCTTAGAACAGAACAAACCTAACTGTCATTTTACGTGTAAGGTAATGGGGACACGTAGCGTTCAAAGACCCGGCTCTAGGAGCAGAAATCAGGCATTCCCTAACCTAGTCAGACTCTGACTACTGTATATTATTTTGGAACCCTTAACACACTCTAAATCTGTCTCGGTTGAGTAGAACTTATCTGTCTGTGTACAGTATCAAGACATAAAATGTACAGTTGGGATCTTTCTTGAGATAAACTGTCAGGAAAAATGTGAAAAACTTTGAAATGGGTAAAAGAATGACTGAGTGTTTTGTTAGGGTCATCTTTCCCTTTCATTGTCTACAAACTATTTTACAACTCTAATAATAATACAAAACATTTTTTATCCATAGAAATACAAATGAATTGTGTGTGTGGAACTTCATTCATTCTTGCCGGGTGGACACCGCTAGTCTCACATCTGTCTGCATATTCATGTGCATATGCTCCTGAGGACCTCCACGTGTGTGTTCTGAGGATTCTTCTCTGACTGGATTGTAACATCTTAATGGTTCCTTCATTATCTACTGAGTTAAATAAAATATTTGATACACATTTGCTTTATATTTGCATGACAATTATGGTTTTACCTTTTTTTAAAAAAAAAATCCTTTATCAAGAGCTTTAAACAGTTGACAGACTCTTTGTTCTTTCTTTGAATTACAAGCCCATAGGTAGAGAAACCCTCCACAAAATTAGCAACGTTCTGACTTGCTTAATAGATTATTAACCAATATTTCCATCTTTGGTGTTCAAAGATAGTCTTAAAGATAATGAGATAATGTGTTAATATGCTTTGGAAGCTGCAAATCTGGGGTCACTGGTCTGTGCGGAGTCAGGTTAAGATGGAGAAGACCGTGAGGAGCTCTGGTTAACAGTGCTGGGGGTGCATTCAAGTCAATGCGGCTCTCAAAAGAACACAAGCCTCTTCAACTTAATGAAGGATGAGGCTAAAGGTAAATAGCTCAGATAATGGTTAAATTGGTTCATTTGGACTGTAGCAAGAATGTCTCTCTCTCCCTTCCTAGTATAATGCTGTCCTAAATGGCTCCCTACCTGACTGTTTTGTCTCATGGTTGACTCTAAAACAATGATAAATACTTGAGGAAACATAAAACCAATAAAATAATAACATCATTTCTTGGAAAGTTACTATTCACAAACACTTTGCATTTATTACCAGAGTTATTCCTCACAGCAACTCTATCTGGAAGGCATTATTACCTACATTCTACACATGAGAAAACCAGCTCTCAAAAAGGCTGAATAACCTGCCCCAAAGCATTCGTCTAGTAAGTGCCGAAGCTGGGATTTGAACCCTTTTTTGTTTGACGCCGAAGCCAGTGAGTTTAGCCGTTACGTAATAAGGAGCCTGTGCAGCGGGGCTCTGGAGTTCTACTCTCCGGCTCAACTACTTCAGTTCCCTGTAAGACCACAGCCACGTAGGAGAAGAAGAAGAAAAGAGGACCAGGGAGAAGACTGAAATGGAAAGTTCTGAAATCCAAGAGGGGACCGTGAAACTGTATGGGGACGGAGGGAGGAGAAGAGAGAATTCCAGGAGGAATGGAAGGATCGACTATGTCAAAGAGTATCAGGATGTCAACTGATACAATTAGAGTTTGTGAGGAGCAATAGTAGGTGACCGTTGGCCACCTCAGGAGGAGTGGGGCAGAAACCAGACAGCAGTCTGTTGAAGGGAGACAGAATGTGCAGATGGAATGTGGGGACACAGAAGAAAGAAACTGAAGACACAGCACAGGGAGAAGACGCTGATGAAACTCCCTAAGAGACCTTAGGCAAGTAGAAAAGACCATCTACAAGAGAGAGAGAGAGACGCACGAGCCTTGGAGATGAGAAGGGAAAACACCCGGCCAGCTTCCATTTCTCCGTGACATAGGGGAGAAGGGTGCTGCTGGAGCAAGGGAGTGGGTGTGAGGGCAGCACGGAAAGCACAGGGCAGCTGGACAGCGTCCCGACGGCCGTGACTGGCCACGGTGAGGGGTGCCAGAGCCCACTTACGGCGAGCACGTGACTAGCCGGCCGGGCAGCGCTGCCGGCCAGCTGTGCGTGGGCGTCTGGAGCAGGGCCCAGCCGCCTGGCCGTGCTTCCTCCAGGAGGACGCCGGGTCCCAGGACACCGGACTGTGCTAAGCTTGGAGCTCAGGAGGTGACGTAGGCGAGCTGTAGGGAAGGGCGAGGGGTGGAGGGAAAGGCAGTGCTAGTGAAAGTGACTGCAGTGAAGGAGGAGGACGAGGGACGTGTCCTGGCGCATATGAAACCGCTGAGCCTGGTCGGGTCCTGAGCTGGTCGAACGGGAGGAGAACCAAGCCATGAGGGCTTCTGGAGGAGGAGGAACCGGGATGACAAAGCGCCTTAGGCTCAGATTTCATCTAGAGGGCCAGGTGAGCATGCACAGGACATTGCTGATGAAACGCTGGAAAACTCCCTCTGTGTCTCAACCTGAAAATGTGAAAGTGAATAAATTATGAAATATTAATTTTTTATTCTAGTAGAAGCCATTTTAAATAGACTTCTTTCCAGCTATTTCTGAAATAGCATTAGTGTTTAGAGAACTTATAAAGAGCAGTCTGTAGAAGTTTCTTATTACTTCTTTTTATATTTCAGATCATCAATGTCTTTTTAGTTTGTGTACGCTTCATTTAGAGGTGATGCAAATCGTCTACGCCACACCAAGCAACGCTGTAGTTGAAAGCATGTTTGCACAATGCTTGTAAGTGATGTCTTTACAGAATCTACCTAACAGCACGAAAGCAGAATGAGACAGCACCATGCAAATTGCAATGAATGTTTAAATTTGGTGATTGTAATCTATTTCATTTCTAGCCTTGATCGAGAGTAATAGAAAACTATCAGTTGCTTATTCATGCAGAAAAAACGTTTGTGCCAGTCGTCTCTCTGATTCTCATGTTAATAGCTGGTAGAAAACAAGAGGGGGGAAGCAATTTTGATAACTAGATGAAATTAATTTATTACCAGTTGTTAACACTTTTGTGTGTTTGATACATTTTAGCCTAGTGTTACCTAACTTATTTATTTAAAAAAAGATCACAAAAACTTTAAAAAATTTGCAAGAAATTTGTTGTTACTTAAGGACAAGGAAAGGGCTTTATTTTTCTTTATTTTCCTCTCAGCCCTTTAAGGACTCAGTATTAGTTGGTTTTCTATGTTAGCAGAGATAGAGACTCTATAAACAAGACAAAATCTTGATCTTAATATTTTGCTGAAATCAGCCAAGAAGATGAGACGTCAAATTGGTTTGTCTTGAACCTGCTTAAATTCTCATCCTTGAGGAAATATTAAGTTAAAGCATCTACTTGGAAAGCTTGTAAGATAATTTGAGAGGAGAAAAGGCTGGAGGGATCAGAGGAAGTGTTAATGATGGGCTCACTGAGATGGAGTTGGCAGTGGTGCTCTGCAAATCAATGGTGAGTCATAAGGCTAATGTCTGTACACAGTCTATTAAGCTCCTCTCTCTGTGTCATGCTCAGCATTTTCTCTTCCATTTTCCTATCTGGAAATAATACTATGATCGGCTAATGCACCTTGCTGCAAGAGGCAAGAGAGACTTCAGGGATTTGAGATATGATAATGCCTTTGATCGTTGCACAGATGAATTTTCTGTGCACTTTGCCTAAAGTAAACTGGCCTAACCCCAAAAGGTTAACTTTTGATAAATATTAGTTTCAAACTTTTATTTTCATCTTGATATTTTGAGTTATAATGATATAATTTTAATCATCTGTTTTCCTATTCAAACCCAAATGAAAAGGAATAAAAATGAAACAAATACAGGGAATCACATCAGAGCTGAAGGAAGTTAGATGGAATTTGAAAGCCTTCTAAATACTTAGTCATGTTTGATTACTTTAGTAAGATCTTAGTTTAGTAATTTTTTTTTTTGTGAGGAACATCAGCCCAGAGCTAACATCTGCCAATCCTCCTCTTTTTTTTTTTTTTTCTCTGAGGACGACTGGCCCTGGGCTAACATCAGTGCCCATCTTCCTCCACTCTATATGGGATGCCGCCACAGCATGGCCCGACCAGCAGTGCACCAGTGCACGCCCGGGATCCGAACCCCGGGCCACCGCAGTGGAGCGTGCACCCAACCCCTACACCACCGGGCTGGCCCCTAGTTTAGTAATATTTTAAAATAAAACATTTTTAAATGGGGTATTCTTTTTTCTTTATATTTTTTCTTTTCTAATCCAGTGTATGTGATACCAGCTCAACACAAGGTTGAGGGAAGCCATACTGTAGAAAAGAAACCCTATTGTAACTTTGAATGGCCTCTGATTAACTAGCCCAGACATGCTCTGTGGATTTTATGGCCCCTCCCAGTCACTGTAAGTTGATAACTTTGTTCTCTTGAGTTCCTTAGAAATGTGGTGACCCCTGAACAGAGAGTCTGCTGATAGCCATCATCAATGACGACTGAAAGATAAGGGTACAGGGCGTTGCTCTGGTGTCTGATGCATATCCAGCAAAACCAAAGGCTGTCAAGAACTAAGACCAGATGGATGCCTCCACCTGGAGATCAGATGGATGCCCCTCACTGAGAGTAAATGTATGCCTCCGCCCAGAGACCAGATGCCTCCCCCACCCGGAGACCAGCCCCGTGTATAACTGACCAGTTATCTTTGTTCTGTAAGAAGGTTTTTTCGGACATTAGTCAGCCATCTTCCCTCTTGCTAGCAAGCTGTAATAAAAAGTCCTTTCTCTGCTATCTCCTTGTCTCTTGACTACTGGTATGTCTTGTGGTGAGCTGATGACCCCCTTTTTGGGCGGTAGCATATGTATATGGTAACCACTGGGGCTGAACCCTGCTCCAGGTCAGAACTGCATCAAGAAAAGCTGGTTTTCATCATTTTCTGCTTTCCCCATTGTTATCCTTCCTGGTACTCCATTATATGTGAACATTATATAAACTTAAATATCTTAACATCACTCGAATTAATATAGTTGAACATTAAGTTGCTAATCATTTTTTTTCTGGGAAAATGTATGTGTTCTGGGAAGTCATATTTTAAAGAAAGGTTTCTCAAAGTTTATTTTTTAGCCTTTTCTCTGTGTGGCTGGCCCATAGCCCGCCCTCTAGCAGCTAGCTGTCTGCTGCTGGTCCTGATGCAGAATGGCAGGTCTTGCTGGGAGTCAGGTGGGAGGGGGGCTCTGGAAACAAATTAGAGCCCTAGGATGCATATTCTCATTTTCTCCCATGTCATCTGGCTTTCTCAAGGCTTCTGGGTACAGACCCTCAGGAAAGAAGAAGCCAGGCACTCCTGAAAAAGCTCTCAGCCTCCTCGACTCCCTCCTTTCAGCTGCCCTGTGCTCTGGAATTAACCTGTTTTGTGTAGCCAGGCTGTGCAAAATGATCCATAAATCACCAGACACAGCTTTATCAAAGGGGTAAAGAATTCCCTCACATTTTAAAGCGCTTGCACACAGGTACTTAAGAGTTGTTCAGAACGCCTGGAATTTGTTGTTAATCTATACATACAAGTGAAAAGTCAGAGTGATTTTCAACACGCAAATAGGATTTTGCATGTCTCCATTTTATCACCATATCTTCAATGTTTCAAAATTGTTTGCTCCCTTTCAAAAAGATTCCTAGTGTTTAGTAACATAGTGATGCCAAGCTACTTTCTACATAAAAACATTTTAGAGAGAGAACTGAAAGGCATTTTACAAGCCAAGACGGAGTCCAGGCCCTGGAGTTCTGTTACTCTTGTAACCATCGATAACATCGCTCAGCCTGAAGCTGCTTGGAGCTGTATTCAGCCGCCCTCAGGTTTAAATGTTTGATGTTATCAGCTGTAACTGGGAGACCAAACCAACAATGAGCGCTCAGGTCTTGGTATATCGAAGGGAAGAGACTACGTCTCGACTATCCTATGAAAAAGTGCGTATCTCTAAATGCTATAATCCAGACTCGTGTGCCAGCAAACCTTGCTAAAATTGTTTAAAATTCGTTTTCAGCACCCTCTTCATGAAAGCAGAGACCGACTTGACTACTACGATTGCTGCTGCCTTTTGAAACATTCATGTGATGAAAGATGACAAAAAGTAAAGCAACAGCCCGCTTCTCCGGGAGAAGCCAGCTCCAAGGCCCAGGGGAAAACATTCACGCTCCCTTTTCATATGAAAATCAGTCTTTGTTCAGAGAAGGAGGTGAACAAGCAGAGACTTTTACTGGGATGAGTAAATCAAACCTTCAGCAACCCCAGGAACAGAGCTGCAGGAAAGGATCAACTCCTCATTAGACCAAATTAGGGCAACTCACAGAAAACAAAGCATTTTCTCTGGCTGTGGTGCTTTGCAGCAAGTTAATGCACTTCAGACAACAGCTTGGAGAGTAACATCAACCTGGACTCCGTGAGCAGGTTTTAATCAACAAAAATTTCTTGTAAAGTGGACAAAAGACTTTTCTCTTGAGAATGATTAGGGAAAGGGCCATTTTCTACCTATTTTAAATGATACTGGACTTGAGTTAATCCCTCAGTCCTAAAATATAACTGTTGAAAATGAAAGGCTATACTAGTCGCCCCATGTTATTTTTAATTTTGTATTAATGTCGATGGAGATGAAAAGAGAAGAAACTTTGCACCCGTGCTGAAATTGCGTGGGAGATGTGCGAGTGACCTTGAGGTTGCTTCTGCTTGTAACTGGAAGCAGCACTGTCTGTACCATGACCTATAAGCTGCTAACTATAATTGGATTTAATTTAGTAAAGAGTAAAATGTGCATTTTCAACTTTTAAGTGTGTTTAACGGAAAAGGAGGAAGGAACCTAAATTAAGAAATAATTCTAATGGTGAAGCTATCGATGTTCTCCATTGTAATCCGTTCTGAATATGGTTTCTTCTGTGATAGCACATGGTCTGCAGTGTGACTAAGTTCAGATGGGATTGGTGTAGAGGGAGATGATGTCAGCGTAACCTGGAAGACCAGAAGGTTCTCATGTGCTTTTCCCTCGGCTCCCAGGGTTTTGTGCTGCCAGTAACAGCAGCAGAATGCAAAGCATATGGACAGAGCTGAATTCAGCGAGCCGTGGAAGAATGCAGTGCCATGCGTGGTGTCCACGCACCCCACTTTCTCCTGAGGTTGATCGTGTGCAAAAGAAACAATGGCAAGGGCCCGCCCCGTGGCTTAGCGGTTAAGTGCGCGCGCTCCGCTACTGGCGACCCGGGTTCGGATCCCGGGCCTGCACCGACGCACCGCTTCTCGGGCGACGCTGAGGCCGCGTCCCACATACAGCAACTCGAAGGCTGTGTAACTACGACATACAGCTATCTACTGGGGCTTTGGGGGACAAAAAGGAGGAGGATTGGCAATAGATGTTAGCTCAGAGCTGGTTTCCTCAGCAAAAAGAGGCGGATTAGCATGGATGTTAGCTCAGGGCTGATCTTCCTCACCAAAAAAAAAAAAAAAAAAAAAAAGAAACAATGGCAAGATGATGATCCAAACCCAACCATCTAGACCAGAAAATTTTTTTGAGGATTTGTTCTTCCAAAGATAACCACTTTTCTTCCTGTGTAATTCATAGTATTTTAAAAAAGTATTTTAAATTTCTAATTAGTTTTAGAATTCTTTATCTCTGAAATAAAAAAGAGCAACAAGTAGGTAACAGATGGTGAAGTAAGAGAGGACAAAAGCTGAAAAATCTAAAAGTGAACAAGAGATTTTTGGACATAGACATTTTAGTTCCAAAGAAACAACAGGCTGAGGGTTTTTTTTTTGTTTTTGTTTTTGCAAAGTAGATTAGCCCTGAGCTAACATCTGTTGCCAATCCTCCTCTTTTTTGCTGAGGAAGATTGGCCCTGGGCTAACATCTGTGTCCATCTTCCTCTACTTAATATGGGACGCCACTACAGCATGGCTTGACAAGCGGTGCTTTGGTCCTTGCCCAGGATCTGAACCCGAGAACCCTGGTCCACCAAAGCAGAGGGCGCGAACTTAACCGATATGCCACCAGGCCGGCCCCCAGGCTGACTTTTTATAGGTAGCTAAAATATGATACTCAACAAATGCTTTCTGAGCCAAACACTCTGTTGGATGTTGAAGAATCAGGAGGAAAAAAGTCACTGTCCTGAAAATCGTATGGTATTATTAAAGAGAAGAAACATAGGTATGACATCCGAAAACCTAGAATAATACAGGGTCATGAAGCTTCCATGGGAAATTGTGTAATAAGTAGTCTATAGTCTGTCCAACCAGTCTCATCTATAAAAAGGAAGTTGTCAAAGTTCTTTTAGACTGTCAAACATCTAGAACTTAGTGTCTATAAATAGAGCCTTTATTTTTATGCTTTGAAATTCAACAGCTTTCTCAATTGACAGACATTTGTCTCATATTTCTTGTTATCTTTTCTTACTCATCAAAGAGTACGAGACGATGGATTTGGCAACAAGTAGATTATTAGTAGCATTCAATCAAATGGTTGTGGGAATAGACTCCATGACAAAGTCTTACAGAGGGAATTGATGATATATTCTAGATGAGACTTCTTAGTTAATTCTCTGTGGATCAGTAAAACACATTTATTCTTGTTGGTCATGGAAGGCAACCATATTCCCACTTCACGTTAAGGAGAGAATTACAAATTTATTCTTTAATATTAGTAACATTTAAGTAGATCCCTTTACTTAAACTTCAGTGTCTCCAAGTACGTTTCTAAATTGGTTTCTGTTTTCTGCTCTTACCCTTTTCAGAAAGTGGGGTCTCTTACACGTTCCACCTCTCACCCCTCATGCTGTGTCCAGCTACAGTCTGAGTGAGGACTGGACACGTCCTTGCTTTTCAGATTCCTTCTTGATTAGCTTTTCTTTCACCAGTCTTCTTGATTCAGTCTTGCTGAGATCTGAGCTCGCTGCCTACAAGTGATTTTAAAGGAGATGTTTTTCATTTTATACACTTTCACATAGCAAAATAGATGGTATAGTTTTTCTCTGTACATAATATTAAGTGGCTGTGTCTGCATTCTCTTTCTGTCATTATATAGTTTCACTTCCACATCTTCCAAATTTCTAAAGAGCTCTGGCTCCTACATCACTTAATATTAAAATAATAATAATAATAATAAAGGCACACATAGGAGTAAATACTCGTGATTTTGGGTTAGGCAGTAATTTCTTAGATGCAACATTAAAAGCATAAACAATGAAACAAAAAATTGATAAATTGCACTTAATCAAAATTGAAAACTTTTGCACTTCAAAAAAATTATCAAGAAAGTGAAATGACAACCCACAGATGGGGAGACAAATATTTGAAAATCATATACCCCATAAGGGACTGTTATTCAGAATATATAAGGAACATCTACAGCTATGTAATGAAGTAATAAATGGACAAAGCATTTGAACAGACATTTTTCCAGAGGATGTATAAAAACGACCCATGAGCAGGCGAAAAGACGCTCAGCATCATTAGTCATTAGGGAAATACAAATTCAAACCACTTCCCACCCACTACGATGGCTATAGTCAAAAGGACTGAAAATAACAAGTAATTGTAAAGACATGAAGAGAATGGAATCCTCATACATTGCTTGTGGGAATGTCAAATGGGGCAGCCACTTTGGAAAACAGTTTGGCAGTTTCTTAAAAAATCAAACACAGACTTACAATATGACTCAGCAATTCCACTAATACTTATCTACCCAAGAGAAATAAAAACATATGTCCACATAAACACAAATGTTCATTGGAGCATTATTCACAATAATCAAAATGTGGAAACAACTCAAATGTCAATCAACTGGTGAACTGAAAAACAAAAGTGGCATATCCATACAGTGGAATATTATTCAGCAATGACAAGGAACAAAGTACTGATACAAACTACACCATAGAGAGACCTCAAAAACATTATGCTAAGTTGAAGGAGCCCCACACAAAAGAACACACTGTATGATTTCATTTATATGAAACGTCCAGAACAAGCAAATCGATAGAGACAGAAAGTCAGTTAAAAGTGGTTGCCTAGGGCTCTGGAGGAAGGGATGGCAACAGGCAGTAACTGCACATGGCACAAGGGTTTCTTAGAGTTATGGAAATATGCTTCAGTTAGATTGTGGTGATAGCGGTACAACCCTAAATATACTAAAAATCATCAAATTGCACACTTGAAACAGGTGAATTTTACCGTATGTAGATTAGGTCTTAATAAGTCTGGTTAGAAAATAATAAGGAAAGGTAAAGTATATCTAAGAACTGTAACGTTGGTCGCTGTTTCCATGCCTGTGAGGCCTAAGGCTTGACCGCAGGTACTGACCGTGAGGGGGAAAGCCGTGTGAACAGCAGATTCGGGATCCTTCCAGGGGTCACTTATCTCCACATTACAGAGATTCTTTATAAAGTAAATTTTAAATAAAATTTAGTTAAAACCAAACACTTCTGATTAAGGATGATGAGCTAGGTTTTTTGTTTGTTTTTCTTGCTGCATGGTACACAATTTGTTCTTTTGAAATCAGAGATATTTTAGACACATTAGAAATCTAATGCTTCACTTGCTTTCAATTTTGTTAAAAAGAAGAATGTAGATCACAGTTTTGGATATTATCTGCTTTTCATTCCATGTCCCAACAAGGCATGGGATTCCATGTCTCAATCCCAGCTCTGCTACTAACAGGCAGAGTACCCTCAAGCATGTCATGAATTCTACCTCAGTTTTCCTACCCATCAAGTGGCAGGAATAAAGGAATGGGCCTCACCACTCTTTGTGGACATCAGGCAGGTCACTGTGTGTAAGCCCCTGGAGGGTGCCTGGCAGAAAGTAAGCACTCAGTAAACACAAGTTGTTGTTACCGTATTTTATTTACTAAGATGAATTAAGAGTTTTCTGAGCTCTTTTGTGCATAAGAACTCTATGAGGAACCATTTAATCATGGTGTTCTGCTCATTTTAGAAACCACTGAAGAAAAAGGTAGATACATGTGATTCTAACCAGGTATGAAAATATAGGTTGTGTTCTTTTAGTGGCCAAAACTGTAGGATGAAACAGGAATAATTGCATCTAACAACTTGCCTTATATGATGTGTGAAAGGACCCGGTGCAGTGACGGCCTCTTGGGTGTTACTCAGTGTTTAGGTCCCTCCCTTCCTCAAAGCAGCACTGTGAGGTTGGTGGTGGTGTCTACAACTTTACAGCTAAAGACGTTGACGGCCAGAGTAGAGAAGGTGGTGGGAGGGTGCGTCGTGTCCTTAGGGAGGTCTGTTATGTGACGAGTAATATGCTGGACACTGTTAGCCAGTGTGCTGGGCGTATTAATTATGCAACACTTACGCCTATTTAGAGGTGAAGAAACCAGGGCCCAGAGATGAGGATAATTGCTCAGTCACCAAGCTGGAGAGCAGCAGAGACAGACAGCGCTCAGCCGCCAAGCAGCTCCCTTCATTCCCACCACAACACTGCCTTTTGTAAACACCTGCCACACATTCAGATGCATTGAAATAGTCAGTTATTTATGGCTTGAGGTGAGTTGCAAGCCATCAGTGTTTACTTCCTCTTTGGAAGATTTAACGTGACATCTGGGTACAGCCTGCCTCTCTTCTTTCTTAATTTTGAATCAGCTTTTCCTTCACCCTAGATTTATAGTTCATTTTAATGGAGTTCTCTGCAGCCCACGTTTTCCTGTTTAAATTTTTCCTCTGACAAGTTATAGTGTATAAATGTAATAACAGGTATTAGTTGTGACAACTGCATTGAAATAATTTTTATGACAAAATTACTTCTAAATTATTTTTTGGTAGTGCGTGGATTTGCGGCTTAGTATTGTATAATTTATACACGGAATTGGGTTATTCCATCTGTGATTACAAAATCAGTCAGGGGAATGGGAGACAGAAGAAAAAGATCAAGTTGATAAATTTAAAGAGGATACATTAATATAGCCAGAATAGTTTTGTTTTCTCTCTGTAAAATACCACTGTAATCATGTTACTCCCTAATTCAAAAACTATTGGTAACACCCCAATCGCTTTAAAGTGCAAACTACTCATATAGTCTTCAAGTTCATGGTGTGCTCTCCAGGCACATCCGCCACAGCTTCTCTCAACAGCTTTCTGCACGACCGCTGTCTGTCAAGCACACTTTGTGCATTTCCACCTCTTTCCTATGTTCTTTCATTGCAACACTCCCCTTCCCATCTGACGGGACGCATCGCACTCCACCTTCAAATCTCACCTTCTTTGTGAAGAGCTTTCCCTGCCATTTCCCTTCTCTAAACTCCTACATACTTACTGTAGCTACCATTTATCTGATCTTAGAGGTTACAAGTAAGTCTTGTTATTTTATAGCAAGGGAAAATGAAAACCGGAGAAGCTAGGTGATGAGACGTGACAGCTTCCTGACTGAGCTCGTTCAGAACAAGGCTCAGTTTGACTGGATGCCTGTGATATGGAAAGCGTGGTGCTAAGAGGTTCTAGGATGCAAAGGGAGTAAGATAACCTATATCCCCGAAAGATGACTTTCAAGGACAAATTTGCAGACTTCAGGAAAATATTGATGTCAACACTCAGGAAAGATCCCAGTGGTCTCTTTGTCAACAAGCTTGGGGAGTCCGCTTCTCTGAGAATCCTTCTAAACGTGCACGTGGGCTAATGTGATGACTAATTTTGTGTGTCAACTGGGCTAGGCTGGAGTACCTGGATATTTGGTGAAACACATCTGGATGCTGCTTCAAAGGTATTTTTTAGATGAGATTAATATTTGTTTATTTATTTATTTATTTTTGTGAGGAGATCAGCCCTGTGCTAACATCTGCCAATCCTTCTCTGTTTTTTTTTTGCCAAGGAAGATTGGCTCTGGGCTAACATCCGTGCCCATCTTCCTCCTCTTTACATGGGACACTGCCACAGCATGGCTTGACAAGCAGTGCATCGGTGCGTGCCCGGGATCTGAACCGGCGAACCCCGGGCTGCCACAGCAGAGCTCGTGCACTTAACTGCTTGTGCCACCAGGCTGGCCCCGAGACTAACATTTAAATCAGTAGACTTCTAGTAAAGTAGATTACCCTCCATAATGTGGGTGGGCCTCACCCAATCAGTTGAAAGCCCTAATAGAAAAAGATTGACCTTCCTCTAAAAGAAAGAGTGTATTCTGCCTGTAGTCTGCCCTTGGACTTGAAATGCAGCATCCCTTGGTCTCTAGTCTGCTGGGCTACCCTGCAGATTTTGGATTTGCCAGCCTCCACCACTGCATGAACTAATTCCTTAAAATAAATTTCTCTCTCTTTCTCCAGACACACATGTACACACACACACACACACAACCTATTAGTTCTGTTTCTCTGAGATCTCTGATATAGCTAAGGTCCCTTTCAGCTCTTTCTGCCTGTGATTCATGTATAAAATGGAATTTCTTCTTTGAATCCGTGGTTCAATCTTGCTTGTACACAAATCTTTGTCTGCATTTATTATCTATCCTTCGTTTGTATTTTTAAAGGGGAATCACTGCATCAAAAATGTGAACATTTTCAAGATCCTCATTACTAATTTGGATTACATAAAGTACAATGGGGCTTTGTGGCATGTTTCCTGCATTTATAATTTCTGAATTTGAATAGCATAGAAGAAATAATTACAGAATGTTTGTAATTTTCGTGTTCTCACTTATTTCACTTCTCTTTCTTCTCTGTGTGGTTCCCTCGGTCTTTTATTCTGTGCTTTCATGGGTAAGTTGGCAGCAATACTAGTCTATGAATATCAATTTTTTTTCCATAGGCCTTAATCTTCTTGCTTTTTGTGGAAAAGAAGCCACTGTCCAAAGCCATTCATATGAGAAATTAGTAGCTCCTAAAGTACTGCTGGAGCAAAAAGGAATTTTCCAGTTACATCTGCCGGATAGTATATGCTTGCACAAAGTTTAATTCAGTCCTCCTAAACATTATACTTTCGTTTTTACTGAACACTGACCTGAATGCACTCATATTTATCAATGCCTTTATGCCATGTTTCTGTCTGAGTCCCCATTATTAGGGCTTGGAGTCATTCATTCTTCATTAATTTATTCAGCAAACACTTACTTCGTTTATCTGCCAGGCACTGTTCAGGCACTGAAGGTAAAGCGTGAACGAAAGAGACTTTTGTCTGCTCTGTGGGGCATACATTCTAGCAGGAAGAGGTGAATATCACACGAAATGCACAAAACTTTTACAACTTAAGTCCAGAAATAAGAAAAACTACGAAAGTACATAGAATATTTGGAGTTACAAAGTAACTGTTTCTGTTCTCTTATTTTGCCATAGTTACGGGGACCACAGGAACGTTTGTACATCGGATCCTTGTGACAAATCGCCATTGAGGGGCCTGACTTACACTTCAGGTCTTGATGAGAGTGGCCTCCCAGAACCCCACTGGTCAGGCTGGAAGACTAGCCCCAAGGATGCCACAAGTAAGCATTTTGGACACAAAGCTATCAAGGAAGGTATTAGTACATTTTGGTAGAGTGGTTTTAAATTACAAAACTAAATTATCTTCATTATAAGAACTTCAGAAAACAGAAAATCAACACGAAAGAAAAACTGACAGTGTAACTCACCATCAGGAGAGAACCACTGTTAATACTTTACTATATTAAAATATTTAATGTAAATTAAATATGTGCATACAAACGTACATACTTAAAAAATCAGGCTCATGTCATATATGGTATTTTGTAGCCTCTGTTTTTACTTAAGATTCTGTTGTAGAATATTTTCTGTCTCGAAGGATTTTCCCAGAACACGATATTGAACGGCTGTGAGAGTGCCCACTGTGCCTCCCCCAGTACTGTTGTTGAACGTGTATGCTTTCTCCATTTGTTTGTCTCGTTACAGTCTCTGATCATTTCCTTAAGATCAACTCATAGAAGCAAAACTGTGGGGTCAAAATGAATGCACAGTTTTATCACTCGTGATGCATATGTCCAGATAGTACCAATTTACACTCCTACCACCAACGTATGCAGACTCTGAGGAGGTTAGATTAAAGGCAAATGCAAACCGAAGGCTAGCAGGTAAGATGAAGAGGAAAATGGTAGCAGTCAGGGCCCCACAGGTCTCCCCAGAGGGAACTGCTGTTATGAGAAGGTGGTCTCCACTCAGGTCGGAACTGGCTCTCTCCGTGGTCTGCAGGTCCATATTGTGATGAGGCAGACTGGTCATTTAATGGGCTCTGAGTGGTATTTTACAAGCAAGATTTGGGCATCTCTCCAGCTCTGGCCAGTGCTTACTCAGTCAGCCAAATCCCTTTCTTGGCACAAAGCTGTCAAAGTCAGACTCTTCCCTCGGAGGTTTCTAGGCCTTTGTGTCACGTAGACATCCAGCGTAGAAACTCCTCTTTCTTCTGGAATTTCTCTTGTTCCAGACTGCAGAGAAGTGATGGTCTCCTGTTCTATTCTCCACCGAGGCTCTGCAATCCTTTCAGTCTTCCCCAAGGGACGGGTCATCTCCTTACTTAAAACTCTCCAATGGCTTCTTGTGCTATTTAGAATAAAATAAAATGAGAGGTCCTTATAATGGAAAGCATTACCCCTATGACCTCTCTGACTCTTGCTCAGCGTCCTCCAGCCTCTAGACCCTCTTTCTGTCCCTTGAACTTTCCAAGCTCATTCTGACCTCAGAACCTTTGTGCTCGCTGTTCATTATCCCCCTTTTCATAATCACATTCACCTCTGGATTACTGGATTATGCTCATTCTGATGTGAATATCTGCAAACAGTTCCCTTCCATCTTCACCCTCATCACTCTCTATTCTAGCACTCTGCTTTTTTCTTCTTTTAAGCACTTAGCATTATTTGAAATCACGTCATTCATTTATTTTGGATTTTTCTTGTTTATTTCTGTCTCCCTTGATGGGTTATAAACCCCAGGAGGGCAGTGGTCTCCTGTGGCTTGTTCATTGCTATACCCCCCTATGCCTGGAACTGTGCTGAACATAATAACTACGTGCTGAATGAATGAAGGAAAGGAGGAGTAAATTAGATACACTGGTTCCAGGCTGGCAGGACAATCTGCTCTCCCCCGTGTGCTCACATTTAGCTTCAGCGAGAGGTGTGCATTCAGTCTCTCTCACCCTGCTGCTAGCAGAGCTATGTTCCAATGTGCATTAAAAATATCTTCATCCTGTGTGCCTGCTGCCTTCAATTCCTCATGTGGAGGTGAGGAGGTCAAGGTGGGGAGGTCATGCCGCTATCAGAGGTAACCTTGAGATAATCTTGTGCAAATTTAGTGTTGTCTCCCATCCTAGCAGTTGCCTTACCACATGTTTAAATTGACACACAATGTTCTTAGTTATTTAGTTCTTTTTTATTTTTAGGCAAAGGAAGTTTTACATTAATTATGCTTTTGGGGTCTCATTTCATTGACTCTTTTTCTACTTTACTCTCCAGTTTCTTAAGTAAGATTGAAAGAAATAACAGACCTGAAGTCCTGAGGAAGTTGTTGGGCACAGGAGAAGCCTTCAAAACAGATTAATTCTCTCTCTGGGAGTCTCTCTCTCTTTCTCCTTTTATTCTAAAAACACATATAATTGAAGAAACTGAAATGTATGTCCAAATAGTATATGGGGGGGATCTGAATATTCTTCCTTTTATTATCTCTTTTGAATTTATTTATTACTGTGCTGCCTATATTTTCTTTTTCAAAATTTGATAAATGGGGAAACTCATCCCTGTAACAGCTGGACAATATTCAAGAAGAATGGGATTTATCACTGTCTGGGCTCTGCCTGCTAATCATCGTGTGACCTGGGTAGACACCTGGAATACTGTTTTCTTGTTGTAAAACAAGAGGTTTTCATACGGTCCCTGAGCATAACAGTGTCAAGAAGAAATTGGTTGACTTATAAACTCAGGCTATTTTACACATACAAAAAACTTTATTTCTGATTCTCTCAATAATAACAATAATGAGGAGTTCTGGCAACACTGAGCCCACAGTGCCGAATGGCGGACTTTGGATGGAGATGAGCAGTGTCAGCTCCGTCTACACGGACGTGCTCTCTGCCTGGGCCACATTCGTGTTTGTTTGGCTTTTTCCTTTATGCCACATTCTTGGCCCTGAAGATGTCAGAGTCGGCCCCTCCTGGATGACGTGATCTCCCAGGGTGTTCTTCCCGACACCCCGGGACCTTGCTGACCTGCCCCAGGCTTTGCCTCTTCCCCACCCACCTCGCCACCTTGAGAGAGCCTGGCCTGGGGCTATTCTGTGCCTTGTGGACCAGAGTCTGCATCACGGGTGGGAGCTATGGCTTGTCGCCTTTCTGTGCCCAAGTTGAGATAAGAGGCTCAAGAGAAAAAGGCGGGGGTTGGGGGAGTGGGACTTGAGAGGAAATGGTAGAGAAGAGAAGGAAACCAGAGTTTTGGCTTTTTTCCCTCATCTGTCTGACCAAGTTCATGTGGACTTTGTCTGTATTTAATTTATAATGTGCCACTCACTTAGAATAGGATTCAAAAATCTGACTCCTCCTCCAATTTTGTCTGCATTAGGAACTGGAGAACATGTAATAGCCTTATTATTAAGAGGAAGTAAAAAGGAAGCCAAAATTATACTTACATGTTTTTAAGAAAATCATTTTGATGAAAAGCAAAATTTCAGACATATTTGGATAAGATGATTACTAATCAAAGGGTGGATTGTGTCTGAAGACAAAATGAGAGTAATGACTTTGGGGGCTGGAGAGATTGGGGAGGAAACTGACAAGGACACGCTAAGTTGCTCTCCAGGAGCAGCACCAATGTGGCAATGGTGAAATGAGCACAACGTCTGAGAGGAAATGAAGGTCTCATCCTAGGAGCCAAAAAGATTTCATTTTGTTTTCCCAGAATTATCATCATCAGCCATGACCGATGATGAAGGACCACTTAACACTCTCTCTGAGGAATCGTCGCCAACCTTCTCTTTGGCCTGACCTCACATGGACTAACACGACAAAGACATAATTTTGCCCTAATTCTTAAAAGAACAGGAAAACACTGATGTAATCCGTTTGTTTAACTCTAGAGAATCTTTCCCTGAAGTCTGTTTTTGCACTGCCAAACTGGGAAGGAATATCTGGGGGAGCAGTTAAAGGCTTTATATGTGAAAGAAAGAGAAATCCTTATTGCAGTCTGGGGACTTGGTGAGAAAGATGGGGACCGAGGGAAATTAGATGGACAGGCAGAAGATATCTGTCAATACTGTATGAGATGTTTCAAGTTGGTGCCGATGAGGGCCAATCAGCTGCAGTTTACATTTGCGCAGCCCATGCTAAGCAAATCAGTATTTTAAATAAGATTGCCAGAGGCAGAGTAGCGTCTGCACGAGAGAGCAGACTCCTCGAAAGCTGGGCTGTTTCCTGCTGATTACAGATTGGTGTAGATAATGCATGGAAGCCCTTTCCTTAGAACTTCTACTTTTACAGAAGAGTTACTCTTATCACCTGAATATATAAACTGTATATTTTAAAATTATTATTCTGTAATGCTAATTTGAAGGTACATATCTGGAAATTCTGCAGGCAGTCTGGGCTGGACACGGCCAAAACTGAAGTCATTGTTTTTCCCGCGACTTTGCTGGTTGGCTTTTCTCCCGTCTCCTTTCCTGGTTCTTCCTCTTTTTTATAATTTACACATTTGCCTGATTCAGAGGCTGGTTCCCAGCCTTCTTGCTTCTTAGGCGAGCTCAGTCAGGTTCATGGCTTTAATAATATATATACTCTGACTTCCAAATTCATAGCCATAGCGCAGACCCAACCTCTGAGTTCCGGATTTATACATTTAACAGCTAACTCAACATCACCACTTTTCTGTAATCTTTTCAATCTTCTGATATCTTTTCAATATCTAATAGACACCTCGAACCTTACATTTTTAGGGAAACTTTGAGTGTAAACTTTATGAGGTTAGGGACTTACTTTCTCTAAAAGCGCTAGCTATGCAATAAAAGCATGCTAAGTATTTGTTAAGTGGATTAATGTGATTGTCCTAATTTACCCCCCAATCTGCATTTTGTCCTATATGCCTTGTATTTTAGTTAAGCATTCTGCTATGCATCTAGCCGGACAAGCTAGAAAACTTAGAGACACTCTCAATTCTTCCTATATCTTGCCTTCCACATCAAATTAATCATTAAATCTTCTTAATTTTACATGAGAAAATTATCTGTAATCCATTGTAATAGAAAATTACTACTATCACTGCATATTCTTGTCTCCCTTAAAGAAAGTCTTACACCTTCTGTTATGGACTAAATTGTGTCTCCCTCCTCCCAAATCCATGTTGAAGCTCTAACCCCCAGTACCTCAGAATGTGACTGCACTTTGCTGAGAGGGCCTTTAAAGAGGTAATTAAGCTACAATGAAGCTGTTAGGGTGGGCCCTAATCCAATCAGACTGGTGTCTTTACAAAAAGGGGATATTGGGACTCACAAAGAGACACCAGGGATGTGGGTGCACAGAAGAAAGACCATGTGAGGACACGGTGAGAAGTTGGCCATCTGCAAGCCAAGGAGAGAGGCCTCAGGAGAACCCAGCCCTGCCCACACCTTGATCTGGGACTTGTAGCCTCCAGGATTGTGAGAACATGAATTTCTGTTGTTGAAGCCCCCCAGTCTGTGGTATTTTGTTATGGCAGCCCTAGCAGACCAACACATCTCCCCTAAAAAGATGCTCTAGTCTTCCCTAAAAAGACATCATATTCTCTCTCCCCCATCTCTCTCTCCATCCATCTTAGTGAATAACAAAAAAAAAAAAAAAAAAAGAAAGGAAAATAAATATAAAGAATAAATAGATATTCAAAGGATAAAACAGTATCTCATCCCTTTCTTTCCAATCTCTATGCCTCCATATGTGGTCTTAAACATCAGAACAACTATAAATTAGCATGTCACTTCAGTGCTTCAAAAAACTTCTGCCTCCTTGTTATCTGGCAGTAAGTTCGAATGTCTCAGCATTGTATGCAAAGCTCTTTACATTTTATTCTCCTCACTTGTCTTTCCAAGTCCCTCCGATCTGCAGCCTGAGAAGGAAATTGGAGGAAGAGGCAGGAGGCCAGAGAGAGGCAGCGATGAGAGACGACAGACAGCCCACTGGCTTCCCAATTCCAGCTCCCTTCTCTCAGGCCCCACAGGCCGTAGGCCAGGCACCGTTTCGAGCATTTTACACACAAAAGCTCACTTGAATATCATAAAAGACCGACAGATTATGTAACTTACTCAAGGTCTCACAGCAAATGTGTAGCTGAGTTGAGATTTAAACCGACGCCATCCAGCTACCCTATTCAGCCCCTCGCACCCGACATCTTTCCAATACACCGCAGTTCTCATTAATTTGCTTAATAAAGCATGTTGTTGTTTTTTTTATTAAGATAGCTCAGTTTTTTGTAATGTTTGTGTTACTGGTGGTAAACTTAATACTGCCTTGAGTAGCTTAGCTTAAATTTCACATTCTCTAGGGAAAAAACAAAGACCAAGGTCCAAGGTGTACAACCCCCCTCCCTGTCTTCTTGGAAACCTTTATACTGACCTTCACAAGGACGCTTATCAAATCGTGTTGTCGTTGCTTACCCACAGGTTTTTCTCCAACTACCACCTTGTCCAGTACATAGTGAAAACTAAATGCTAATTATTTTTCTTTTCCCATATCATGTAATCCTCTCTAGAATAGTTGCCACATCTTACCCTTAGCACACGCTCAGCAGAGGGCCGGATACAGAGGAGGTGCCTAACACCCCACTGATGAATGGTTGAATCACGTAATTAATTAGAACACATTGGCAATTTCATATTAACTGTGATAGTGAGTAAAGAGTGAAGAAAATTACATAGGGACAAAACAGAACCAAAAACCCAAATGGGAATTCTCAGGGTTTTGATTGGAGCAGCTGAGAATGCTGCTGTCTGCTCCAACAGCTGAGAGATTCTGGTACGTGCTTAGACAGCGTCACGTGCTTAGACAGCGTCACGTCAGGACTCCAGAGGTCAGGGGATGTCTCTGATTGCCTCTCTCTCTTCCTGTTTCTTCTCTCTCATTTTTCTTTCTCCAGATTGTAGCTGTAATGTTCTTAAAGACAAACAGGGTGTTTTTTTTAAAGGTTGGGGAGGAAATAGAGGGCCTTGGTCTTTTTGCAAATCTATTGGAAAAAAGATTCCTAACACCTTAACTTTCTGCTCATTTTAATTTTGTCATCAGAATACAGATTTACAACGATGGGCTGGGGTTTGAGAATTCTCAAAGGTCTAACTACTTTTGAAGCATAGAGGTCCATTTCAGTCTCTATACTAAAAGTTTCAGTTACGAAAAAAACTTACAGCTCTATAGATTAGTAGAAAAGAACTATTCTTATACGTGTAGATAGACAAAGATAAAAGGAAGAACTGCTGCCAGGAACCAGTAAGATTTTATGTTCCCAGCATTTCTAATGGAATAAATCAAATAGAATCTCCAGGTTTTTCTTTTTCGTTTGTGTCCTGTACAAGCATTAATTCCATACGAGGAGTTAGTAGTGGGTTTGGATGCTGAATAGAAGTCATACAATCTGGTGAATTGTGAATAATTCCCCCTTTTTGTCTTAGAATATACACGGATATCTTGACTACTTCCATAAGGAAAATCTTCGAGAAGGCAGGTGTGAGTCCCAAGTGTTTTATAGCAGAGGACCTTACATTAGACTACTTTACATCTCTATTATTATGGCTCAGTAGGCAAATGCACACATTTGTCTATTAATTACCTCCCGAAAGCACAAGTTGCTTTTGTTTTTAATAGCAGATGTTTCTTCTACAACAATTACAAACATATTAAGGCCTCTAGTACCGTGAATGATACTCCAGGACAGTGGATCATTGAGTGGAACAATTTTCTGGAGGCTAACATACTTGCAAATGTCCTCACTAAAGTTCTCACAAGACAGGTAAATATCCTCAGCTCTCAGCGTCCAACAGGCCTTCCAGCTCCTGAGAGTCTTTATTTGGGACTGTGCCTGTCAGTGCTAGAGACCAAAGGGAGGCCTCCTTAATCAGCTTCACTACATTCCCAGAAGCTAGGGCTCCAGAGCCAGGTTCAGCCTCCAGGAAGTCCCACCTGTGCGATAATAGGCTTTGTAGCTTCGTGTGGAAAGTATCAGTTCCAGAGAAGGTGCCATTGATTTTGATTTTGATGACAGTGCCTTTCCGGAGAAAGAGAGTGAGCAGCTAAGAAGCTGGGCAAAGTCAGAGCAGTGACACATCACAATCACCAAGGATGGGCACCCACACCGGGGCTGGTTAAAAGCAGGCAGAATTAACCTAGAATCTAGAAATTAGATCCATGAGTGCACAGGGTGCGGAACTGATCACCAAGGGCACGAGTGAACTTTCTGGGCTGATAGAACTGTTTTCTACTTTGCCTGGGGAGTTGGTTACATGGATATTTACATTTGTCAAACCTCATCCAACCGTACATTAAAATGGATGAAGTTTATTGCATCTAAATTAAATTATACCTTAATAAAGTTGGTCAGCAATGAAAATCAGGGTTGAAAAGGTTACTGGCTTTGGGTTCAGGGTCCCAAGAAAAAATGGGGAGGAAAGAGTGTCCTGGGAATGTCCCCTTTCTGAACTCTTTGATCTTCGTGTTCTTCTTCCTGCTGGCCTGGATGTAGGGTTCCCTGGAGGGCCCCTCAGACTCCTTGGGGAGAATCTCTTGTCTAAAACTTGCACCCTCTCTTCTCCTCACAAAATTCTTATCCCTGTTTTCCCGTGTTTCATCTTCTCGTGTGTTCACTCATCATTACATCCCTAGCACCTAGGTGCCTTACAAATATGTGCTGATGAATGAATGGATAAATAGCTGAAAGAAGGAAGCAGGCAAGGAAGGAAGGGAGGGAGGGAGGAAGGAGAAAGGAAGCAAGGAAGGCAGGAAGGGAGGAAGGAAGAGAGGGAGGGAGGAAGGAGGAAGGAAGTTAACCAAGCAATTTGTACCAAGACATCAGCATCCTGTAACAAACTATTTAGTGATCTTTCTCAATGTTTCTTTTCTTTCTTTCTTTTTTTCCTTTCTTATTTTTTCTTTTTTCATTAAAAACCAATTTCCAGGGGGATAATTATCTCAAAAGAAAATATTTATACTTTTAAACAATGAGAAGAAACTTAAAAAGTGAAAATTGATGGATTGACTAACTGGTTGAAATTTAGTAACGGACAGGTGACTGAGAGGGAAATTTTGGATGGGAGGGTTTGCACAAGCCCCTCATTCTGCGGCCTGCTTCACACTGCCCACGACCAGAACGCAGCAGCACGGCCTAGAAAGGAACACAGGCTTCAAAGTCCGTTAGACTCGGGTTCGAATCCCAGCTCTGCCACTGAAGGGCCCCACAGCAAGTGAAGCTATGCTTAATCTCACTAAACCCGCTTCCTCATCTACAGTGGGTGGTTAATATGACCTCTCCCGTTAGATTATGGGGATGGCAAGAGATAACAAACATGCTTGAAATCTGTTAGCTCCTTTTTCTTCCCCTTCCTGGCCCCCAGTCTCCTCCCTAGCCCCACAGGGGTGCCAGCAGGAACCCTGAGAGAGAACCGGCAGCTCTGGGTGGACGGTGACAGGGCAGTGTGTGATGGGTCAAGTGCAGCGTGAAAAAAAGGGGTACAGTCAGGGGTACAATGCATGTGTTCTGTGTGGCAGACAACGAAGGCGCATTCCTCTATATCATGATACCCAGCTATAGCTGAATGATAAATATTTGATTCTGATCAGAGAAATATATCCTGTAGATACAGTTCTCCATGAGGACAGAGTTTATATCTGTTTTTTTCCCTGCTCTCTTCCCAGGGTTAAACCCTGACACAGAGTGGGCATGCAAATCCTCATTGTATGAAAGAATGTCAAAACCAAAAAATGTTGCCACTCTAAGACCAGAAGAAATGAGAAAAATTCCCTTGTTTAAATGACTTAGGATCTGGGTTGCACTGACACTTTTCAAGATGAGTTTTACAAAAAGCTTTGCACTGAGAGTGTTACAATTGTCTGCAAAGTTGCCTGGGAACAATATAAAAAAAGAAAGTTTTTGAATGTCAGTAAAACTTCTCTGTATAGCCAGTCCACAAAATAGGATTTTGTTATCATAAAGTAGCAAAAAATCTCTGTAAATAATTTCAAAAGTATAGAGAAGAAAAGAAAATCATACCACCCGGAGATATACAATTTTAGGATCTTTGTGTTCTTTCCTTCCTGTTTTTCTGTGTGAGTTCAAGCACAATATAAATACTCACACACCTACATACATTTTCAGAGTTGAAATTATATTGTGGATGGATTTTTGAATTCTCATTTTTATTACATCACATTATAAGCACTTCATCCGTAATCTTTCTTCATAATTTTTTAAATTGCTGCATACTCTATGGAATGTGCACCCACCATTTATGAAAAATGATCCTAGACTTGTTGCAGGAAAAAAGAGCCCCGGGCAGGGGCCATCAATAACGGTGGGCTCACGAATGAAGTACATGGCCCCCATCCTGTGACCACCATGTCATGCTGTCGTGGCATAGAGAGTAGCGCTTCTGGGGTCGGACTAAGTAGATTAAAAGGAGACCTGAGGGCCTGGAGTCGAGAGGAAAAGAAGTAACTTGTGGGGAAGAAGGCTGACAGGGAAAGTCAGAAAGTCAATGCTTAATGCTGTCAGCCAGTGCAAAGTATTTTGGCATCAAGGGTTCTGTCCGTGACTAGGGAGTCGGGGTAATGATGTACCCGTGCGAGCACTGGCGTCGGGCTCTTCCTGCACGTGAGTGACCTGGAGGAAGCAGTTCCCCAGTGCCCGGAACAGCCCTCCAAGACGGATTGTCTGCAGTGGGGCTCACGGTACCGGTGCTCACTGCGTCCCAGGATCCATCCTACATTCTTTCCACCATTAACTCTTTTAATCCTCACAATTCCTATCAACAACTCCCATTATTATCCCATTACCCTCATGTCACAGAAAGGATAAGGGAGGCATCGAGCAGTTTACTAATCGTCCTAAGACAGTGAGATTTAAACCCAGGAGTTCAGGTCCCAGAATATACACATAGATGTAGGTATTTTATGTACATTTGTGTGTATAATTCAGACACTACACATATTCATAGTTTGTGTACTACACACACGCGTGTGTGGTTTCCCCGTGAGTGTTCTTCCTCACCTAGCAAAACCCAGCCTGTCTCCCTTCTAGCTGTGGTCCTGCTCTTTGCTCCTCTGTGTATAGACAGTTGAGCCCTGGGCTGGTTGGAGCTGGCTTCCTCTCCTCCTCTGTCTGACTCAGCCCACTGGAATCCTGGTTTCCTTCTCACAGTTCTATTAACACAGTTCTCTGGAAGACCACCGATGGCCCTTCCGATTGCCGTGTTCAGACACTGGACCTCTTCGTAGCTTTTAAAAGAGGTAGCAACTTCTTCCTAGATGTTCCCCGCTGTTTAGTTTCTGTAACACTGAGCATCCTTGTTTCGTCCTGCATTTTTATGGTGTTTCTTCCTCAATCTGCTTAATGTGCACTCCACTCCAGACCCTTCGCAGTTGACATTCTCCAGATTTCAATGCTTATCCCACTGTTTTTCTCACTCTGCGCATTTTCTCTGTCTAATATCATTTTTGAACTTTTCATCTTTATGTGATAATTCTCCAGCCTGTAAATTTCCAGGGTACAAGTCTATCCAGGTTTATTTAGATCTACTTATCACTGAATGTCCCCTGAATGGCCAATAGGCATCTTAAACTTCACATGTGTAAAGAGCAATTTATCATCTTTTTCCCCAAACCTGCTCATCCTCCTGTGCACTCTATCTCAGCTGACAGCACCGTGCTCCACCCACTGCCAACTGGGGTACTAGGATGGCTCTTGTTTTCTTGCTTTTCTCATCCCCACATAGTGTCACTTTTCAAGACCTTCATATCTTACTTCCTAAATATTACCTGAATATTGTATTAATGATGACACTGAGTTGCAACCGACAGAAACCCAACTCAAATTTCCCTCGGGCAAAAGGGAAACCATATAGGCTTGTGTCACCTAGACAGGGGGCGTGCAGCTGGGGAAACAGGGGAATTCATGCTCCCAGAGTCTCTCTTGGGCTCCCCTCTCTCTCTTGTACACCTCACACTGTCTCTGCTTCTCTCTGTGTTGGCTGCTTCCTCTCTGGCAACTCCAGGCTCACAGCTTCATACAGTGAGGAAAGGGTCCTTCCCTCCCAACTCCAATCCCAGCAGTGATTGCTTTGTCCCAGCATGTGTTATGTTTCCACCTCTAGGCCCAGTTACTGTGCCCCGGGGTGTGAGGGGAGGGTTGGAGGAGTTAACAGGTTTGATCCATCCATGTAGTAGCCACTATAGGTGAGGTGGTGATGGGGGCCAGGTTGCGGGGCTATTCATTCCCCACATGAAGAAGCTGCTTTGTATCAGAAGAACTGGAGAAACGGGTGCTGCACAGATGAAAAACAATAAACGTCCACTGCAATCTCGTCCTTCCTCTCTACCCTCTCTTTCACGTCTCTTGTTCATCTTTCCTAAACTGCTCTTCTAAATTACTGTTCTAACCCTTTTCTTATCTGCCTGACTCCTAGTCATGTCCTCTCCAAATCCATTTTCAACAGAGACCTGATTTCATATAAATAGATAAACAAACAAACAAACAAATAAGATTGTGTGTGAGTGTGTGAGTGCGTGGACCATTAGCTATCTATATCTACCCTTCAAAGGTCCTGTTCTCCTCCAGCTTAAAGTCCAGGTTTCTTCTCAAGGCCTCCACGACTCCTAGACCCACACTTGGCAATCCAACCTCAAGTATTTTCACTTTCGGTCCTAGACATCACCCTGCAGGAATTCCAAATAGCTTTTGTTTTTGCTGAACACAAGAAGCTTTCCTTCTTTCTCTGATCAGGTTGGCCTTCCTTCTGCCTGCTATGCCTGTATCTGTGCTTCCTCTGCCCAATTCCTGCTTGGCCCTTAGAGCTCAGTTCCTGCGTCACTGTCTCCTTTTCTCTCTAACAGGCATTGAACTCCCGCGATAATGTGTGCATGTTTGTATTATTGCAAACAAATGAGTACATTTCCATCATCACCCTGCCCCACCAGGAAGCAAGCTCCCTGAGGGCAGGGATTTGGGGTTAAATTACCTTGGTATTCCTCATGTTAAAACATTGCTGGGTAAGTGGTAAATGCTCTAGAAATACTGGGAAAATGAAATTAAGAATGAAAATACCACAAACTCAACCAATTATATAAGTTGTTCTTTCTGAGATACCTAGTAGGATTCTACTCTCACATATTTATAAATCCTATATTTGACCTACTGGAAATCATGTTATTGTTTCTTAATTACTTCCATTATATTTAAGGTTCAATTAAAAATCTTTTTATTAAATGATCTGTTTTTAAAATTGGGTAATCTGACTATTTTAAATTTGAAATAAGTGAAAGTTTGCCAGAAATATATGTTTTTCTACATATGGAATAAAGCATATTGGCCAAAATGGAATTTTCCTTTGATTCTGCAACTTACATTATCCCAGCAATACCCTAATTAATAGTATCATTGTACAACACTGTACTTGGAAATGGTATTGGATGTTAGATCAGATCTCTACTAACCACAGGGTAAACCCTAGAATTCTTTTAAAATAAATCCCTTTGTCAACCTGTATTAATGAAATTTGTTCCTTAGCTTCATTTGACTCTTTTCCTCTTTCTTTTGCGATGGACGTCTGACTTGGCTGCTCTTTCTTTGCGGCACCCTTTCCCGTCTGCTTGGCTGCCCCACTCCTCTGTTCTACAATGATTTGCTGAGTCCTTTCTGAGAGCTGGTCTCTGTCTCAGAGCCTCTGCTCAGAAGCCACTTTCCCCCAGGGGTCCTTGTGGACTCCCATGGTGCCATTGCTGTGCCCAAGAGACTTCTCTTCTGAGCTCCAAGCCACATATCCATTTGCCTGCTCAGTATCTTCCCTTGCATTTCTAACCGCTACCTCTGACTCGACATATTCCAAACTGAGCTTGTTTTCCTCCTATGTCCTCCTCCCTCTCAGGGAATGGCTCCATTGCACGCAGAGTGTGCAAGCCAAAGCGCTGAGGGTCTTTCCCATCTCTTCTCGCCATCCTGTCAATCACCAGGTCACATTGATCTTACCTACTTGATGTCTCTGTAACCAATCCACTTGTTTCTGTCTCCACGGCCACTGTCCTGTCTAAGTCACTGCCATCTCCTTTTCTGCACCACTCTAATTCACTTGTAAATTGTCCCTAGCATCTACTTTTGCTCCTTTCCAATCTATTATTCACACTGTTGACCCTGTGATCCTTTAAAAAACATTGATCTGATCATGTTACTCCCATGCTAAAACTTTAAATTATTTCCCATTACTTTTAGGACAAGTTCCAAAATAGATTTCAAATGGCCTACAAAGACTTGCCTTTATCTCCAAGCTCATCATTATCTCTCTCCTCCTGGATCCATCTCTATGCAGCAACCATGAAAACTTTCTTGTGTTTCTCAAAGAATGCTCTTTCCTACTTCAGGGCCTTTGCACACACTTTTCCTGTTGTTTCTATTCATATTAAAGCAGAAATAAAATAGCCACATGGTTAGAAAAATCAAGCAGTACAAAAATCTATAAAAAAAAAATCTAAAATCTTCGCACTCCCACCCCTGCCACTCTTATCAAAAGTCTCCAATGTCATTTGCCTCTTGTGTATTTTCCTAAAATGTGTGTGTGTGTGTATGGGTGTGTATTTTTGGAAGGAGGGGGGAGAAATGAGTTCACTCTTCTATTCTATAATGTAGTGCAATGATTAAAGTACACATTCTAGAACCTGACTGCCTGAAATCAAATTCCCTCTCTGCCACAAAGGAGGCATGCAACCTTGGACAAGTTGCTTATGTACTCTGTGTCTTAGTTTCCTCATCTGCAAAATGGGAAATTAACAGGATTTACCTCATAGGTTGCTGTGAATATTAAATGAACGTACACATACACATACAAACACACACGGATGCTGACTCTGCCCATAGTTGAGTATATTTGCTTTATCAATATACTCTAAGCTCAGAAAATAACTACAGGATAGATACACGGACCTACCATTTCTACTATGAGAAGGACCCAAGCCTAAATCCCATTTATCACCCAATCTCCAAAGGCTCATTCTAACTCGTGGTTACATTCAGAGTTAGCTCATAATCCCTAAGGCCTGGGCATTTCCTCACCCAAAGGTGCCCTTCCTATGGCAAATGGCCACCCATCCTTTTGAGAAAGGCAAAGGGAGACATTATAGAATATATTATTGATGCTGTTTCATGGTTTTTCTTCAAAGTGTCTGGGCCTCCCCTTCATTTATAGGGCATTGAGTCTGAGAACTCTCTCGGGTCCAGTAACTGAGAGGCTGTGAGGTTATGAAGACATTTTTGTGGCACGAGTCAATACTCTGCTCACCAGATGAGCTACATAGCTCAGATAAGAGCTTGGTGGTCCAAGGAACTCTGTGATCAATTAGCCATCACCAGTGATCTCTGTAGGTAAAGCCCTTCTGAGGATCACTTTGCCCCTGCTGCCTATTATGGTATCTATATCCCCTTCTGCCATCCTGATATTCCTTCATCCCCACTGCAATGTCTCTCACTAGCTTCCTCAACTTGTGAAGGCTTGTAATTATACAGCTTTAAAGGATTTTGATGCTTTTCTCATCAGTGTACTAATCTTGAAGACAGAAGTGTCTGTCAAACCCTCTGAGGGCACATAAGTGAGTGGGCGAGTGGGTCACATATGACACACATAAGACTTTGAGTTTCTTCCTCTACCATCCACCAATGGTGTCTCTCATACCAGCTTCATTCAGTTGGGTCACCACTGAAGACAGTTTTCAGTCAGCTGAGCACCACCGTTACTCAAACTGTCATGATGAGTTCTGAATCTCCGATGAATTCTTCTGTATTGATGAACCAGCCTGATACAAAATTATGTATTGCCCACCTTGGTCTAGCACTGTGGATTCCATTCTCTCATATATTCTCAGCATTTTTCCAAGAAAAATTATCAAAGCTTTGTAACTCCTTTACTGGTAAGCTTTCTCTTTCAAGGTATAACTTGTGATAGTGACCCCGAGGCATGTAGGGTCTGATTTTAGTTATAGTTCTGCGGACAATTTAAAGATGGTAATAGTAAGGCTTACAAAGAATTAGCTTCCCATTACCAGGTAACGGCCTCAAAGAACTTCATTACCTGGTCTTCAAGCAAGGCAGGAACAAATTGTACAACAGATTGGAGAGAAAGGATTGTTTCTGCTGGCAAAGCATACTCAATGGGATTTGGGAATCCTGAGTATTCTGAGTCATCTCAGTCTCCCATTTCAATTATTAGGGACCATTTTTTCCCAACAGTGTCTTAATTTTCTACAGGACACCTAGTAAGCCTATGAATTCATTCTAGATTTGTCCATGTGATAACTGATTTATGTACTCTGTCTGTTGTGTACTGTGGCCTACCAGAGTCCTGTCCCTAATGCTAATTACCTTTCGGAGCCATCAGCCCCTACCTGATCGAATCCTAGGTTTTCCCTAGTTCTATGAAGTTTGTTGCCCACACATTTTTTGATGAATATTTCTAGATTACTCAAAGCTCTTCGTTGTACACAACAAAGGTTGACCCTGGAGGCTGTTCTAAACATGGTTTTTCCTTTCATTATATTTTACATTTGTTTACTTTTTACATGTAGGGCATCTAATAATTTTTATATTAACTTTTTGATTATCCAACTTATTGATTTCTCTAGTTTTTTGTTGTAGCTGCTACTCCAAGTGTGCAATTATCAGATCTGCAAAAATCAGTAATTTTCTCCTTTTGGTAAGTGTTTATATGTCATTTCTTTCTCTTTCATATTTGCTTTCGCTAATATTTCTAGAACAATGCAAATAATGGATGTACCTGATGGAGGTATTAGTGGACACTCTTGTCTCCTTTGTGCTTTAATGGTAGTGCATCTGCCAGCGGTTCACCATTAAGCTCATTGATGCTGACTTTTGGTTTGAGAGAGGTACTACACAATAATAGCCATTATTATTTTAAAAGTATCTATTTTTACTCTACTTAAGATGTTTATGAAAAACTAACTTTGAATTTTGTTAAATGATGTTTGGGACCACTTGAGAAAATCATATGCTTTCCCTTCTGATGTATTAGTATGATGTAGTTTAACAGATTTTCTAGAATTTCTAATTTACACCCCATTATTTTCAGACATTTCAGTCATCTCCCACCCTTCTTTTCTTCTCAATTTTATCTTTTTTTCATCGTCATACTAATCTAGAGATAGAATAAGCTAGAGAATAAAAAAAATTATCTTGAGTCCAAAAAATCACTTTTAAGATTTAATTCTTACACTTAATCAACTGAGTACTGTCGATCTCTCCTACAATTTCCTCCTTCTCTGTCTTTCTTTCTATCCTCATCCCTTTTTCCTCTCCAATAACTGTCCCTTGTATGATATTGGAGGGAGATTCATAACCCAGGACAGCTCACAGTGGGTCCTTACCAAGTAACTCCCAGGGAAATTTGGCTAAAAGAACATATGAAAGTACATATATAGGTGTGACTTCAGAAATTAAAGTAGGAGATTCTAAAACAATTCAAGATTTAGTAAATGCATGCCAAGTCCCAGGTGCATTGCTGAAAATACAAATGGTGATTATGTCCTAGTTTCAACCTTAAAGGAGCCCTAAGTCTGTTGATGTTGAGTGAGGAATGGGCAAGTACGATCCACGACAACGGTGTGTTGCCAGGGCACACGGAAGGGACAGTGCTGTCTGGGACAGATGCCAGGGTGCAGGATGTCTAGCTGAGTTCTGAAAGACTAACAAAGAACAGCTTTCCTGGTTTGAAGCAATTGATAAAGATTCAAAAGCAGAAGGAATTAGATATCAAATTCTAGAAAGTGATTTAAAGTATAGCCAATACTTGTAATTTTTCCTAATGTCGAATTTCTGTAAGAATGAAATTTAATGTTTTGAGCTGCCTATTCTAAGGAGAAGAGCACAAATAATTAGCACTTTACCTCCAGAGGGTGATGTCCTCCAGCTAATTAGTGGAAGCACAATATAACACGGCATTTTAAAATCAGCCCCTGCTAGTTTTTCTACTCTAACATCTAATTTTAGAGCATCTTTATGTAAATTGTGGAGAGAGGTTTCTCTGCTTCCTGAGAAAGAAGAACACTAGTGTAATGGGAATTTTTAATAATAAGCTATTGCCTGTTAGAGCACATTATTCAGACAAATGGAGATAAGTCTGGAAGTTACAAGTTGAGGAGAATTAAACGGATGTACTCGAGTGCTATGTTTAAAGCGGAAAGTGTCATAGATGACAATCGCCATCCTCGTAAGTCTTAGTCTTTTCTGAGTGGTGGCACTGACGACAGTGGTGGAGGAGGAGGAGACGGAATGGTGCTGGGAGTGGGGAATCTGTAGAACACCGTCCCTTTGGGAATGCTTTTCAGAGACACACTGGACTTACAAGTTTCATATCTAACTTTTTGGCCTCAAATGATTTTACTAATTTTGTCACATATCTTACCCATAAAACTTCATCAGAAATGATTTTTTAATGTTTTCAGAAATCAAATTCACTCCTTAATATAGAATATTTGACACCTATGAGGATATTACAAAAATGTGTTGGCAGTTCAGAACTAGTGGCAATGGCAGCACTGTCGGAATAAGTACTTCCCCTCCTGGGATGATCGTTTTGAATAGGAAAACACCCAGCTGGATGCCTTGATAAAAACTGCCAGTTGTCCTCTAAAGCCATTCTTCCTTCTTATGTGGTAGGGGAGTCCCCAGTTTTTAGCTGGATACGTGATCACCTGGAATAAAGACTGTGTTTACCTGCCTACTTTCAAGCGAGATGAGGCCATGTCTCTTACCTTTGACCAATGGAATACAGGCAGAAGTGTCATGTGGCAGCCTTGAATCTTCATTAATAGACAGTCATCACGCATACTTTGCCCTTTCTTCTTTGTCCCTTTTGCCTTCCCATGGGCTGGAATGCTACAAAATTGCTGGAGCGAAAGCAGCTATTTTGGTCAGTGAGGTGGCCTTGGGATTGGAGGCCATATAAGTAGCAGAATAACAGGATAGAATCCATGCACTTAAAAATGTTATGGAATTGAGCCCTGTGCAAGACCTAGACAGCTTGTCTTCAGGCTTATACGTAAGAGAAACAAGCATATCTCTTCTGTCAGTCCTGGTCATTTGGGGTCTCAATTACTCAAAAGGACCTTTATCCCATATGATACATGTGAATAAGTTCTAGTGTGTCTGTTCAAAGTATTATATTATTTTCTAGAGTCAGTTTGTACTATTAGAATAACAGTGTAAACAGAAATATATTTGTAATTTAACAAACTCAGTTGAGTTTTACATTCACATTAGTGTACTATCACATAAATATTAATTTTCAAGAAAATTTCCAAATTGGGAAAAATTTTGGAGTACCCTGTGGTTGGCCAGGGATGGGGTGTGGTGAAGAGAAGCTGCATTCCATGTCTCCTGGTACAGACCTTAGGAGAAGGTGTGAGGCCTCCTGCGGTCTACCTGAAAATCCAGCGTTGCTCAATCCTTACCTATGATTTCTGTCACAAATATCTATTTGGGGCCCACTGTGCCACAGGTACTATTTCAGGGTCTGACTTTGATGTAATGATTAAAACAAAGTCCCAAATCTCGTGGAACTTATATTCCAGTGCGTGGAGATAGATGATAAATATGTAACCAAATAAACACATACTATGTGGGAGGTAATAAATGTTATGAAGAAAACTAAGGCAGGATTAAGACATGGAGTGGTTCTGAGTGTGTGCTGGGGGTAGGGTGACAATTCGGAGATCCTCCCTCCATCTGGAATAACGCAAATATTTAACGACCATTACTTTGGCCCATTGCTTTCCATATGTCCCAGCTCCTGCACCCCCACAGGTGAACACACACCCACACGCCAATGACCTCCCCATTCTTGTCCCAGGAACGTTTTGAAGAATCATAAACTTGGACCCTCCATGGGCCTTGGATGCTATGATGAGAAAGATGATATTCCACATTATTTTGCCTGTTTCAGCTTACTTTTAAGTTCAAACCCATGTCTTGACAATAACGTTTAACTTATGAGAGCCTAATCTATGTTCAAATTTCACTTTTCCCATATTATCCCAGAAATAATACTTTTACTTCTCACCATTTTTCTCAAGCTAGAGAAATATATTTTAAAAATCTTTTAACATTGAGAAAATAGTCCAGTAAAAAAAAAAAGCATATAAGCAATGTAGAGCAAGAACCACATGTGCATACAGGTCACTCCTTCCCACTCACCACCTGAAGGCTGTCAGGCAAGTCACCGAGCTCATTTCTTCATGTGTGAAGTGAAACAAGTTCACAGGCTTCTACAGTTAAATGAGATCCTCCCTGTGAAGAACGTGAAAAACTACAAAACCCTAGACATTGTCAGCTATTATTATATTTACTCTTCTCTCAAGACCAGGACGTTTTAAGCACTGAATCCCTGAGGCTCGTGTGAAGACTGTGTGGGCTGAGGGAGAGCAGCTTCTGGTCGGCAACATCTGAGTAAGCACACATCTGTTTGAACTTGTCCCTTTAATTTACGACAGTCATGACTCCTTGCCAGTAAGGGCATACTTACAACGCTCTATGAGTGGTTGCAAATTAAAGGGAAATTTGCTGGGGATAAGCCCATCACAGTATTTCATCCTTATATTTGTTTATAAAAATGGAAGAAAGCCTCTAAAAACAAAATTAGAAGATGATGGCAAGCCAGGAGAAAAATTGCAAAGTATGTGACAAATGAGGTTGATAATCCTTACGATGGAGGGAACTTTTAGAAATCAATGGGAGAAAAGTAAATATCCTGAGAAAGAGGAGAGTATCTGAGTACACAATTTAAATAAACGGTTAACTTACAGACATACAAGAAACTCACGTTCCATTGGTTGTTAAAGAAGAAATTTACAGCAACAAGGTCCTTGTTTTTCTACTGGCAAAGATTTTATAAAAATTTTAAAAATGTACTTTATGTTTTTAAGAGATATATACCTGCTGGTGGTAAGTATACAAATTGGTACAGCTGGAGGAAAATTGGTAATATGAATAAAAAGTCATGCAAATGTGCATAATATCGAAAGGTCTTAAAAAAGGGAACTGGGTTATTTTAATTTCTATTAATTTATCTAGTTAGAAATAATAAGGATGGGGGCCAGCCCAGTGGTGCAAGCGGTTAAGTGCACGCGTTCGCTTCGGCGGCCCAGGGTTCGCAGGTTCCTCCTATCCCAGGCGCGCACTGACGCACCGCTTGTCAAGCCATGCTGTGGTAGTGTCCCATATAAAGTAGAGGAAGATGGGCACGGATGTTAGCCCAGGGCCAATCTTCCTCAGCAAAAAAAGTGAAGGATTGGCAACTGATGTTAGCTCAGGGCAGATCTTCCTCACAAAAAGAAAAAGAAAAAGAAAAGAAATAATAAAGATGCACACAAAAAATAGAAATGAATATCAACAGGGGATTGGTTACATGAATTAAGTAATGAATAGTAAGACCTCTTAATGGTCTTAAATTATTTAATAAATTTAAATATTGTTTAGTGAAAAACTTGTTAGAGTCAATATACACAGCATATGCTCACCAAATGAGTAAATGGAGAGAGACATTCCCAAAATGATGGGAGAATAAATAAAGTGTTTTTCTTTGGGTTGAATTATAACTATTCCAAATTATTTGCAATGAATATGTGTTACTTTACAAATAAATCCCAACGAACAGAATTTATTTATTTTAAAAATGATTAAAGAATCTTAAACTGGGGTACAAAATTCAACTCAAATATGCAGGACTATCACATTATTTTCTCGCATTGACTTTCCCTTTCTCTTGAAGCCATATGCCCACTAAATGGCCCATGTGAGTTTATTGTGGGTCAGGGGAGGTTAAACATTTCCAAGTAAATGTGGCTGAATTTCTCCTGGTTTAGGGGTCATTTTTAGGTAAGTATTGTGTCAATTCAAAAATCAGGCAATTTCTCCCCTCTCCAGGAGCCTCCTCTGCCCTCATCCTTCCCCCTCCTTCCCCATTTCTATGGGGAGGGGTTTGCTGCAGGCTGGCCTATAGATGTGATGTCATGTTCCACTAGTTTCTGGGTATTGGCCAATGTTTTAAAATGTTTACCTTTTGTTTAATTTTTCTTTATTTTTTTGAGGAAGATTGGACCTGAGCTAACATCTGTTGCCAATCTCCCTTTTTTTCTTTTTTCTCCCCAAAGCCCCAGTACATAGTTGTATATCCTAGTTGTAGGTCCTTCTAGTTCTTCTGTGTGGGATGCTGCCCCAGCATGGCTTGACCAGCAGCAAGTAGGTCCACACCTAGGATCCAAACCGGGGAACCCTGGGCTGCCAAAGTGGAGCCTAGAACTTAACTGCTAAGCCTGCAGGCCTGCCCCTGTTTAACTTTTATCATTCAGGCTCATTGAGGCCACAGATCAGGAGCTGATTGTCATTGACAAAATATCTTGTTATCCGAGGTGGGGGACGCTCTACACACCCAGGGGGGTGCTCCACACACACAGGGGACACTCCACACACACAGGGTATGCTCCACACACACACGAGTCGCTCCACACACACACAGGGGGTGCTCCACACACACAGGGGACACTCCACACACACAGGGGGCGATCCACACACACAAGGGACTCCACACACAAACAGGGGGCGCTCCACACACACAGGGGACACTCCACACACAGGGGATGCTCCACACACACACAGGGGTCGCTTCACATACACATTCCGCTCCACACAGGGAGCCCCACGGGCAGCACCAGGTTCAGATGGGGGCAGAGGGAGTGAGGGGGAGACGTGAGCGAGAGGCTGTATTGCGGTTTCAGTGGGAAGGAACCTGCAGGGCAGGGTGAGCAGGCTCAGGATGGGCTGGCTCCAACAATTTCCGCAGGCTCTGGGTGCAGGGCTCTCTGGAGTTGTTCAGGACCTCGCCCTGGGGTGATGGGGTGGAGGAATGCTGGCCTGGATTGGAAGAGCTCCGTAGGGCGGGTGGGTGGGAGTACAGGTTTGGCTCCGTTGGTTTGCATGTGAAAGACAAACTTGCAGGCCAGTGAAGTCCTTTAGTATCTCTCAAAATTGGCTAGTCCTGGGAGGGGCAGTCTCTCCATGGTCAACAAGGACCTGGATGTCAAAATGTCACAAAGACATGGTTGATACAGCCTCCCTTCCTCTATCCAACCCTAGCGTAGTTTCTCCCTTCTGGTCTCCAAACAGCTGACGCCCGCCATCAGTGCCCGTGACTCAGTCACTAGGTCGGGCTCCTGCTGGCGTCCTGTCTGGATTGGCCTCCTGCTGTCCCTGGTCCTCTCAGCACTTGCCCTTCACCTTGCAAGGGCACGTGGTGACTGTGGAATCTTCTGCAAACCCACACATCCATAGGGGCCTGAGGCCTAAACTCAGGCCTCTTTCTGCCTAAACACTCATAATTTTTGTTACTTTGCTGTAGTCTAGGGCATATTGAAAGCAGTATTGTCCCAAAGTCCCAAGGGCAAGAAGATGCACACACCTTTGCTCTGGAAATCCTCCTCAGCTGTGTTTCGGGGATCAGACACTTGAAGCTGGTTTCCTGCCTTTCTTCCTCTCCTCCTGCCCTTCCTTTCTCTCTCACTTCACCCTTCCCAATTTATCTCCTCCTCCAAACACCAGGAGAGTTTCCTCCTTCTTGTTTTAGGGAACTTAACTTACATGACACCCTCATTCTTCCCTAGCCTGTAGCTTGTCCAAGCAACCGTGTGAAGGAGTCCCTAAGCCCAGCCTGTTATTATTGGAGCTGTGAGAAGACCAAGCACTAACGACAGGAGCACGACGGTTTAGTATCCTAAAATGTTATTCCTGCTATAACCTCCCTTAATGAGTGAGGCAGCCCCACGAAGGACATTCAGCCCCTGTGTAGACCTTCCCCTTTCAGAAGGTTATCTTCTCAGACTCTCTTACTCTCATCAATTCAAGTTCATCTGGGTAAACTTGGCATGGTGCAAATCCTCGCCTTTCTTGAATAAAGGTTGTTACCACTTTCCCAGGATGTTCAGCTTCTTCTAGTCGTAGCTCCATCCTAATCTCTCCTGCTTCCTTGACCACTAGAAAGCTTAGCCAAAACTGCAAGCAAAACTTCCCCTGAAAGTTTATCCACAAAACGCGGGTGTGTCTTGCAGCACAGGGATGGAGGAAGTCGGCAGCCGTCTCTGACGAAAGGCAGCCGGATAACTCCAGCCTAAGGGTCCTGCCAGGCCCCCACCTCGTCCAAGTCATTGCGGAGTCTCAGGCCCTCAGACACCTGGTGGAAGAAGGGCAGAGGCACAGGTGGAGCTGAGAGACCAGTTGTCTTTCTGCGATCTTTGCAGCAGGTGGTAATTCCATACAATTCGCTGCGGGGTCTCTTTCTGGCTCAGCTGCATTCTTTTCCTCTGAAACAGTCTCCAAAGGAGCCCAAGGCCACTGTGCATCTGCCTGAGCTGCTGCTACTGAAATTGGAATTCCTCTCTAAAAAGAGTTCTTTAAAAGGCCAGAGTTCAAGCCAGGGGACTTGGCTTGGGAAAGATGCCTTTCCGAGCCCCACGCTCTCTTCTGTCTGCTAGTACTCTATATCTGCTTCTGCACGTTTGCTCTCACAGAATCTTGACCCTCAACTTGAAATGACATGACTTCTGAATTTGGGTCCATTTTAGACCTACACATTCTGACCTCTACATGCTGCGGTTTCAATACTCGCGTACTAATGTACAGATATAAGATGGAGTATTATTTTTATTTTCTGTAATTTGTTAAAATAAACAAAAAAATTTGACTACGATATACGTATATATATCCACATCTAGATTCATCATACTGAAACTGCAGAACTTCAAAGTTAAAGAAAAAATAACGAAAGATCTCAGAGGGAGAACGCTGAATTCCTCTGAAGGAATAGTTAGCGTGAACGTTGGAATCTTTACGCAGTTGGCCATCATTCAAGAGTCAGAGTGAAATGCAGATTCGGAAAGACCAAGAGAACTTCCCACCCATGATGCTTACTCAGATAGCTAAAAAAGAAGAATGTAACTCAAGAACAAGAAAAATGAATCTTGATGGGATGATTGGAATGTAAGCAACAATGAAAAGGGCAAAATATTTTAAATATGTTGGCAAAAATAATAATACTCACAATGTTGTACGTTTTTTTTTTTTTTTTTGTGAGAAGATCAGCCCTGTGCTAACATCCGCCAATCCTCCTCTTTTTTTGCTGAGGAAGACGGCCCTGGGCTAACATCTGTGCCCATCTTCCTCCACTTTATATGGGACGCCGCCACAGCATGGCTTGCCAAGCAGTGCGTCGGTGCGCGCCCGGGATCCGAACCAGCGAACCCCGGGCCGCCGCAGCGGAGCGCGCGCACTTAACCGCTTGCACCACCGGGCCGGCCCCTGTTGTACGTTTTTAAAAATATAAAACTAAAGAACAGATTAGTCAGTGAATAGTTTGAATAAATTAGTCAATGAACTATTGGCTACCGTATGCAAATTTTTTACTTAATTTTGTCACTGTGTTTTTAACTATACTGAAGTTCTACATTTTTGTATAGTCAATCTGTCTTCTCCTTTACAGTTCTTTTTTTTTACTTTGATATTTTGTTTGGAAAATCTCATTCATACTCCAAGTTTATAAAATATTTATGTAATTTTTAAGAACTTGCATAGTTTCTCCTATTTACAAAAGTAAGAGGACATAAATTTATAAATGTAGAAAATAGGAATAGACTTAGATATTGAAATAGAGAACAAGGGACACATTAGAGTAAAAAATCATAATTTATAAAAACATGAGGCTAAAAGGAGAAGAGATGTTGTCGTAAAACTTTGGACTCCTGATGAAGACTTTAAACTTACTCCAAGTAGATTGCAAGGATACCGATTACTTCTCCTGGTGTTCTGAGCAGGTGCTGTGCCCCCAGGGAGGGAACAATCCTACCAGTAGTCTTACTGCTCTGGTATTTTTAATTAGAGATTGAGAGCATCAAATGTGACAAGACATTCTGTCTATCTTCTTTTTTCAGACGTTTTAGATTGCATTTTTATGTGCCATAAAAGAGCTTAAACATGTAATGGAATTACTGGGTTGGAAAAATTCCAATTTGATGACAGTTGATTGAAGCAAAAGGTTAATTTTATTAAAGGCTCATGTAGCTGTCTACCAAAAAAGCCAAAACAAAATAAAACAAAAACTTCCTTTCTATCTTCAGACCTATATTACACCTTTTTCACTGTTGGCTGCAGGCCACGTTCATATATAAATATGTATATATGGCAACTGAAGTAAAGTACAGAATATGAGGAAAAATATTTTCCAGATTCTCATGTGTCTCCTGATGTATTGTGTTTACACTGTGGGGTGGAAGAAATACAGCCTTTGAGGCCAGATGGTCCTGAATGAGGGTTGCCAAATTTAGCAAATAAAAATACAGGATGCCCAATTATATCTAAATTTCAGAGAAACAATGGATAGTTTTTTAGTGTGTGTCTCATGCAGTAGTTATCAGACAACTGTATCCTGGGTTGGATCCCAGCACCGCCTTTCCTGCTGTGTGACTTTGGGGAGTTACCTCATTTCTCAGACTTCAATCTCCACATTTGCCAACTGGGAAGAATAATAGCCATTTTTCAGGTTGTAGCAAGTCTTGAAAAATAGATTGTATGCAAAAGACCCTAGACAATATCTAAAACATCATAGGTGTTTAAGAAATGAGAGATTCTTTCTCCTCTTCTGAGACTCCATCCAGCACATGGAAACGGCTGCAGTGATAAAAATTTGCTCCTGTTATCTCCCGACAAGCATTAATCTTCTGGTGCTGAGAGCCAGGAGAGTAATTGGGGGCTAGATTAGAACATTTGGATGTTAAGTTTAAAATGCCTAAAACAGAATTTTTGATTCCCCATCCCCATCTAATTGTCGTCTACATTTTCCAATTTCAGTAAAAGGTGCAATCATTTATCTAGTGCTCAAACTAAAACCCAGAAGGAATTCGGTATGATCCCAATCAAAATACAAGTGGGTTTTTCTATATAAATGCAAAGGACCTAAAAAACCCCAAGACAATTTTGAAAAAGAACAGAACATAGCTAGCATTCAAATCTTGGTTTCTGACGCCATCCTGAATAAAAGGAACCAGATTCCTTGGATAAATGGCTAGTTCTTGAACTGGGGAAGAGAATATAGTAGATGAGCCTGGAGCATCCTGTAGTGCCAAAAAGTAAGAAGTGCCAAAAAAAAAAGTCCCAAAAAGCCAACCCTACATCAATGAGTGTTTGTCAAAGTGACATAGGAGCAGACAGAAAGAACTCCTCATAGCCAAAGCTGGAACAATCTGAGCAACAAAATAAAACAAGTCACATTGGATTGTAACCCAAAGTATAAAATAAATATTCATGAGTTCATACTAATAGAAATAGATGACTGAGTAAATAAATAATGAGATAAGGAATAAATCTCCCTTGCAGAACAATTCCAAAAAATTTATGTAGATAAATATAAATTTATCTCCATCCTCAAGGAGGTGGAGCATAACTCCCCACTCCTTAACTGTGGGCTGCATACAGTGACTTCCTTCCAAAGAGGACAGAGCGGAAAGGGGGGAAAGAGTCACTGTACGGTGTTGAGACCTGACCAACAGACCTCAACCAGGTGATCGAGGTCAATATCAATGGTGGTAAAACATGCTGGTAGCATGGACTCTTGATATGATGTGATGGAAAGATGCGATGGATAAGCCACTTTACCTCTGTAGTCTTCCTCCCCTAAACCCATAACTCCAGTCTACTCATGAGAGAAAAAAAAATTCCACTAGAAAGACATTCTACAAAATATTTAATCAATACTCCATGAAATTGTTAAGGTCATCAAAAAAGTAAAGTCTGAGAAACTATCACAATCAAAAGGTATCAAAGGAGACGATAAATAAATGTAATGTGGTATTCTGGAAGAGAAACAAAACATTTGGTAAAAGAAACATGAATTAAGAGACATTAGGTAAAAAAATCTGAATAAAGGATAGACTTTAGTTAATAACAGTGTATCAATATTGGTTCATTGACTGTGGCGGATGTACCGTACTGACGTAAGATGTTAGTAACAGAGAAAACTGAGGGCAAAGTATAGGAACGCTCTATACTACCTTCTCAATTTTTCCATAAATCTACAAAATAAAATCTATTTAAAAAAGTAAGACTAAGAACAAAGCTGAGGACTTACACTGCCCAATTTCATAATTTATTATACAACTGCAGTAAACAGGACAGTATACAATTGGCATAAGAACAGACATAGTAATCGAGGAACAGAATAGAGTCCATAAATAGACCCAGACTTATATGACCAATTAATTTTTTACATAGATGCCGAAGTAATGGGAAAAAGATAGTGTTTTCAAAAATGGTAGTGGAACAACTGGATATCGATATCAGAAAAAATAATCTCAATGGTTACTTTACACTATACATAGAATTAACTAGAAATAGATCATAGATCTAAAACTGTATACCATCTAAAAAGAAAACACAGGAGAACATGTTTGCAACCTTGAAGTAAGCAATTTTTTAGCACAAAAAAAGCACTAGCTAGAAGAGAAAACAATAATATTAATTGAACTTCACCCAAACTAAAAAGTTTTGATCTTCAAAAGACACCATTCAGAAAATGAAAAGGCAAGACACAGATAGGGAGAAGATAGTCACAATATATGTATATAACTGACAAAGGACTTGTAACAAGAAGACAAAAAGAAAACGACTTTTAAATGGGGAACAAAGAACAGACACTTATAAAAGATGGCATATGAATGGCCAATAAAGACATAAAAAAAAGCCCCAAGTTTATTAGTCATTCCAACAATGCAAATTATACACACTCTAGAATGGCTAAAGTTTAAAAAGACTGACAATACTAAATGTTGACAAAGCAACACCGAGCAAGAGGAATTCTCACACATTATTGATGGGAATATCAAATGATGCAATCATTTTGGAAAATTGTTTATCAGTTCCTTATAAAATGAAACATATGACCTAGCAATTCCATTCCAAGTTCATTTATTCAAAAAGAAAGGGAAAAAAATGTTTTATAAAAAGACTTATACAAAAATGTTCCTGGAAGCTTTATTCAAAATAGCCAAACACTGGAAAAAGCCCAATGTCCACCACCTAGTGAATGGATTGCAAATTGTATTCTATCTATATTTTGGAGTAGTATTCTACCATAGAAGGAAACAAACTCCCAATACATGTAGCAACGTAGAGGAAGCTTAAAAGCTTTCCAGCGAAGTAAAGGGAGCTAGACACAAAGAGTATGGACTCATATGATTCCATTTAAATAAAATCCTGGAAGAGGCAAAACAAGCCGATAGTGACAGAGAGCAGATTAACATTTGCCTGGGGCTAGGGGATGGGGCGCAGGGATGGGGAGATAAAAGGATACCTCAGAAAGTCTTGGGTGGTGGAAAGATCCTGTATCCTGATCGTGGTGGTGGTTACACAGCTGTATCCATTTGTCAGAAATAGCTGAACTGCACGCTAACAGATGGTGTCTTATACTATATGTAAATTATACCTCACGAAGTTGATTTACAAAGAAAAAGTATATATTGCATATTTTAGGATGCAGTTATGGATTCAAATCACCGTTCTGCCACCTCCTGTCTGTGTGACTTTAGTCTTGTCACGTAACCTCTTCATGCTGCAGTGTCTTTAAATGGGGCTAAAAATAGTGCTTGTCTCCTAGGATTGTGATGAGGGTTAAATGAGAAAATAAACGTCTGCGAAGTGGTTAGACGCTGCCTGGCAGATAGAAACTCTAAATAAGGAATAGCTACACTTTTTACTCTTCATTTTTCTCTTTTCTTCAACATCCTTATTCACCAGTGATAGTGATAAATCCTATCATTTTTACTTCCAAAATCTACGACGCCTTCCTTCATTTTTCACTCCCGGTGCAAATACCCCTTTAGCTTCTCTCTTTACATTAGCTCTTGGCCCCTTTCTCCGCTGAGTAGTTTTTAAAACTATGAATGAGTTCATATTACATTCTTGCTAAAATCTTTCAGTGGTTTTCCTTGGCCCTTTCATAAGGTCCACACTTCTTATCATCACTGACCTGTCTAGCACCTTCTATCCCTCCTCTCTTATTCCCTAGGCTCAGCTTTCTCTTCCTGGAACTCACTCAACTCCTTCATGCCCAGGGCCTCAGCACTCGCTGTTCCCTCTGCCAGGAACACTCCTCAGCCAGATCTTTGACTGACTGGCTCTTATTCTTCAGTTCTCAGCTTGAAACGCCGCCTCTTCAGAGAACATTTTCCTGAGAACACAAATTTCAACGTTGATGTGCAGTCACCATCTACCATTTTACCTTTTTACCTAGTCTTTATTTTGAGACAATCGCAAACAGAGAAAAGGTCGAAGTAAGATACAAAGGAAATTTTCCCTGAACCACCTGGGAGTAAGATGCTGACGTGATGTCCTGATCACCGTCCATGATTTGATGGGTATTTCCTACAAACATGGACATTCTCCTATAGAGCTGCAATACGACCAACACAGTCAGGAAATTAACGTAAATACACTACTGCCATTTAGTCATCTGGCTCTATTCACATTGTCCCAATAGTATCTTTTAAAACCTAAGGATCCAGTTCAAAACCATGTGTTGATTTTAGTTGTCCTTAGTCTCTTCAATCCGGAAGAGTTCCTCAGTGTTTCCTTGACTTTCGTGATCACATCACAGGCCAGTGATCTTGCAGAATGTCCCTCTATTTAGATTTGTCTGATAATTCAGTTATGCATCACTGGCAAATAATATCACAGAAATGATGCTGTGTCCCTCTCTTCGCTTCCTCCCATGTGGCGTGTGGATTTGAGTCTGCTCATTACAAGGGATGCTCACTTGGATCACTTGATTAAGGTGCTGTCTGCCAGGCTTCTCCCCTATAAAGTTAGTCATTTCTCTTTCTAACTTGTAAGCATTTTGTGGGGAGGTACTTTGAAACAGTAAATATCATTTTCCTCATCAAATTTCCAATTTTTAAATGAATTTATTTATATCTGTGTGAACTAATGGTTCCCTGTTTTATTCAATATGTTTTAACCCATTGCTATCATTACTTATTTTGATGCTCAAACTGTCCCAGATTTGGCTAGTGGGAGCCTCTCCCATCTGACTTCTTTCCCTTTTTGACATATGACAATCATTGTTTGAGGGTTTCCTCGCTTTCTGGAATGATAAGATGCTCCAGGCTCATCTTGTACTTTCCTCGCCCCAGCCCTGGAATCAGTCACCTTTTCAAGGAGTCCTCTTTCCTTTTAGTGGGAAATAGTATTTAGAATCCAAGGTGTGGGTTCTGGGTGTGCTCATTGCTATTGGAGTTGGGTGTTTGAGCCCTCTTAGAGAAAAAAACAGGGAATATATATTTTATATATACATATATAATATATGTGACATAATACATAGAATAAAACAGAGTATATTTTGTCTACAACTATACATTTAATATATAATATATATTATTCATATTAGAAATATTTGTTACATATTATAAAATATATGTATTTCTACATATATATGTTTATTTCTATATTTATTTACAGTTATATTAAAAGTCATAAATTTTCCAATCCAATCCAACCTTACAGAGTTCATGCTACTTTTCTCATTTTCTGAATTTGTAACTCCCTTTTCCAACGGTGAGAAACGTGACTTCCGGTCTCCATAGCGCATTTTCTCATATGATGAGTTCTCTGTATGGGACCAGTCTCCCATCTCCGCCACTGCCGCCCGCTGCTGCAGGCCTTCTCCAGGCTCAGGCTCTGATAACCCGCCCCGGTGGCCGCTCCCCCGCCCCTCCTTGCTCTGCCCAGCTGATAGTTTCGGGATTCAAAGGTCCAGGAAGGGAAGAGAAGAGAAGGTCTGCTCCACATTCCTCATGGAAGTTACCACAATACAATTTACCCTATTCATGTCTTCTCTTTTCTATCGTGTGTCTCTCCCAGCTAGAACATAAATGCTGCAAAGGCAGGCACCTTTTCTGTCTTGTTACTGGAAAATTTGGGCACTTCGAGGCGCACAGTGGATATTGCTTCTCCTGCAATGCACACATAGAGGGTTAAAAAAAACTACGGCACTCATTTTTCCTTGAATTAGTAAGAGTCGGGTCTCTACAACGATGCAGATAGCAATCAGCTTAATTGCATATTTCACATTCAAACAGGTTGTCTGAGACTTGTAAAGCATAGTTCTAAGTTCTCACAGTATGATTTTGTCAACTTTGGGGTTACTGACACCAGAAGTTAAAAATACTGATACTTCTTGGTGTTTAATGAAAATCACTCACTATTTAAATTTTTAAGGGTATCTTACCTATAATGTAACACTCCCCAAAGAAGATTATTCAGTTGTATAGGTATGTAAGTCAGTCAATGTGATATTTAGAAGTTGATTCAACTGAAGATTTACTTTTTACGCTTAAGTTATATAGTTTCTTTATGTTTTTTTCTTCATCTATGTCATACACACATTGTCATTTTGATAGAGTTGTAGCAAAGAAGAACTTATTTAAATATAAACCACCTTCTACCTGTCAGGGAAATAAACAGCATAACTCATTATGTGAAGAGGTTGGTTTATTTATTTTCCTGTTTCCTGGTATGATCTCTTCCGGAGGGACAGTTTTTGACTTGGAGACATTCTGCATGCTACAGCATGTCCCATGTGATATGCTAGTTGCTAAGGTAACTGTATTTTCCTGAAAATACCAAACTAAACAGGAGCCTGAATCATCAGTGTGCAATTTGCTGCTATTACATTCATTGAAATTTCCCTTAGGGCTCAAATAAACACACAATGTCCAGATGATTCTGGATCTTTCTCTGACATCCCCTACACTGGCTCTGACATTCAAAAGCAATATCACAGGGCAGTAATTACCCAAAAAGGTCAAAATATTCTATGAATCAGAACTTACCAAAATTCTCAGGTTCTCCTAATTAGGGAACATGTGATCATTTGACCTGGATTGGACATATCTTTGCAATCTCTCTGCATATGAATTTGCTGACCAAAGTTGCAGAAGAAATTGGATTGCAGGGCACCTACAGGGTTAAACTGCTTATCAGTTTAACCTTACCCTATTTTTGTCAACAGATTGATATCTCCAATAACAAGTGAATATTTCTTTTTGAAGCAGAACGTCAGAACATAGGCTCTTTATTTTTAAATATCTTATTAAAAATAGTAAAGTAACTACACATGTATTACAATCATTTGAAAATAATAAATCCGAAAGCCTTTATTTTTTAATATAGCTCATGCATTTCTTGATTTAGACTCTTCATTCCATCAATTAGCAAATTTGTTTTAATACGTCTTTTTTTTTTAAATTTTTTTTTGTGAGGAAGATCATCCCTGCACTAACATCCATGCTAATCCTCCTCTTTTTGCTGAGGAAGACCGGCTCTAAGCTAACATCTATTTCCAATCCTCCTCCTTCCCCCCGCCCCCCAAAGCCCCAGTAGATAGTTGTATGTCATAGTCTGGCCTCAGCATGGCCGGAGAAGCGGTGCATCAGTGTGCGCCCGGGGTCCGAACCTGGGCCGCCAGTAGGGGAGCGCGCGCACTTAACCGCTAAGCCACGGGCTGGCCCCTTAATATGTCTTTTATTCCATGAAGCAACTTAATAAGATACATGGAATTTTATAGATGTGGCAACACCATTCATGAATTGATGAAACCACACATCGTTGACTGATTTCTGTTATATAAATCATACCTTAAAATTCTCCATTTCTCTCTTGTAGCTTTTTGATTCCCTATGCATTTTTGTCGAGAATTTCCACTTCACTTTGAAACCACAGAAATACATTTCCTGAATAGATTAAGTTTAAGAGAGCACAGTAACATTTTTTAAAAAAGAAATGTTATTTTCAGAAACACTCTCACACCTGATCCAATAAGAAGGAAATCTACCTGGATCCCAGATTTCCACTGTCTCTAGAGTTAATGGCCCGAGTTCGAATTCAGCTCTGCCCCTTGTCCACAGTAGGACCTGGGGCTAGCCAGTGAGAGAACCAGTTTCATCATCAGTACTTTGGGGATTGTAATAATGTCCACCTCTTAGGGTTGTGGGGGATTAAATCAGATGATCTCTGTAAGGAAATCAACATCGTGCTTGACACGTAATAAGTGCTCAATAAGTGTATTCTGCTATTATTTCTATTCTTATTAAGCACATTGGAATGAGAAACTCTTTTAAAGAATTCTTGCACATGTTGAATAGCATGTTTGGGACTCGGGCTCTGTAGATTCCATCAAGCGCTGTTTTGGCTTCCTATAGCTGTAAACCTTATCTCGGAGCACTCGGCTGGGCGTCTGGGGAAAGTCAATACCAGCTTCATACGGAAATGCAGGCTTCAACCAGGTTAATTTTTGAGCGGGAAGCTTGGCCTCTCCCTGAAATGACAAAGCTTTCTAGTTGAAATTAGTCTATTACACACTCCCAAGCCTTAGTCAAAAAGCACTATTTGAACACAGGTTGACGTTTTCTTAATGACTCACCCACTCCGCACGAACTTGGAGCAGAGTGCTGCCGCCACAGTGCCCTGGTGCCCTCAGAACCGCAGTTTTCTGCCTGGTGTTCCTTTGGACTCCTTCCTCACTGCCAGCTGTCACTTCTATCCTTTAGCAGTTCTGAGCCTGTCTCATCTGTAACAGGGACATTTGGAAAGAGACCAGGTTGCCAAGTGAAACAAATGCCCCAACAAGTAGAACATGTGACTGGTTTATATCTAAGAGTGAACCAGTCGGACCCAGGGTAGCTGCTCTGCTCCCTGCAAGGGTGCTGGGCTGGGAGGTTCGAGAATGCTGTAATTCTCTCAACAGGCTCAACGAGACAGTTTACACTTAAATCTAGCAGTCTTGGGTAACGAGCATAAAGGTGGAAGATTGAAGAATGCTGCATTTAATGGGGAGGCGTTGAATGCCTATCCCACTCTCAGGAACATGAAATGAAAATGAGTCGAGCATGTTGCATAATCACCTTGTCTGGTGAGTCACCCCAGGTCTCCAGAACAGCCTCACCTGCCTTCCCTCAGATAGTGATCTATACTTTAATTATATTGATGGTTTCTGCATTTTGGCTTACGCTATGTAGTCTGATGCAGAAATTCATTAATTTGATGTCTTTTTTTCTTTTTTTCTTTTTTTTTTTTTTTTTTTTTTTTTTTTTGTGTGAGGAGATCAGCCCTGAGCTAACATCCGCCAATCCTCCTCTTTTTTTTGCTGAGGAAGACGGCCCTGGGCTAACATCTGTGCCTATCTTCCTCCACTTTATATGGGACGCCGCCACAGCATGGCTTACCAAGCAGTGCGTCGGTGCGCGCCCGGGATCCGAACCAGCGAACCCCGGGCCGCCGCAGCGGAGTGCGCGCACTTAACCGCTTGCGCCACCGGGCCGGCCCCTTTTTTTCTTTTGATAAAGGAACTTCTCATATGGTTTTATTGATTAGACTGTCAGTTGAAAACATTACATACAGGAGTCTGTTGTCTTTCAGCTTGGGAGCTCTTTTTTCTTTTTGGATGTCCAATTTTATACTAAGTCTCATATTTTCATTTCTTTCTGGTAATAAAAATTTGAAGATACACTATCCTTGATTTATCTGTGTTACTCAACCATATTGTCTACCTATTTTGTCATATCTTTAATTTTTGATAACCAAGATGTTATTATTTAATTGATTCAATATTTCTATTTATTTCAATGTCCTCAAAGCCTAATCAGTTAATTAAGCAAACATCCATATGGTCTTCTTGTTACTCATTTTTATATCATTAGTGGCTAGCAGAATGACTGGCATACATTAGATGCTCAATATATGCTCATCAGTGACTACTAAGTGAATGAATGTTGATACCAGGCCCAGTGTTTCCTTAGCTGTGATTGTGAAAAACTTGATGAAGATGTTTTTGTTGTTGTTATGGGTGGTGGTATATTTTTGCTAGTCCATCAGCTTATTCACTTGTTTTTTGTAATTGGTTGAAGTTTCGCAGGATACGATTTTGTTAGTACAGAGGAATGCAGAAAGGGGCTATGTCCACCTGGCTCCCTCAGTGTATGCCCAGCACCTCACTAGGCATCAGATACATGGTAGATGCTCAATAAGTACTTCTTGACTCGCTGAATGGATTCAGAATGCTCATAATATGAGGATGAATGCAGAAACAGAATTCTAATTTATTTGCTTGTGGTGAGAGCTATGGGTGTAACATTCACCTGACTGCCTATGTACCCATCACAAGTTCATTATCTTTGTGAACAGTTCTATGTGAGAAGAGAAAGACCAACTACAATAGTCTTCGGTATTGGGAGATGACTCTGAAATGCTCCCTAGCTACATCAGGCTTCTTAAAGAGTATAGAAGCAAAGCATGTCCTCACTCACAGCCCTAGTCATTGTGACTGTGTCGATCCACGGCTCAGGACACATACTCTGTCCAAGAGACCAGTCATTCCGCTAGTCTTTCACATGTTTAAGATACTCCATTGCTGACCATATTGTCCCTTTGATAACCATATTCTTTTTTCAACTGTGAAAAACACTGTCTTAAAGATAATTCTGTGTTATGCACGATGCGCCAATCTTACAACTTACACTTCTGATGGCAAATTTATTCACTTTCAAGTTACAGAAGTCCTAATGTCTTTCTTGCTCACTCATTGGAGAAATGACAAGCAAAATGTGTAGACTTATAAAATAATAGATCTAAAGACGAACCATCATCCCATTGCTTGCTACTTTCCATCCCAACTTAAAATTTTAAGACCAACATCTGCTTCTGTTGCTGGAGCCAACATGTCAATGGCTCCTTCTGTACAACCATGTTGCTTAAAAACACTTTTGTTAGACGGCACTAAGAACAATAGAGAGAAAATACGTATGAATAACTTATCTATAGAGTGTATGAGGGTAGGACAAAGTACTATCAATGATGCAGATCATAGGATAGGAAGTGGGAAAGGCTATGGAAAGAGACTTTACTCAACAAATATTTACTGAGCACTGACTAGTGCAGTCGCAGGTACCTGTTGTGTAGGCTGAAAAGTGGATCCCACCTCCTAATCCCTACAACCTATGCATGTTATCTTATACGACAAAAAAGGGTCTGTGTCGATGCCATTAAGTTAAAGATCCTGAGATGAGGAGATTCTCCTGGATTATCCGGGTGGGCCCAATGTAATCACAAGCGTCCTCATAAGAGAGAGACAAAGGGAGATTTGACACAGAGAAGGGTGGTGAAGAAAGAGTAGAGGGAGATTTGAAGATGTAGGTCTTGAAGACTGGACTGATGCAGCCACAAGCCAAGGAATGTCGGCAGCCATTCCTTGAAGAAAACTGAAAGAAACAAGAAACGGATTCTTCCCTAGAGCCTCCAGAAGGAGCACAGTCCTGCCGATACCTTGATTTCAGTCCAATAATACCAATTTCAGACTCCCTCCAGAACTGTGAGATAATAAATTTCTGTTGTTTTAAGCCATCAAGTTTGTGGTAATTTGTAACAGCAGCCTCAAGAAACTAATACAGTGCCTGAAGTTATATCAGTGAAAAAAAGCAGATACAAATCAGCCTCCTTACTTACCGAGTGTATGACTTTAGAAAGTAGGGGAGAAATTTGTACCTACTAACCACTTACTATGTGCCAGACATGAAGCCACTTTATTTACATCATTTCAGTCTTCACGATCCCATTGTTTTTGCCTGACCACATCCACAGTTCTAGTAGTAACTTCCACATTGGTGTAAACTTTAACTTATAGCCAATATTATGTGGACTTTTTAACACAGTAGTTTAAATTTAACTGCAAAACTTTGTGTGAATAGAGTGTGATTGGCTAATAATAGTAATAGCATTTGCCTCAGATGGCATATGTTTTCTAGTTTTTTGTTCTTATTCAAAGTAACTATACTTATCAATTTTCTTGTTATTTTAGCCTCTAAGCTTAGGTTGCTCTAAGGATATCAGCTCCTGTCTGGAATGAATATTAGGGAAAATCTGAAGGACACACCCGAGACTTCATAAGAAGAAAGTATTCTTATTTGCCATCCTCTGACCAACTGCGGCTTAGCTCTAAAGGCTCAGAAAAAACAGAATTGGTAGGAAGCCATCACCCCAAGAAGTGACCCACCACCTCTAGAGGTTTGGAGGGGTAAAGGATAAAACACCAAGGCTGGCATGTCACCTGTTTTCATCAGCTCCTACACCCAACCAGACTTCAGTGCTGCTCTGATAGTTTCCTGAGGACACCAGCCCCAGTAGTAGTTGCCAGAGAATTCTGAGGCCAGGGGTTAGTCCTAAGGGAACACAGTGGGTGAGGGATAGAGCAGAATTAGATTTTATTATTCCTTTTTCTGCTGCTGCCAGCTGTCGTCGACCCCAGCTACAGGCTTACCATCTCCCCGCTACACCAACACAGGCCCATTCCAATAGCTTTCCTTCTCCAACGGTTTTCTCCCATATTTGTCTGTTTGTTATGTCTTGGAATATGTATTTCCCTCATAAAATGAGACCCACAGAGGAGAGGTATCTATGGCCATCTCTCCAGGGAAGAGATTGGACATGCACATCATGGGCACCCAGCTGCCCCATTACTATTAAACCTGATGGACCCACTGCTAGAAGTTTAGTTTCTTACTGAGTAGTAAGACAGGTCCAGCTTTTAGGGACCTGCAGGCTTCGGGAACCATCCGACTCCTTCTTTGCCATCTGTGTATAACCTGGGATTCTTCCTCTTTTCTCTCTACTGATTCTGGAAACCTGGGAGGTGTCATTGACTCCTGTTGTGTTTTTGCCCCTTAACTTATATGTGGTATACTATATTCTCTGGGTAAATGCCAAATTGGTTAGAGGAAAAGGAACTTTCCTTTAGTTCCACCTTCAAAGCTCAGAAATTAGTCTTAACCAGACTGAAGGACCTGGACAAGAAGACGAGTACATTATCCAAGTCAGGCCAGATAGACTCTCCCGAGAATGGGAGCCTTGGGTAGAAAAATTTTCGAAACACATTGGAACTGGTTGATTTCAAAGACAGTGCTCCAAATTGCCTTAGTTCCAGTCTTCAGTTTTAGCATATTCTTAATTTTGTTCAAGTTAGGCAAAGTCCACTTGTTTTGCTTATCACCAAAAACCTTAATCCATTTACCTAACTTGCAGATTACTAGGAAAAATTAGATAATATAATGTATGCTAAAGCATTGAGCATGGTGCCTGGCCCAGCATCTGATGAATGTAAACTATCGATATTGTTAAGGGCGACGGTGAAGATCCACTCAGAATGATACGTGCAGGTGCTTTGTGCAAGTTATAAATGCTGGTTATCATAGGTTTATTATCATTCTTAGTCTGAGAGGGACAATTCGACATATTCAGGTTATAAATTCTTGTTACTTGAATACATGTTATTTTAAAGATTCGGTCTTGTGCTGTTCACTCCACTACGTTAGAACTCACTGTACCTGTTCTTTCTCTCTAGATAAACAATGGTAATGTGTTCAAATTAATCCAATTGGAATTAATTAAATTAGCCTATTGGAAAAATAACATATTTTAGGTACATTTCTGAAGACTCCATCTCCATGTTAAACATTTCCTTGAGAAATTAATAAAATCAACGGATGATTTGTCGCATCTGACCATCTGGGTCTCCACACTAATTGCTGCTGACGAGTTGCTCTTTCTCTAAGTTCAGGTAGAGACAGCACTTTGCTCTTTGTCACTCATGCTTCAGTTCACACTCACTCACTAGGGAGAATTCAAACAAACAGATTAAGGAAAATTAGTGGGGGCACAATTCCAGGGCATGTCCATATACTTTCATTAGAAAATAAATTTAGACCTTAAAAGTTAAATATTTCTAGACAAACTTAATTAAAAACAGATACAACCATTAAGTAGCAGAAATAGAATTCCAGGTCTGGGTCTCTTGGTGCATCAGTGGATAGCTAAAATCTCTTTCTTGCCTTGATACAGCAGATGTGCCCCATTCAATAAACCAATTAGCAAACATTTTATGAGTGTTCCTTGTGCTCAGCCATTGATATTGCTGTAAGGGAGGTTACACAAGACATACAAAGGAAGTTAGGAATTCTAGAGTCATAAGACTTAGTTGAATATCCAGCTTCACATCTATTAAACATCATACCTGCTGTTCCTCCGCTGAGAATTAAGAAGGTTGATGGTTCTGCCTACCACTCAAGGGGATGCTGGAGTCAGACAGAGCCTGTGAGATTGCTTGGTAAATATCTAGAAATTATTAATTATCATTATTTTGAGACATGGAATTGAAGAGTTTATACATTAACTAAGAAGGCATTGTCAAACATAATGTAACCTTTACCATCAAGTGCAGAATTGGTGGTATAGACTACTTCTGGAAACATTTACAACTTGGACCAGAGTTTTTTGGAGCCAGTGAAATTTTAACTGATATTTTTCCTGTCTCAGAAAATATCATCTCCTTGGAATCATATTTCATATCCTTCTCTCTCTCAAACCTGTATCTGGTGCATCAGTTAAGATCCTAGTCCGAGCTCCATCATCTAACACCTGGCAAAGTGCAGGAGCTTGCAACTGGTCTATCTGCATTTACTTTTGCATTTCAGTTAGTTATTCTTATAATAGTCAGAGATTCTTAAAAACGTAAATTTTATCATTCCACTCGCCTGTTCCCAACTCTCCAACAGCTTCCCAAACATGTAGAATAAGGTGAAAAACGTTTACCGAGGGCTCTAGGGCTCTCCAGCACCAGGCCAGTGTCTGCCTCTGCGACCTCACTTCCCGATCCCCTTGCCTCATTCACTGGCTACAGTTCCCTCGTCAGACTCAGATTCCTGAAATCTCAGTCTCCGGCTATTCTCTGACTAGAAAGTAGAATTCTACCTCATACCAAATATAAAATACAGATACAAAAAATAATTCTAGGTAAACTGTGAAAGGCGAAACAATTTGCAAAAGGCAAAACAGTAAAGAGTCTAGAAAGCAATATAAGATAATACCTTCGTCACTTTGGGTAAGAAAAAATTTATGAAATATGACACACAAAAAACTCTAAAGGAAAAGATTACAAATTGGAGTACATTAAAATAAAGAACTTGTGTTCCTCAATAGATACCATTATGAGAGTGAAGATAATACACCACCAAAATGTACATTTTTGTTTGGTGCACTTCTGTACATATATGTTTTATTTTACACACTTGCACACACATAAAGGCTGTGAACTTGGAAGAGTTACTTACAACCACCTATGGAGTGGACAGCGAAAGGAGAAGTTAGAGAAGAGCACAGGACCTCTTAGGCTCCTCAGAGTGGAAGAGAGAACTGCACGCTGGAGGTCCACGAAGAAGACCTGGTTGGAGCACAGAGAAGGAAGCGAGGAGCCCCAACCTGGGCCCTGTCTCAGCAGTGTCTGGCGCCTGAGCTGAAGGACACACCGCTACCTAGCCTACGTGTGATGGGTTACTTTGAAATAACTCAATCTCTTTCTTCTAGGTATTCTCTTCAACATGTGCTTCTTTCTGTAAAAGCTCATTACAAAAAGTTAAATCATTGTTAGATACAGTTTTACCTTTTTTCTGCAGGATCGAATAGAACAAAATTACATTCTCATGAAATCTGATTAAAATACTAGATGATAATCCCTCAACGCTGCTTTTACATGCTGATTAATTAGTTCAAGTTTTATAATCTTCAGTATATATTAAAGAGGACAGCTAGTAGTTTAAGCCTTAAATTAACAATGAAAACAATCCCTGACTCTCTGGTAAGCTTTGGCTGAGAAGAACTTAATATTTCACACCCATCCTGACTTGTGCTCCAATATAATACCAACATGAATAAAAATAGGACAGCACCATATATAGTTATCTTTCCCTAAAGTCAAGAATTTCGATTTGTTACTTCTGGAAATAAACTCGTCATAGTTTCTAAATATCTTGACTGAGTTTTAAAACAAAAGTAACTCATTGTTGTAAATATTTAGCCAGTAGTTATTAAATAGATCAGCCGACATGACTATTCGAGCTGGAGAACAGATTTCTTGCTGCTCATGTTGCTGTATAAACCATTCTTCAAATAAGACATATAATGGCGGGACTGATTTTCTGCTCCTGGAATGGGCTACATTCTCACAACACACTTGCCAGCTGAAGTCCACATAACGTCAGATGGAACTCAAAGGAGGTCTGTAGGTCAAGTTTTCAGGTTATTTCCACCACCTGAGGTTTCATTTGTAGGACTCAGTAGAGAGGAATATTCCTTTTGCCAAGTGAAAAAATTTATAGATGTAGGTGTTTTATGACTAGCTGTGTGGCGTGGTCCACCTCGAGCATAAATCGAGCTCATTTACCAGGAGTAGGGTTCCTGCGTGGAGGTGGTGCCTTTTCCTCACCTTGATTCTGAATCACAATCCATATTTCACCATGTTGAAGAATAATATTCAAATGCAATTATGCGTACTGTCCTCTAAACACCTTCATCTCCGCGATGTACTTTTAAATGTGCATTCCTATATGTAAGTTTTTCCTTAAAAAGGTTTCCAGAAGTCTAAATAATATTAAAGATATTTTACCCACCTGCCCATATAAATACCCACCTCAGAGACTATTTAAAATATTAAGGGACGTAAAAGAAGGAGGTGGGGGATACAGTTCATTGTTATTATCACACTGCTCATGTGCATTCCCAATTCTGAAATACGCACACTTTTATGGATTTTAAATAATTGTACACTGTTTTCTTTATTTCTTAAAATTAACCAGATGTAGTAGTTACTGTCTTTGTTGACTCGTTTTCTCTTGGTGTTGAAGTATAATAACTAAGCTGTCTTCATTCCATTCCACTTTCCAGAACTTTCCTCATTATCCAAACTTAGGAAATGAAATTTTAATTTAGAGCTTGCCCCTCAAGAAGTAACCACACTCTCCTCTCATATGACAAGTGAACATCAGAGATATGGGTCAAATCTTCCAAACACTTGATAATATTGTAAACACATCTCCAGGACAGTTATTTCACTTGTTCATTAAAAAATGAATGAAAAACAGTTATAATTGGCACATAAAGTTAGCCTCTCACCAAAGGGGAAGGAGAAACTTGATTTCCATTTTGACAGCCACAGTATGAGCTGCTATCTACTGGGTTGTGTTGTCCTGGCCTGTGCAAAGAGACTAAGTGGCTGCACAAAGCCCATTACTCTAGCACAGAAATAACTCAAAAAGACAGAAGTGAAAACCAAAGTGTTTGTGATGCATCTCCATGTTCTAAACACTCTACACCTGCTGCATTTTTAATATACATCACACAGCCGTGTTCTTACATGGCTGGCACCGCGTGGAGAGGAGACTTGCCTGTGAATAGCCATCCTGGCAGCAGGAAGACTGGACAGGAAAAGATGATGGGGCGGGTTGACAGCATTGGAGGGTTGATACTTCCAGAGTAGCCCCAGAGAATTTCACTGAAGTGATTGAGTCGGTGTGGGGCTCCACGACAGCGGCCCAGCGTATTGAAGCCCAAGACCTCTCCCGCTGCCCTGGCTAAGCATGGGCATGAAGTCCAGTTTTCCTCTGACTCACAGGAAACTTAGCCTGTGTTGGGAGACGGGACCCTGAGAGCATCCAAGAGTTGCCCAGCTGAAGCTTTCTTCCCTCACGTATGTGTGACTCCATTTGTCAAACACGGGAATTGAAAAGCATACCCCTGCCATTCGCTACTTCAATATTTGGCTTATCCAACTGTCCCTCTAGGCAGACTGTGAGCTCTGTCATGGTAGGGCTGTGAAGTCCCAGGGCCTAGCCCAGGGCCAGTTACAGGCACTAAGTGTTTAGCAATTGTTTGAATGAGTTAATAATTAGTGAAGGATGTTTTAAAGAAAATTGAATATTAAATATCAAAATAAATATAATAACATAAATGGATAAAGGAAGAGACAATTGGTATTCAAGAGGTAATGAAACCATAAACATATAAAAACATAAAAAAGGTCATTTTTCTATTTCTAATACTATTTTTCTATATTCAATAATATTTATAATTATAATTACAAAATATGTTATAATATGGATATGAATAATATAATAATATGAATATGATATAATAATGTGAATACTACAATATGAATATAATAATATGAATATGAATAATGTGTAATATAATAATATAATACTTTTCTGTATTTAATATTTATTTTAATAATATTTAACAATAATTTTTCTATATTTAATAATTTAGCCAACATGAAAATACAAAATAAATTAATATAAAACACAGTATTTGGATTATTTGAAAAAGTTTTAACAATAATACCCATTGCTGGTGAGAATTCAATGAAAGATATCCTTTTTTATTGTTAGCAGCATTTTGAATGGTAGAACCCTTTTGGGGAGTAATATGATAATAAGAATCAAGAACCATTAAAACTGTAGATACTGTTTGTTGGGTTAATCCCATATCTGGGTATTGAATCTAAAGTAATAATATAGAATTTAGAGGGAAAAACCTCAAAAATGTATTCATTGTAACACTATTTTAAAAAATGAAAAAATGTAAGCAACTTAAATATCCATCTGTCAGAGTAGCTATTACTTATAGCGTGTCAGAATAGTAAAATATTAGCCTCTTTTGAAGATGAGAAATGTGAAATATGCATACCACGGAGAGTATTTATAAGCTCCCAGGAGTCAGGGAAGCAGAGATCAAAGCTGTGACCACGTTGAGATGCAGTGATGTGAACACACGGCTTGCTCATTGCCAGAGTCTAGAGGTGTTCATGGAGAGATGAGAACAGTTTTATTTTGTGAGTTACCATGGTTGTGAGAGAAATATCTTTCACTAGAATTATGTTAAGGTTGCTGTATTGATACCAGGAAGTTGATTAAAACCACATGCATACCTTCAAGGAAAAAGAAAGGAAACTGGTGCTTCGTTCATGGTGCCTAAGAGGAGACTGTTAGAGAAATGACGTGAGCGTCAGATCTGGCTGCAGCAGAATGGGTGTGGGGTGGTGTCAGGAGCCCGAGCTCAGGCCCCAGTTGTGACCCCTGTGCTCGTGGGCGTGCCTCTCTGCACCTCAGTTCATCCATCTGAAAAACAGGACGGTTTGACACAGTGTCCCCTCGAGGGATGTCTATGGGTATTTAAGCAGGTACTTTCTCTTTAGAATTATGTTTGTGTCTAGGCTTCTGCGATCCTCTTTTGGCAGCATCATTATGTTCTTTCTTTTTGTAGGAAAGTACAGTGACGAGGAAGAAATGCCTACTGTGCAGTCAGATGATTGTGATCCCTGAATCTTGAGGAGGTCACGCAACAGACACAGCACCCTAGCAGAAGGAGTGAATGTCATCATTAGGAGCTTCAAAATCATTTGAAGACACTTGTAAATCTGGCAGACAAGTAGGTGTATATGGCTTATTAATTGTAAAGCTGCTCTGCAAATGACCAAAGCCAGGTTAGATTGGGTGTGTTGGCTTGTTCTCATTCTTTTATGAAGCAAAGACATTGAAAACAAAATTAGATTTGTTCTGGAGCAATTGGATTAGTCCATCTCAGTACTGTTTAACATATACCAAAAAAAATGCACTTTTTACCACCAAGAACATTAAGCTTAATTAGGACATATATTTACTGTTGAGTCAAATTGATTGTCAATTTCAACACAGCAATGTTCTCTGACTAAGCTAACAGCATTACAGTCTAAAAATGTCTTCATTTTTAGTTATAATAGGCAATTTATAGTTAAATTTTTGTTCTCTTTCCTCTTTGAAATATATACCTGGCATGATTCACTTTTTAATTCCCTTAATAGACACAAATAAATATATATTTGATAATTTATATACACGTGCCTATGTAGGTATATATGTATATATATGACACACACATATACACATATGTGTGTGTTTTATATATACCTTGGATACAATCATTTTTAAAGAAACTAAAGAGGTTAGGAATGAAATATTTAAAAAGCAGCCTTACCAAACTTCCATTTTCTGTCATATTCATCTTAAATGAAGTCAAAATTGATCACTATCTTTAGCTAAATAAATTTGGATGAAATATAATCATCCTTTAAAATATGTCTCCTAACTGAAAGGTGAAAGACAAAAAGTCTTTTCATCAATTTTAGGTACAGAATGTGCTGGAGAACAATTCTCAGATTAGCATGATTACAGTCTGTCATTACAAGTCAGAGTTGATTAATCTCTCCTAAAATTCCATATTAACGTGAAACCTTTTCAAAATCACAATTCTTAAATGATCTCTAATAAACCTACTCAATGTCCATTCTGAATAACCCCTCTCAAGTGATTTTTGATGACACTATGCTTAGATATCACCTCATAATTCTACATTGAATTACTTGGAAAAAATTGGTACTTTCTTTTTATAAAGAAAATAGTTTAAACTTCTATAACAGTTGTCATTCTCAGAAATAGTGATTTTTCTGATCTGTGGTGTACTTATGATATTAATTTAAATTCTCACTATACTTAGTGTGTTGTCATTTTCTATATTTCCATTATTAACCAGTGACAATGCATTCATTCTTTCAACAAATATTTTTGAACACGTACTATACGTCAGCAAGAACTTTAAATCACTCATACACAAATGAATCTTATTTCTATGTAATTTACATGGTATATGACTTTCAACTGAGATACAATTCTATTACCATAAAATTAACCCTTTTAAAGTATACAGTTCCTTGAGTTTTGATATATTTACAAGATTGTACAACAATTACCACTCTCTAATTCCAGAATATTACCACCCTGAAAAGAAATCCTGAACAATTAACCATCACTTCTTATTCTCATATCTCTCCAGTTCCTGGCAATCAATATCTATTTTGTGTCTTTATAGATTTTCCTATTCTGGACATTTCATACAAATCTAATCATACAATATGTTGCGTTTTGTATCTGGCTTTTTTCCCTTAGCCTAATGTTTTCAAGGTTCATCCATGTTGTAGCATATATCAGTAATTCATTCATTTTTATGGCTGAATAATATCCCTATGTATGAATATACAACATTTTATTTATCCATTCATCAGTTACAGACATTTGAGTTGTTTCAATTTTTTGGCTATTGTGAATAATGGTCCTATGGACACTCATGTTTAAGTTTTTATGCAAACATGTGTTTTCAATTCTCTTGAGCACGTACTTAGGTGTAGAATTGCTGGGCCATGTGGTAATTCTATGTTTAACCGTTTGAGGAACTGCTGGACTGTTTTCCGAAGGAGCTGCACCATTTTCCTTTCCCACTACCCCTGTATGAGGGTTCTAATTTCTCTGCATCCTCACCAACACTTGGTATTGATTACAGCCATCCTAGTGGGTGTGAAGTAGTGTCTCGTTATGGTTTTGATTTACATTTTCCTAATTACTAAAGACAGTGAATGTCTTTTCATGTGCTTATTGACCATTTGTATATCTTCTTTGGAGAAATGTCTATTCAAATTCTCTGCCTGTTTTTAATTAGATTATTTGTCTTTTTATTATTGAAGTATAAGAATTCCTTACATATTTTGGATACTAGACCATTATCACATATATGATTTGCAACTATTTTCTTCTATTCTGTGGGTAGTCTTTTTACTTTTTTGATAGCATTATTTGAAGCAAAAATTTTAAACTTTGGTGATGTTTAGTTTATTTTTTTATTTTGCTGATTCTATTTTAAGTGTCCTATCTAAGAAACCATTACCAAATCCAAGATAATGAAAGTTTACGTCTATGTTTTCTTCTAAGGGTTTGATAATTGTAGCTCTTACATTTAGGTTTTTGATCCATTTTGAGTTATTTTTGCATATTAACATCATGATTTTGCATATGGATATCCAGTTGTCTCAGCACTATTTGTTGAGAAGACTATGTTTTTCCCCATCTAATTGTTTTGACACTCTTGTCAAAAATCAATTGCCCATAAATATATGGTTTTATTTCTCGTCTCAATTCTATTCCATTGATCTAGATATCTATCCTTATGTCTCTCTTTAGACCACACAGTGTTAACTGCTATAGCTTTGCAGTAAGTTTTGAAATTAGGAAGTGTGAGTCCTACAAATTTCTTGTTCTTTTTCAACATTGTTTTGGTTATTATGAGTCCTTTGCACTTTCATATGAATTTTAGGAAGAGCTTGTCAATTTCTGCAAAAATGGCAGCTGGGATTTTCATAGGGATTGCACTGAATCAGTAGATCAATTTGTGGATTATTGCCATCTAAACAATTAGTCTTCCAATTCAAGAACATGAGATAGCTTTCCATTTATTTAAGGCTTCTTTGATTTCTTCCAACGATATTTTTCAGTTTTCAGTGTACAAATCTGGCATTTCTTTTGTTAAATATTTTCCTGAGCATTTTAATGTTTTTGATGCTATTGTAAATGAAATTATTTCCTTAATATCATTTTTGGATTATTCGTTGCTGATGTGTAAAAATACAATTGATTTTTGTGTATTGATCTTGTATCCTACAAACTTCCTGGACTCATTTATTAGCTCTAATAGCTTATTATTATTGTTGATGCTTAGCATTTTCTATATAGGAGATCATTTCCTCTGCAAGTAGAGATAATTTTACTTCTTCCTTTCCAATCTGGATATCTTTTATTTCTTTTTCTTGCCTAAGTGCCCCGGCTGGAACCTCCAGTACAATATTGAACACAAACGGTGAGAATGGACATCTGTGTCCCGTTCCTGACCTCAAGGGAAGCTGTCTGTCTTTCACCATTAAGTGTCGTGTGTTTCTTAGGTGCCTTTATCAGGCTCAGCAAGTTCCTTTCTGCTTCACATTTGAGTATTTTTATCATGAGGTGGTGTGCACAAGTTGTAAGTTGTCAGTATGAGTTTTGTTATAATATAAAAGAGGTCCGTGTTATAATTATACACCATAGTATATAATTATGCTATTCCACTACTTAATATTCACCAAAGGTTCCCAGGTCCTTCCAGGATAGGCAGCAAACTGCATCATACAAGGTCCTTCTCTCTCTGACTCAAGCCTCTCCATTCGCTTTACTTGCCGCATCTCACTTCATGATCCACGGTCCAGCTGTAAAGAAATCCTGCTGCTCACAGGAGGATCATGCTCTCTCACTCGTCTCTCTGGTTCTGCATAGACTGTTACTTTGCCTAAAACACATACTTCTTTCTTTTTCTGTAAGCCTTCTATCTATCCTTCAAGGTCCAGCACACGTATCAGTTTTTCGTCATCAGATGTTCATCGTGTGGCTTCCTAGAGCACGCTTACTCTCCCTGCTTGTCTGTCGGTCATATTGCAACTGTGCTGAAACGATGTCTAATTGTCCCACATTGTCTAACGCCCGTCAGACTGGGGATTTTCTGATGTAATACTTCTTTTTATTCGCATTATCTGGCATGCTAGATGGTACAGAGTGGGTTCCTAAATTAAATAAATAATTCTTAGTTTTTATATCATGAGAACTAGCCTCTAGATGATGAGCAAACTATAGCTTGCTTATAGGAAAGGCCAATTTCTTTTTTTAAATCATCAATTGGCCCATAGCAGGGCAATTCAAACTTCTAGCATTCACATATAACTTAATGGGCTTTTGACACACATCCAAACTACAACGTTTGGATACATTTTCAAAGACATATCACAATTTCAATTATTAAAGCATCATATTTTAAAAATTAACATCAATGAACAAAAATTAAAAAACAACATCCATGAAAGGGAAGATACCATGTGTAATCTTGCTGTAAATTATCTGTAAATCTTGAAGACAGAGAGCTTGAACCAAGAACCAAGCTCCACATTGCCATCAATGTTTTATTTTTACTTTAAATTAGAAAATCCTGAGTCACAGTGGCAATATATCAGAGAAACTAACACGTGTTTGATGAATCTCTGAGATGGTTCTAGATAAGTGGATCATAAGAAATTATAGTCAGATTATTCATCACAGACATTTTTCAGTACCATGTTAGAGCTAGGACACAGATATGCCCTGTTGAAGAACGTGTACATTGGAGACAGGGGCAAATAGAGCCCTCATCCAATTTGCATGTCATGTTGCAGTAGAAGGTAAGGTTTTAAAATATACTTAATAAGATCATTTTTCTCTTTCTGTGACAACTGTAGGAAATTATCAAGTGTGAAAAAGAATCAAATGTTAAGGATGGAGCCATTTGGTTTTTTTGAGAGACCCTAATGCCTATACTGAAGAGTAAAACTTGTTACATTTCCTCCCTGGTGATAGATCAGGTTATCCAAGATGATGGTAGTGTCTGATAGTGGTTAGGGCCTGGGCTCTGGAGTCAGGCTGCCTGCATTAGCAGTCTGGTTCCATCTTGTGACCCACAGCCATTTCTCTAACATCATTTTTAAAGTGGGGATAATAATTTCTACTTCAAATGCTGGTTGGGAGGATTAAATGGGGTAAAAAACTTAATATTCTTAGGATAGTGCCTAGCACATAGAATGTGCTCAGTAGAGGGTGACTAAGCAGAGAGGAAATGCGGAAGAAATCCCTGAACTTTCCTCTCAGTCTCCCATCTCCTGCCTGTGCTTCCCGGAAGGCCAAAGCCAGTAACAAACCAGTGGAGCATCTTGGGGCCATCTTAGGATTCTGCCTCCCACAGGCCCGTAGCATTTTGTTCACACCTGCTGTATTTAACCATCTGTGCCAATAGATGCAGTAGCCATCATTGCCTTAGTGTTCATCCATTTCTTTCTTTCTCTTAGCTGTGAATTCCCTGAGGTTAAGGATAATACATTTTTCATAACTGATCTCAGTAGAGCTTTAACGAATATTATTGAGTTGAATAAGTACTCTAAGAATGATATATACTTGAGTACCGAGGAACACAGAGGAAGCTAAGGAAGGTTTTTGGAGGCAGCAACATTTTAGATGGCCAATAAAATATGGATGATTTCTTTTTCCTTTAAGGTAATTTTCAATTTTTTTCCTATAGTTGTGTATTTGAAGTTTTTTTAAAAAACAAATACTACATGAATATTTTGTCTTTGCATAAAACATTCAAGCAAAACATAAGCATGTAAAATAAATAGTGAAGTTTCTCTTCACCAGACTCTCCAAATTCCATTCTATTCTATTCATCAAAAGTAACTAATTTTGTTGCAATGTTCTGTGTCCTGATTCTTTCACTAGAAAATATATCTTGGAGATTTTTTCATCATATAAACAATGCTACAATGAACATTTTATACATACATTTTCATGCACATGGGAAACTATTTCCATAAATACTTAAAATGGAAATGGTGAGTTTAAAGTAATATAAATAATGACAGAATGGGAAGAATTTTAAACTAACTTTTGTGCTTAATGTCTTTTCTTGAAATATATTCTAGAAAGTTCTATCAATTTGTAATGAAAATATCTAGGTAAATGAAAGTTTTAAGTGACCACATATCTATCTACAGAGAATGATTAAGACTGCTGTTAAATAAAGGTGCAAAGAAAAATTTATTGTTGGTAAATTGGTATTTTTAATATTATCTATTTATCAACTTATTCCCCCAAAAGGACTTAACGCCCATGTGAGTTTCTAATTTGCCGTATAGTGGAGGCTTAAAGGAAAAGATGGAAGGGCATGGAAACAAAATAAAGAAATATTAGGAGGTTAAAATTTTTTATAACAAAGATAACATTTACTTCAAATGAACGTTCTTCTCAATCCAAGAACTGTGTGAAGTGCTTAGAATACAGGGTTGAGCTGCCTTTTCAAAACATTATTTAGAGGAGAACAGAAAGATTTCTCAGCTAAAATATGACTGTCTAGATTGGACTTCCCAGAAGCAGAGCCTGAGAGGGATTCAGGTGTCCTACGTTCTCCCTTTACTGCTCCTGGGTTACCTGTTGTGTATATGATGCGGAAAGTCTCATTCTACCTTTCAATATCAGAAAGCTCTTAAAGAGAAATAATAGAAGTACCCATTTCTGTGAGCAATGCCATTTTTACAAGTACTTCTCACTTAGCTTACATGTGTTAATTTAGAGACTGGCTTTTACTAGTCCTAAAAATCTTTCTGAAATTTAAAAAAGGCAGTTGAATCATACTTTTTGACTTTTTTTCTGGTGGCTGGTTAACAAATGGTGTTATGTCAAGACCATGACCATTTTAAACATAAGGCTGAAATGTAAGCCAGGGCTCAGTTAAAACTTTGTTTTTCTGTAAGCAAAATTATTTGTTTTCTTCACCGATTATTTTCTTCCTTTCTCGCAATAAGTTTGGGTAGTATTTTTCTCAAAGAACAGTGAACAGATCTACAATTTCTATAATATGTTGTTTTGTTGAGGCTGGACTCGAACAATACAGAAGAAATACGTTACTAAGTTCTGTTCAGAACCAGGTATTCAAAATGCCTGCAAAGGCCTGTTTCTGCTTGAAGACTGCAGTGTGCGTTCTGAGAAACTAACTAGGTATTCCCTGTGGCAGTCATTGCAGGAAAAAGCAACTGTTAACCGAAACAGATTTTGCTTTTCCTGTGGAACAATGCAAAATTCAACTTTTGCATTCAAAGGAACTGGCAAAAAGCCTCAAATGTGTGGGACTGATTTTGGCTGGAAATCTCTGCAGTCTGCAGTCACTGTGGGACACAATGTAAACAGCGAACAAAGGACTTCAAGGAATGAACAGATTTGACTACAACTACCCAGTTTGTGTAACCAACAGTCCGCATATATGCTGAGATCAAGAGTGAGAGGCAGGATGTGATTTCTTTACTCCAGGTCAGAACACGAAATTCAGGGATCAGCTGTAACCTCCTGACATTTGCAGAGGTCAGGTCCTTGTCCCACAGTGGCTTAAATGAAATCATATGATGATAGAGATGCGTACAAATGCATTTATTCCTCTTTCTTGCAGACATTCTAATTTTTGCCAAATTTGATCCAGTATGTTTACAACTAAAGACTACTGGAATTTAGTTGTAGTTGTTTATTTACTTCAGTAGAGAAACAGATCAAGAAAACTTTATAGGAAAATAGCTTTAAGTTGTGCCTGTGGAAAAAAAAAGTGTGTAAATCATTGCTTTCCTGCCCAAATCACATGTATTGAAGTAGAAGGAGCTAGCATGTGAAGCTCACCAAAGGGAACACTGCTTTTAAAACCTAGGGCATCAAATGTGCGATCACGTTCCAGAGACTCTGAGAAGGCATCCCACACGGCTTGCAGTTGGCACCTGGCCGTGTCCTTCTGTTGGCAGTCAGGGGTGGAGAAGGAAAGCATTGCCTGGGGACCTTATCTAGGGACCTATGATCCTATTTTTTCTAAAATAAATAGCATCCCAAGGAAAGCATTGTTTTTTGTTTGGTGTATCAATAGTGCATACTTTTTCAATTGTTTATTGTCACAACATGAAAATTTTCTTCATGCTCCAAATTCTTCTTAGAGAATAGAGCCTTAACGATCTTGTATTTATCCTTTTATTAAATAATTAGATACGTACAATAGTGCATTTCCCTTTAGCTCTGTTCCCCAGGAAGCTCTGGGTTCCTTTTGTGCTTACCTATGTTCCTTTATCCTGGTTTGTCACATAAAGGTTCTACACATCTTGCCTCTCTCGTTACTTTGGTCTACCATCTGACTCTTATTCCATTGGTTATATTTCAGTCTGTATTTTATTGCAAGTCACGTTTGTTTTTTATTGGATCAACTAGAACTATGGAGAGATAAAGATGACAGTTGGGGATGGAGAGTGAGAGCTAGACGTGCAGACAAGCTTTCATTTGATTCCTTTTTTAAAGCTTTTTGGTCCTAAGGATAGTAATTAAATCCTAACATTGAAAGGTTGCCTGTTATAGCGAGAAGCATCGTGTGCTAGAGGATGTGCACGGTGCTCAAGCTCTGGGCTGGGCACTAATTCCCTGGGTAAAGGCGTGCAAAAATCTGATTTTCTGAGCTTTTGCTATCTTGACGGTGAAATAAAATACAACCTATTTGCTCAAAAACTAAGCGTGATAATGTTTGTAGCGTGCTTACCACGTGAGGTCAATGAAGGCTGAACGTTACCTAGACTGACTGACTCCTTGTTTGGCTTTTTCTCCCTCAGCCAACAAGTCGTAGACACACGCTAACATCTATTGAGTCTGCCCTTGTCTAATGCTTTCGAATTTTAGGTTCCAGCAGTAATTTGGCAGATTAAGTAAACGTCACCTGCCTCTCTTCTTGTGGGAATTTCAGCGTTCGTTCCATCTCTGCCGGCATCCAGTCTCGAGCTTGCTTCCACAGGCCACCACCTACCTTTTGCCATTTATTTTGCTTCCCCAAATCAACTTCCTATGGCCAAGAGGAAACAAGTACCCTCTGCTAACATGCGGAAGTGTCTGCTCCGTCCCCTGCCAAGTTTTATTAAGGTCAACGTTGGTGATCCCTACTTACGCCTCTTTCCTGGCAAAAGAGAGAACCATTGTCAACGTAGCCTTGAACTGACGATCTTTTCTCCATTAACCCCGCCCAGCACACGTTCTTGCCGGCTTCTCTGTAGACCTCACTTTTTATTTTGCTTTTGGTCTGCCCCAGTGTCATTGGAATTGTTTGCAAGTTACTAAAAAATGTTTTAAAAAGTGGGAAGAAAAGCAGACTCTCTCACTTATCTTGGGAGATATCAAAATTTCTGACTGGTTCCGCAGTTTTATATCAATTTCTTTTTGTATTTATGGTCAGTTCTTATCGTATATAAAGGATAAAATAAAATAAATCTTTAAAACATACATTTGAACATTAAAAGTAGTCAGAATATAGATTTCTTTACTAACAATTTTTGAATTTATGGTGCTTTCTATAGAAACACTTTACTTTCACCCATTTGCACATAATTTTAACTGAATCTGTAAAAAGTTGATTTTCTTTCCTATATATGTATCATCTTGGATTAATGTTCCTTTAGTGAAACCCTTTGCTTATGATGCAATGGTACTGAAGTCATATAAATAATACTCCCTTAGGTGATCTCAAGATTTATAGACGTTGAACAGCTGCTCTAAATTTATTTGGGGGGAGGGGAGTGTCACTCATTTCAAATTCATTTCTCCTCAACAGCATCTCACTAAGTAACAACTTCATGGATCTTTTTGAAGGAGAACTTGCCCCAGAAATATATGCTTTTTATCAGGAAGGCTTTAAAAATATTGGTAATTAACACATTTGCAAACATCTTAGATGAGGATAAGGGGTCCCCTGCTGTGGGGTCCTCCTTCCTGTTCTCCTCACTTTCTCTCACCCATATGTAGACCATCAACAAACTCTGGTCTCTTCCTCCACCGCAAGTCACTGTCGCTCCTCACTGCCCTGGTCCACGTTATTAAAATAGCTCCTGGGGCCGACCCCATGGCCTAGTGGTTAAGTTCAGCTCACTGTGCTTTGGCGGACTGGGTTCTCAGGTTCAGATCCCAGGTGCGGACCTACACCACTCATCAGGCCATGCTGTGGCACCGTCCCACATACAAAATAGAGGAAGAGAGGCACAGATGTTAGCTCAAGGCGCATCTTCCTCAGCAAAAAAAAAAAAAGCTCCTAACTGACATCTGTGCCTCTTCCTTGCCTCCCTTCTACAGTGTAGGCTTAACACAGCAGCCAAGTCAGCCTTTGAAAACATTTGTCTAACTTTGTATGGTGACGGATGCTAACTAAACTTGTGGTGATCAGTTCACAATGTATACGAATGTTGAATCACTGTGTTGTACACATGAAACCAATATAATATTTTATGTCAATTATACTTCAATTAAAAAAAAGGAATTAAAGTTACCCACAACCTTACTACCCAGAAACCACAAAAACAAATAAATAAAATAAAATAAAACAGAAACATTTGTCAGGTCAGGTCATTCCTCTGCCCAAACCCTCCTGCAGTCTCCCATCTCGCCCTGAGTGACATCCAAATCTCCACAATAAACAATAAGACTGCCATAACTTGGGATCTCTGCGGCCTCTCCGCCTCTTCCCTGCACTCTCCCCTAGCTCTCCCTCCTTCCTGTCGGCTGAATGCGCCCACACCTGCTGTTCTCGTGCTTGCTGTTCCTTTCACCTGACACCATTCCCCTGGATAGACTCACGGCTCACTCTCTCACTTCCTGTAGATCGCTGCCTACACTTTACCTTACCAGCAGTGATGCCTTCCCCCTTAATCTGTGCAAAATTAAATAGCAAGTCAACCAGTCCCCCGTGCAGCACGCTCTTTCTCCGTTACTCTGCTTTCTCTTTCTCCACCGTGCTCATCACTGTTTGACCTACTATCTATAGTTAATAGATTACTGTGTTTCTCTCTCCTCTCTAGAATAAAATCTCCACAGACACAGGACTATGTTTTGTTCTTTGCTGCTCCCCAGTGCTAGGAACACTGCCGGAACAGAGCCCTCAGTGGTCAGCACAGTGTGTTAAGTGAATGAGGAGGTATGGGAGTAGGTCCTACTGTTTCGTGCAGCACAGCACATTCCTTTTGGAATCTAAGACAATCCATTAATTTTGCAACTTGTTTTTTCCCCTATTTCTGCAGAAGATAGGCCTCTGGTTTTCTCAACTTCTTCACTGAATTCCTGCCTCGAACATTTTCTCCATCTACAAATCAACCACAAACAGCAGTTAGGCAAAGTGCTAAAATGCATAGGATAACATTTTACTACGTCTCATCAGTTGGGTTAGACCGTATGTTAGGACAGGTGGAATAAACCTGTTGAAAGGTAGATATTGAGCACCTGCACTGTGTTATTTATGCTAGAATGTATTATTCATCAGATTTCACATCTGAAAACCTAGTCATGTCAATATTACCTTACTTATGTTTCTGTCTTTCATACAAGGATGGGTTTATGAAGTTGGATTTCCTGAAGAAGCCCAGGGTAAGAACAAGAGGTGTGGTAGCTTAACAATATTGTGCATCAGCAGACAAATGCTGTGCATCCTCTTACATTGACCTTCTTTAAATGCCTGCTCAACAGAATTAAAGGCTGAGGCTTCGTTCCTTATAGGAAAGAAAACTAAGAAAAGACAGCTCAGCTTCTAGCCCATTGTCATGTGCAATTCCACTCAGCCCCGGAGCTGGTGCGCCGGCTGGCCAAGACAAAAGCTTTGCTTCTGCATTCTGCCAGGTTTCTTAGCAACAGCTTTTGGGATCTAACCTGTCCTATCCCAAGTAGCTTAACAAGACAGTCCTTTCAACATCATATTATTGTCTCACAGAGAGGAGTTCTAGAAATGTGCCCTCTCCAGCAGGGGACAGTGACTGTCCTGTGCGCTTACAGATTGGTGCCCTGGGCGGGGGCCAGCTGGCTGACCCCTTAATCTGGCCTGGTCAAGATCTTACAGCTCTACCTGCTGTTATTTAGGAAAGGGGAAGACTGTTCTTGTCTTGCCTGAAATGATATTTCTTAGCTGTAGTCAATTGAATCCAATCTTTCAACTTTGCCAATTAAATATGACCTTCAAAATAACAACAATTTTTGTTATTACCATGGACAGAACTCAAGCTTCAAAAAAGAGAAGATAGAAACCGTGTTTTTCTCCAAATCTAAATTAACATTCAAAGTGAAATAAAATTGTTTAACTAAGGATTGGTTAGATGATAAGTGAATAAATTGGATGCCATTGTGGCTGGTTTTGTCCTGCGTTTCATTTGCTTTCCTGGCTAAGTTCTGAGCGGCCTCTAGGGCAGCTGCTAGGGAGCTTTGTTCCGTCCCGTGGGCCACGGCAGGGCTCTGAGGGCCTCCATCCTGCAGAGAGGCCAGTACTGATAGGTGCACGGTCCCGTGGGCCACGGCAGGGCTCTGAGGGCCTCCATCCTGCGGAGAGGCCAGTACTGATAGGTGCACGGTCCCGTGGGCCACGGCAGGGCTCTGAGGGCCTCCATCCTGCAGAGAGGCCAGTACTGATAGGTGCACGGAAGCCAAGGCAGCGGTGGCGACGGAGGGGCTGGTGGTGCATACCACAGGAGCAGGCAAGGAAAGTAGGACAACCGAGGGCAATCCCACGGAAGAAAGGTCAGCGGGCTTAGCAGCTGCACTTTTCAGTTTCAACGCCACCCTTTCCAACCAGTGGAGAGGGGTCATGGGGAGGTTGGGGTATCTCTCAGATTCAGAACAATAGGTTTGTATCTATTTATGCCTATCCTGTAATGAGCAGGCACTAGATTTGATAAAATTGTTTATTGTATCTCTTTATTTCTTAAATGAAGGTGAAGAGACAGAGAAAGGAAGAGGTTGCTTGAACACCTGAGGGTACCAAGTAATCGTGTCCAGTGATGATTAGGTCCCAGTGGAGTCTCTGGACCCCTCAAATAACCCTAAATCCCCCAGAGGTCCTTGCTGCAAAAGCTGAGTGCTATTTCTTTATTCACACATAACTATTCTCCGCTCTAAAATTAAATTACTTTTTCTAGTATAACCCAAAAGTCAGCGGCCAGCACACTTAAATCTTCCAGGTTTCCAGGGCTACCGAATGCTTCCAGATTTAGTACATTAGCTCCCTTCTCCTTGAAAGGCAGAAAAACCAGCATCCCACCAAATATTTGGGAATGCTTCAAGCTCTGAGCTTTTGCTTCCCCTGAATTTTATGCTTCCACTTTACATTTTCCGTGCTGAATCATCCCACTGAAAGCACCCCAATTCCTAACACATCAGGGCACTGCCAAGATAAGGCAGTAACATTGCACCTCTTCACTTCATTTTTGGCTGATTTGTCTCCTCATGAGTTGTTATTTCCTTTGGAGGCCTTCTATTTTTTTATTGGTAGCCAGATGTGGTGAATTTAGCCTTTCTGTGTCTGAATATTTTTGTATTCCTCTAAATATTCTTGACTTTTGTTCTGCATGTGGTTAAGTTATTTGGAAAGTATGATCCTTTCTGGCCTTGCTTTTAAGCTCTGTTAGATGGGATGAGAACTGAGGCTGATATCTCCCCAACAGTGACGTTTCCTCTCCACAGGGGATTAACTGCCGAAGTTCATGTAAGATGTGTTTCCCACCCAGTCTCTTCTGTGTCTGTCAACAGTGATGACCCAGTACCGTGTGTGCTTCCAGAATTTAACACATTAGCTCCCAACCTCTTCTCCTCAAAAGGCAGGATAACCAGCATCCCACCAAATATTTGGGACTGTTCAAGCTCTGAGCTTTTGCTTCCCCTGCATTTTATGCTTCCAACAGTGAAGGAAGACATTGTTAGAGCTCTAACTGATGCCCCTCAGTGATGAGTTTTCCTGCTTTGGTTGTTGGGTAGAGGCGCTATTCCTGGTGCTTTTGTGGTCTCTGAGCACTGTTCCTTCTGATCTTCTGTGTGGTTCTTTCCCTGGACTTCCATTCAGGTGCTAATCACTCTCTGTTCAACCCTCGAGGGGAATCCTCCACAGAGCTCTGGAATTTTCTCTCCCTGCAACTTTCAGCACCAAATGTCCAGGATGCTGCCTTGTAAACGCAGCCGCTGTGGCTTACCTGGATTCACCGTTCCTTCTCCTCCACTCAGGGGGACTGCGGGCTCTGCCTGGATTTCCCCTCCCTCATGCCCAATCCCCACGCATGAAGCTGGGAAATTTTAGGGCTCATCTTGTGTGTTTCCCCATCCTTTTTTGTCTGATGTACAGTGTCTTGTGTGCCATCATTTCATACATTTCTTCATCTCTAGGTGTTGCAGGCAGGAGAGTAAATCCAACTCCTCTTATCCCATCATGACTAGAAGCAGAAGTCCTCTGAGGCTACATTTGGAAATTGATCTTATGAACCAACGACTGATTCCTTCCTTCACACCCTCTCTAGATCTGGGAAAACCCAGCTCACTCGTCACCTTTTCTGCTTCACTTTTCCTAATCCCCCTTTATCCTTCCCCCACCTCATCTCAGCACTTTCACTGTTCCCTCTCCGATGGGACATTGTCTCGTGCTTGCATCCATTTTAGCATTTGTCACATACCTACATATTATTTTTCAAATATACGTAAATCCTGTACTGTTTTGGTAACTAAGATACTAATAAAGTATTTTTTTGACTCTACAAAATTAACAAATTTTGCCACAAATCTGTCAAACACCAGGCAATACTTTTTCAAAGGCTCAAATACTTCAAGTCATCTCTCAAACCCCTGGCATTTCCTCTTGTTTTGTTTGCTGTTCTAAGTGAAGACCCACCTCCTGAGGATATCTCTGTCTTGCTTCAGTATAAACTAACAGTGTTTCAGGCTGACAGCGAGGTAGTCACAGCACAGAAGATGCCTCTTTCCCCCCCTGCAATGAAGACCCTGCACCCCCTGTCCTTCTCTTTCCTACTTTACTATCTCATTTTTTGTGAATTGTATACTTTGGTAGCTTCCTAAGAAAGGGTGGAAGGGAGGTAAGTTTTTTGAATTATTCCACATCTGAAGATGCCTTTATTCAATCTTCACATTTGATCGAAAGCTTGTCTGGGTATAAAATTATAGGTTGAAAATAATGTTCATCAGAATTTTTAATACTATTGTTCTACTGTCTCTTGGATTCTGATGTTACTAATCTGATTAATATTTATTTTGTGAATTTTTAAAAATCTGCCCATTAACTCCAGGTGTTCTGAATCTTCATGATAATATGCTTTCCTGAGCCTATTTAATGTCATTAATTTTCCTGGGCCTTTAATAGGCTCTTTTCAACTTAAGGACACAGCCCTTCAGTTTGGGAGATATTTTTTGTTTTATTTCTTTGACTACTTCCTCTCCTCTTTTTTCTCTTCTCTCTAGAATTTCCACTAGTTGGATGTTGAACCATCTAAATTAATCCCCTCATTTTCTAATCTCTTTATTATTATTTTCCATCTCTTTGTCATTTTGGCTACTTTATAGATTTTCCTGACTTCTAATGTTTCTCTTTTGTACTGTAATTTATTTTAATTTCCAATATCTTTTTCTTTTTCTCTGCTTTTTAAAAAATACTTTCCTATACTTATTTTACCAATGTGATATTCTTTGATCTGTTTGTCTATTTTAACTGCGTCCTATTTTTATAAACATTTGCTTGTTATGGTCTCTCTTTGTCATGGGAAAGGTTTTCTCTCATGTATGTTACTCCTTCAGTAAACATTTACATATGTGATCAAAGTGTAAAAAGCTTATTAGAAGCTCTGGATGGTGAGGGAGGCCCTGGCAGGGATGGCATTCAGCTTGTCAACTTCACTTAGAGGGAATTCCTGCATGTCTTTGGGCAACTCCTAAACATCTAGAGGTCTTTTACAGGGGGCTTCTCAATTTGTTTCACAGATTGTCTTCCAATTTTCTACCAGACAAAGATAAACATGGTGACAAGTATTCTGGAAGCCGGGCAGAGGAAGGGGGCTGTGGGTAGAGCAGGGAGATGTGTGTACAGCAATTTTATCACCGTGTTTTCATCCTAAACCTCCATGTTTCTTGGTGTGCACTGCTTCCTGAGTCTTCTCCAGAGACTAAACTTTTTTTTCTCTTAGCGTGCATTTGTGGAGGAGATAAGAGACTCAAACAGTCTCTGAGGGTTCAGTCTTTAGACTGACTTCCGCTTTCCGTGTTTCGTTTCCTCCACCTACAGAGACTTGCAGGGGATTTGTGGGGTAAACGAGCTCATTTCCCATCAGAACCTCCTGGGTGGTCAACTAGCTTTTGATGTTCTCTGCTCTACTGTGTCAATTATCCCTCCTCCATCTTATTCTACTTTCTAAAAATCTACTCTAATGATTTTTCTGAAGTTATATTTTCCATTTTTCTCCTTATTTAAAATATATATATATATTTTATTTTTTAAGCCGTTTTTGTGGTGTTTGGGAGGAAGAGGAGGTAATCATCTGCAGGCAAGCCTTCACGTTTAACCCAAAGCCAGCGAATGCATTTTTAAATATTACTAGATGTATGTTAACTTCTTATCATTCTGCGTTTTCTTAACCATAGATCCTAAATGAAAATTGATGTAAACTGAAGATCATATAGGTATGTGAGGAAAAAGTCTTCATGCTGAAAAAGTTGAGAAATCCCTGGTAATGTGGATGTTCTAGGGGAGGGGTCACTAAAGGGAATCCAGAAATCTTTGGTATACTCTGGATTGTAAAGGGACTAAATGCCAATTACGGACTCCCACTGTTGCAAAGCCATTTCCTGCAGTTTCTGGCACAAGCTAGAACTTGGCAGTGGGCATTATCCAGCCCTTCACTTGTATATTCCTAATGGGTTTCAGCTACTAAACATAGTGTCTTTTTAGAGTCCATACTTCAAACAAATACTATCTTAACAGCTATAAAGAGTGAATGGACAATGCATTCAACTGTAGATGGATCTTGGTAATAAGAATTTATCACCTCTTTTCTTCCTTAAGGCAAAGAAGCAAACACCAGACTAAATTGCCTGTAGCATAAATTGAGGGATCTTTCTGAGCAGACAGATTTATTTAGATGCCTTCAATTAATGTAGCACAAAAGAGCAAAGCTAATGAAATGCAGGAAATGATTTTCATCATCAGTGAACTTGTTAGCCTTCATCCTTTTCTTGGTAGAATAAGAAATGAGGGTCATTAGGTATTTTGCTTTCATAAGCAAAATAAGATATCAATCTTCACATTTTCTGTGTTCTCCTATGAGAGCCATTTTCACTTTTCCTGAAAGAAAAATTAAGATATATGACTCATTGTTTACTTAATGATTAATAAGGTAGTAATGATATTTGTGTCTACATTTGTGACCCAAGAGAAAAGTCTATTAGAAAACCGTTTTGTAAAACTGCTTAGAAAGAATTTGATTTTAGTGGCTTTTATTTATTGGATTTGAATGTATTAACTTAAAAACCAATAAAAGAATTAAGACAATACTTACTTCATCCACAAAACCCACAGATAGAAAGAGGGCAAAAGTAGGGAAAAAACAAAGCCATGTACAAATGACAGCAAAAATATTTCAAATGGGAAACATAAGGGAACAAAATATGTGATGACAGATAAGCCAAGGTTTCCTCCAGAGGCCACTGCCCGCAGAGGGAAGCCCACTGCTCGGCACAAGGAACTCCAAGGCCCTCACTCATCAGCTCCTGCACCAGCAGACACTGTGGCCCCCACAATCGGTATTTCCCCTCCCTCTTCCTTGCTAAGAAAATCGTGACTTATCAGACTGAGATTCCTTGATCTTAGGAAAGCTGGATTCCTCATCTAAGATGGGCACGTTACCCAGGCATAAGGGGAAGTTTTCTGGAGAGGTTCTGCGAAAGAATTTTTCTCCCTGATAAGAAAGAAGTGCTCTGAGAGAAAAAGTTCTTTTCTGTGCCATTCAGCCCCTTGCCCCCTGCATTTAACTTGGGGTAGGGACGACGGGACTGGAGCTGCTGCAGCCGTGTTGATCCCGTGAGGGGAAGGCCTAGGGATTGGCCTGTAGCCCTGATGTAATTGAGCTGCTGGGACAAAGTTGGTAAGTGCTTACCACAAAACTGCATGTTGGAATACTAAATTGCTCATTATTTAAGCCACTGTTGTTTACATTCTTGTTATTCAGCCATTAGCCATCCTGACATGCCTGCCTCCTCTTCTTTGCCTCCTTGCTCCACTAGCCTTATCACCAGCCCACACTCAAACCACACAAGTCAACTTGCGTTTCCCGAGATGCATCCTGCCTCCTCACATTTCTCTGCCGGGCCCAGCAGCACCTTCTGTCTGAATGCCCCCTCCCTTCTATTACCCTGTATTTAATGTCTCACTTTATTGAATCTCTTCTATGAAAGCTTCCCTGCCCCCAATATCCTCTCACTAAACACTCTCATCCTCTGTCTTCTCAACTACAATCTACCCAGAATATTCCTTTTTGATCGTCTGTATGTTCCAGCCACACTGCCCTCATCCTCCCTTATGGCTGCTCTAAAGGGCAGCTTAGAGTCCAGCCTTACCGCCCCTGGCCAGTGACATCCTACCCCAACATCTTCCCATGCTAGGTGCTTTTTGTCCTTCAGGTTTTACTGTCCTCCTCTACAATGAACTGAAGTTCAGAGAGGGAAGATCGGGTTCCTTCTGTTCAACATGGTGTCTTGAACACGTCTGACACAGCCTTGAACTGAGTAGGCTCACAGTATATATTTGGAAATGAGTGAACTGAATTCTGTATTTTAAGTGGGAAGCTCTTCAGGGTCAGACACGGCACACTACTCTTCTATGCAGATTACAGAACTGGCTACGTACACTGTATCCTTGGGTGAAAAACAGGAATGCTCCACAAATGCTGAATGAATGGATGGAGACATAGATGACTGGCAGAGTTTTTTTTTTTTTTTCCTCTCTGTCTCTGGTGAAAAGCACAAACCTATTTCCTGGAAAGAATTTGCTTCTGATTAACAGGAGTGGCAACCCTTGTGAGGTCAATTCTTTGTAAAGAAGATTGATATCTCTGTAAATTGAGGGCTTAACTTTTAGCCACCTTAAGAGCATACTTATTAAATTTACTCATTCCCAAGAAGACTTTGCTCCCAGAATCCACAAATTTGAAATCTGAGAGGTCAAGCCATTGATTGTTTTGTATTTTGATGGGAGGATCTGTGAAAATATCGCTCTCCCAAACATTTCTCTCCATAATAGAGATGGGTACACCATTAAAAGGTTTATGATCAATCATTTTAGTCAGTGGAATTTTGGAGTAGAAACTGGGAAATAATAATTAGAAGTCGGGTTTAAGCTAAAATTAAATTTAACTCTCTTTACAAAGTTATCAATATAAATAATGTTCAAAATGTCTATATGTTAAACAACAAAGATTGAAACTTACTACAAACCAAACATCAAAAGCAAGGAAGGAAAACAAAACCCCGACCATTTGCCGAGACAGAAGAACTGTGAAACAGGAAGTGGTTCTGGGAATTCTTCAGCATTTCCCTTTGAACAACTTCCTCTAGATATTGTGATTCCCCACTCCATCAGTCAGCCTGGATCTATCTGAAGTCAAATGTTTGTAAAGGAATTAAAACAAGAAGCCACGGGTACAAAAATGTCTCTTCCTTTTTCCCCTTCAAAATGCCTATTTAAAATATTATGTTTTAACTGCTAAAATAATCTACTTCAAAACCCATATACATTTCAATATAGAAACTTGAATCAAATGCAATTTCCCCTTGTTGGAAAGATAAGATTTACACTAGTGAAATGTTTAGACAAAAACATATAATATTTTTAAGTACTAATGTATATGTTACAGTAAATGTTCTAGAAGATTGAGAAACAGAAACTACTTCAGGGTAGGGCAATCTGGTGAATAAGGTTGGATCTGTGAGGCTTTGGAATATTAAGAGAACTGAGTAATTGGAGAGGTGAGAGACACGAGGTGGGCACCGTGAGCATATAAGCGTGATGTGGGCGGACGAGTCCCCAGCCTGGTACTAATGAAACCACGTTATGAATGTACGCGGACACCTGCAGAAGAGAGCGGATGTTAGGATACGGAAATGCTGCTCTGACTTCCATGTCGCCTTTGCTGATGGTGGTGAATCGGGTCATTAGAGGAGCATGTTCATGGCCTGTTTGTTGAGGCTCCTGGGCTCTGGCCAGTGAGACCAGACTGAAAGACGTGATAGACTTCATGGGGTCGTTGAGTACTTATCATCTGTCTTTTTTGGCTTTAAATATCCACATATTGTTTTCTTGGAGAAGAGCACCTGTTGGGATCCCTCTGATGGTTAACTTTATGTGTCATTAGGACAAAGGAAGGGCGAACTGACCTCTTTAAGTCCTTTCTGTCCACTAAGGAGTCCTTTGCCATTTGAAGAGAAAGTGAAGTCTCCCGTCTTAAAAGTTCAGTGATGCGTCTACCGTCTGAGCTCCTGGAGTAAAAGTGTGCAACAAGTCAAACGCCTTTCTTCAGATCACGTCAGCAAGGTCCAGGGCATTCCACGGTCATTAACTCAGATCTGGTACCATATTTAGTGTGTGGATTCTTTTAGCTCATTTCTAAGTGTTACACTGTGTATCAATGAGGAAAGTCCAAAATTCAATCTGGAGAAAAATATTAAAAATAAAACAGAACATATAAAAGTGAGTGAAAAGGGATTTGTAGTTGATGAACATCTGGACTAATTTGCAGGGCCGCATTGTACTATTTCTTGTTCTAGGCTTTTGTAACTTGGAGGTCATGACAGGCCACTCAAGAAACCTGAAAGTAAGAAAATAGGAGAATTCTGAATTATATTTTCACTGGCATTCTAGATTAACCTTTCATATTTTGTTCATATTACAAATAATACTCATACTTGCTGTAATGCATTTTCTATATGAATTGCTGAGCAAAGAACTTTATTTCCCAAGTATTTATAAATATATGATTATGTTCCATAAAATTAGATCATTTTTAAAAATAAATGACATTTACTTTTTACAGGATATTTTATTAACTGAGCATCCTTTTTTGTTTTCATTGGTCAGGCAAGATGAATTGAATTGCTATGATGTAAATTTTATATCAGATACTTATATTTATTAACATGCATGGTTCATGGGAGTCTATATTTATTTTACTTTGATCATAAAAAGATAGTATCTTTAAAAAGGGAACTTACAAATTCAGGTACATAATAATGAAATTTAACAGTTGGGAAGCTGAAAACTGCCCATAGTAAAGCATAGACAGATTTTCACATCTTTTTATACATCTAAAATTACATTAAAAATTAGTTCTTTTAACGTTTTATTGGAGTGCTCCTTTCCTTTCTTCAAATTAAATAAATCAAAAAAATATTATTTTCTGATGTTTAAGATAGTCTTGCTAAGATATTTTAAAGTAAAGTTGTTGCTTATTTCAGTAGAAGTCATTATGTTTCATGTCAGGAGCAAAGTCGAGATTACCAAAATTGTCCCATTTCTTGCTCGTGTCTCTCAGTCCCTCACACCCAACCACTGTCCCACCATCTCCCTCTCCCTCTCTTTCCCATCCTTCTGTCACTTTGGTCATTAGAAGGAAGGAGCAAGAATCGAAAAGAAAGCAATAAAATAGGAGTATATCAAGAGATGAAAGACTAGGAAAGAATGTGGAGAAATTCTCACCTCTTTTGAAGTGGGGGTGAAATAATTCAAAACACCAAGTATCTATGCAGTGACCTCCATATACAAGACAGTAAGAAAGGGAGCCAGTGCCATACACAAGACAGTGCCAAAAGGGAGCATCAGTTCCTACTCTCTTCTCTCTCCTCTCTCCTCTCCCACCCCCTAAACATACTTCACACACAACATTCCATATTTCTGGGTACAGAAATAGAACTGAGCCCAAATCACGTTCTACTGACAGACCCAGGACAGCCTTAGGGAAACTGAGCCAGGCAAACTGGGAAACTGATTTGGGCAAGCCTTGTCTCTCCTTGGTGTGTCCCCTCCTTCACTTGGTTCTTTTCCAGGTAGCCTGAAGTTTCAAGAGGGGCCTGGATGTCCCTCAGCTGCCCTCTCTCTGCCTCACCCTTCCAACAACTCCCCAAATAAAACTTGCCTATAGGCCATCCACTAATGATCTCCCTGATGTGAGTGAAGAAACAAAGGAGTTAGAGTGTTAATCTGTTACTGTGTTTAAGAAGAGTCTTTGTGGGAATGTGTTAATTAGAGAAGTGGTAATGAGACCACAAGGAGAACTTAGAGCACTATGGTTGACCAAATGTAAGAAAATATTTGACTTTGAGGAACCTCTTAAATCCCAACATACTAGAGATCACACACTTTATCACACACTTTTTTAGAGCTATGGTGTGAGGAGCTTCTGTCCTGTGTAGTGGGGTCAGCAAACTATTACTCATGGTCCAGATCCAGCACACTGCCTGTGTTTGTAGGAACATTTTATAGGAACACAGTCACGTCCATTCTTTAGAGCACTGGCTGCTTTACGCTACAGGGCAGAGTTGAGTAGTTGCAACAAAGACCATATGCCCCACAAAGCCCAAAATATTTACTAGCTGGCCCTTTTTAGAACAAGTTTGCCAAACTCTGTCTCTAGGAATAATAACATTGAAATTGTGTCAAGTCTTTTATCTTATTTCTACTCTTTTTCTTTTCCTTTTTTTTTCAACTTTCTTTTTTTCAATTGCAGAACGGAGGAACTCAAACTTTTAGTTTGACTACTTAGCAAGGAAATCTTGCATTAAAAGCAAACAGTAATGAATCATGGTCATCTTGAACCATCTTCAGTTTCTGCTGCCTCTACATTACAGAGGTAATTGAAGGAGAGTTTGTAGTAACTGCCTTGTTTTGTTTGTAGAACTCCAAATCAATTCTTATTTGGTTTCCTTTAATCACTTTAATAACTGATGATTTAACATACTGGGAAGTTACTCCTGATACAGTACACAGAGATGCTTATTTTCATCTTATCTTACACCACTAATGCATCATGTGCATAACGAAGGAGGAATAGACATGTAGAGTTTATAAATATTTTCATGATGAAATACATAATGTAACAAAAACCTGGGCCATTACTATTTTGATTGAATTTTAAAATGACAAAGTGGCCAACGTTTCTTAAATATGACATTTTCTCATGTATTACTAGCCCATCCCCCATTTTTGCATTCCCCAAAGCATGCTTCCCAGAAAATGTTCTATTTAAGAAGGTTAAGAGGGGAAAGGATAAAGAGGTGAAATAAGCCTGGGAAAGGCAAAGGCAAATGGATGTCCTGATTGCAGGATTTCCCAGAGCGTTTAATATGAAAATGTTCATTGCTAATTGCAAAGAGAGGGTCGAGTATGGTTCGTTCTTTAATTCATTTATTTATTCACTCATTCAGTAAATGTTTCTTGGGTGCATATTCTCTGCCAACCACTGTTCTAGGTGCTCCAAATAGAGCATTCAAAAAGCTCAAAAGTTATGAGAATTGGAGGATATCACATAGGTTTAGAAATTTCTGGAAAGAATTCATGAAGGAAAAGAACTCTGAAGATGAGAGAAATTATGATAAGTGCAGTTGTCTAGGGAGAGGCAGACGCACACAGACGGGTTAATGTATACCTACATGATTGAACACGTAGAATAGGACAGTTGCAACAGCATGATGAAATCCTCTGCTTTGGAACTGCACTTGCTGTGTGCTGTCAGTTTGTACATATCCATGTTCACACACGTGTGCACACCGCACTTCAAGGTTCTGAAATAGACTTCATTTTGGTGCATCAGTTAGTATATTACTAGCCTGCCAAATATTAATCAAACTATTACCTGAGTTTTATTGCTTCTATTGGCTTTTTCAAATTTTAATTGGATTTAAGGATTTTTCTTCAGCATTTGATTGATTTGTAGGTGTCTTTAACCTGTTATTCTGGAGTTGCGCTCGCTAGGGTCCTTTTTACTCATTCTAAAGCCCTGAAACAAACAAGAATAAAACACAATGATTTTATTCTCAAATGTTAGTTCAATTTAATACATAAATAATGATGCCCAGGTGTTTTTGTGAGTTTTCTGCTGGTAGTCTCATAATTTATCTACTTGAAGAGGGAGTAAAATGATCTGTTGAATTTACTGTTCTGTTTAAGGAAGAGTTGCTATGCTGTACATTAATCTGACCGGGTGAGCAATTTGCACAGGATTAAAAAGAAATATATCCAGTAGTATTTTACCATATCTAACACATTTATATCTCCATTGGGACCTCTCCAGACACTTAAAGCCAACTGCTAAATCGACTTACCTCCTTGGACATCTAATAGGCATCTCAAACTTAACTCGTCCAAAACTGAGATCTTGATCTTCCCCTCAAAACCTGCTCATCCCGGTTTTCTCATCTCACATTCTACATCAATCCATCAATAAATTTTGTTGTCTCTGCTTCAAAAATATATCCACTCTCAGTTCATTTTCACAGCTTCTCTGCTACCAAACAGGAACCAATCCCCTTCATCTTCTTCTGGGTGATTGCAAAATCCTCCGACATTTCCTCCCTATGTCTTCAAGTCTCAACACGGCTACCACGGTCATTCTGTTAAAGTTAGATGATGTAGCTCCTCTACTCAGAGCCCGCTGGGGGCATCCAATCTAATTTGAATTAAAAGCCTGAATCCTTACCATGATGCTCAAGAGCCCGCACCTAATTGTTTCAGCTCTGTCCTTGTCTCCCACTACGTTCCCTCCATCACTCTGTTCTGGCTGCTCTGGTCACGCTGAGGTCCCCTCACTATGCCAGCCTCAGACCTTTGCACGCCTTTCTCTGTGCCTGGAGCAGTTTCCTCAGATGTTCACAGTGTCGCTTCTTCACAACTTCAGGTCTTTATTCAAATATCAGTTTCTCAGTGAGACGTTTCCTGACCACTCTATTTAAAACATCAATACCCCAACTGCTGACACATCTTGTTCCCCTTCCTCACTTTATTTCTCCCCACTGCCACTCATCACTATCTAATATACTATACATTTCACCTATTTATTTTGTTTATAGGCTCTCTCCCTCCTTTAGATTTTAAATTCCATGAGGGCAGGGAATTTTGGTTTATGGTTTAATGCTGCGCCTAGTACACAGTGACCCTCAATATATATTGAATAAATGAATAAAAATATGCTTTCTTTGATGATTCAAAATCTACTTTTGGATTTTGTAATGTCAGGGAAATTGCTATTATGAGCATCAATTATATCATGCTATATGCAGAAGCTATATAATCTGAACTGACACCAAAACATGCAATGAAATTATTGATTTTATTTGAAAAACAAATTCCTGATATTAAATGATTAGCATAATTCAAAAGTGCCTTGTGTATAAAAAAACAATAAAAATGTAAAACATTTGAATGACATCAGCTTTTGGTAATAGCAGTAACAATAATGGTGATAATAATATCTATAATTTTTATACTTACCAGATGTTGTTTATATTTTATCCTCTTGTTTGCTCACTTTTATCAACTTTGTGCTGTCCACAATTAATATTTTTAATAACCTTAAGTATTTCAGCTGACTCTTTGGGCATTCATGCCAGTTTAAAAACTGTGCTGAAGACAATTTAAGGAAAAATAAGAAAATTGCTCCTATATGGCCAGATGAACCTGGTAAGGGGCCTGAATAATATTATCCAACAACAAAACAATGCATCCTAGTCAGCCCACTCTGTGGTTTTGCTGCTGAGATTGTGGAAACAACTCGTCTTCTCTCTTCTCTTTCTCTGCCTCCTCTTCCTCTTCTTCCAATTGGCCTCCATTTTCACTTTTAATTTTACCTCTTTTAATGGACCCTGCAGTCACATGATTCAATATTCACAAGGTGCAAAAGAGTCCCCAGGGGCATCTCTACTCCCCTCCTCCCCAGACCTGTTGCTCCCCTGGCGGTTTTCCTCTTCAGATGCCTCCAATGGTTATTGTTTCCTGTGTGTCCTTCCAAGCACAGTCTGTACATAACCAAACACATATATATTTATTTTTTCTTTTTAAGACAAACAGTTATATATTACATACTCTACTTTACAGTCTACCATTTTAACTTAACTATATATCTTGGAATTTATTTGCTCTTAGTATAAAAGAACTACTGTATTGCTTTATACAGTTGTGATAAATTCCCATACTGTGGACACCATAATTTATTTTACCATCCCCCAGTAGATAGACATTTAGGCTAATTGTAACCTTTCCTCTTATAAACAATAAAACACCTTGCACATATTTCTTGATTGAGTGATTGTTTACTTCTTAGAAAGGGATTAAGGCACCTGCAAAAATGATCCCCTAGATCTAAGTCCACAAGGAACTAGGCAATACTTATATTTTTGTGTGCATTGCTTTGTACTCCTTTAAAAGAAATTTAATATGACTTGCAAACCTAAATAAAATTTAGTAAAATAAAATAAATACAAAAAATGAGAAAAAGGGAAATTAAAGCCATATGGATATATACCAAGGAGTCCTATATACTAGCTATAAAGATTCACCACTTCCAACACCCTTAATTTCTATCTTGGTCTCGGTGGTATTAAACTAAAGAGAATTATACTTCTTATCAATAGTAGCTTTCAATTCTCCACTAATTTGAGTGACGTGGTAAGGGCAAGAAGCAGTAAAATATTGTAGCAATTGCTTAACCACAGCTGTATGAAATGGGTGAACTTGTGCAACTGAATTGTTAGTTGATGGGTTATACACAGTTCATTAGCTTAAAATATTCATATATCAGCAAATGCACAAAAATCTGAATTTGGCATAAAATGGTAATGTAGGAATTTCAAAGTACAAGGAATGCAAATGTGCATTCCTCAAAAGTTGACCTTTGAAAATCAAGAATCATTTATATGTCATAGTGTCACAAGTATTAGCTAATGAGCATTGCCAGATATGCTCAGCACTTTACATGATTATCTCATTTAACCTCTGAACAACCGTGTGAAGTTGGCATTATTATCCAAGACTACAGATGAAGAAATTGAGGTAAGGAGTGGTTAATAACTTGTTCTAAATCATATAGCCTACAAATGGTGAAACCAGCGTCCAAAGCCAGATCGTCTCATTATGGAGCACACAGTTGTAACAAATGTACTGTATCATCACCTCCTGTTACATTCTACTATTTCCTGGAAGGATACATTAGTGTTACAGGTAACCCAAGTCTCCGTACATATTGTATAAAGGGATCTCTGTTCTCTAGTACAGTGGACCTATTGGGGTCCTGGAAGAGAATATTAGAAATTTAATTCACAGTTATTATTTATCTTTAAAAACAAGCAGGAAATGAGGATTTATTAATATTTATTTATTTATATTTATTATTTATTTATTAATACAGCTGGCACGGGTAGCCTTTCTAGGTCCTTATATAGTTATGTATGCAAAGTATCCTAAGGGAAGAAGGGAGTGTTCCCATGACAAGGGTTGGAAAGTGGCCTTGCACCTCTCCTCTCTCTGCCTATAACAAAAAATTTGTATTTGTGTGGCTGGTAAATGGATTTGAAGATTGTGTTATCTGGTTTAAACTAAACTAACTCTTACCAAATGGACTTGAGTCTTAAAAAGCTTCCTGCAAGGAAGCTGCACATGGAAAGTGATACCAATAATGAAAACGAAAGCAAAATACAAGAAAATGGCAGAGCAAACATTTCTTCTGCTCCTCATGTCAGCTCTTCCTTCGTCATATCACAAAGAAACAATGATGACCTAATGATATGTGTCAAGGTGTCAGCCAAAAATTTGAAATTATCCAGAAGACCATTGAAATGGGAATCTTATCCACCATTGTTAATGACAAACCTCATCCTGACTATATGCATCGTCTTTTACGTTGGTTAATGATGTTAAGTAGACAGCTTGATTGGCAATCATTTTAAACCTGAACATCCAGAGATATTTTTAGTGACAACCAAAAGGTTTTTTTACTTTTGTACAATGAAAAGTAAAATAAATAATTATTCGTATACATTTATCTCATTCTTATAAAATTCTATATTTGAGGGTGGTTTATAATGAATAAAATTTTCCATAAAATTGGACATGTCTACAATTTATAAATACATTTGAAAATTACATATATTAAAGGTACATGCTAAAAATATGTTTAGAGATGGGGTGAGCAGTTAACAAGTTTGGAAAATAGTCCTTGGCAAATGGTAATTTTAGGCAAGTAACAGATACACTGTACATACATTTCCTCTTTTTATTTATCACGAGTTGAGCTGATGACCTGAAGCCTTGTTTGACACATATTCTTTTCTAGTTTTCTCCAGAAGCTTGGAATAAGTTTTGAGTAAGCTCATGAAAATATAGTTATCCAGTTGGAAAATTATCAAACATCTAACGCTTTTTTTTTTTGTTAGAAATCAGGTCCTTTGTAAAGCCTCAGATTTAAAAAAAAGATCTATTTTTTTCTTCAAATAAGAATGAAAATAATTGTAGATTTTGTTAGAAATAAAGCCATTCAAACACTTTAGCAGGATGGGTTTTCCGTTAGCTCCTGTCAGAGTCTCTCAGTCCTGCACAGAAACCCATGTTTCATTACGTAATAGGGTGATTTACCACTAATCAGCAGTTCCAATGACAACGAAGACGTGTTTGTGTGTTCTGAAAGTAGTTTAATTAGACTGCACTCTAAGATGTGGCACACAACCCAAGCTAATAAGATTATTTTGAAACATGTGTTGAACTACCAGGCTTCATTTATTGAAAATTATTTAGAACAATTTATATGATGGGATAAATAATCAGCCATTTACCAAAGCTACTGGAAGACTCTCCTTTTAGCATGACCATTGCAGAGGTCAAGACGTGGTGAAATGCATGAGAATTAATGACACATCCTCAACAAATCCACTCTCCTTAGTGTAGTCTGGGCTCTGAAACAGCAGTGACGAAGGCTATTTCCTGTGGTCTGTCCACATGGCTGTGCATCTGCAGCAGTTAGGAGCACAGTCTAAGCCTAGCTGGCCAAGGTTTATTGGCTGTGAGAACTTGGGTAAGTTACTGAAACTACCATGCTTCTGTTTCTTTATCTTTGAAACGGAGACAATAATAATACCTTCCTCATCTGGTAGTTGTGAGGGTTATTAAATGAAGTAATACAATTAACGGTCTCATCAAGTAGATGGTTAGGCACTTGGGTTTATATTCAATAACTATAAACTATTATTATTATAAATAATATTTATGGCTAACATAACCAAATGGTTACAAATTGTGATGTCATACTTAGTATCAGGACTTAATTGTGCATTATCAGAGGTGCAGAAACTTTCAGATGTGGTAACATCAATATGAACACATGTCTTTTACCCTCTACTAGGAGATAATAGTTTAAATAAGGAATAAGTGATTTTAAAACAAAATTTCTTAGCAACTGATGCAATATTTCCCCTAAAACTCTCCTAAAATTGACCAGTGACTAAAATGCTTTATACGCAGTGTCATGTAAAAAAGATCTCTCCAGTAAATGAAATTTAAAATAACTGATGTAGATTTCCAAAATTGGAACTGCCTTCGGGACAGCTGTGATGTCTCATCTCTTCATTTTCGTGTGTGTGTCCTAAACCAAGGTCATAATAAAAAGAACGAAGATAAAGATAAGAAGGCCGGGATATAGCTGCTGGGCCTCATTCTTATTGTTTAAACAATATATCACCTCTTGAGTAATAAAAAGATGTATTGATCCAAATTGACAATGAATTTCAAAGTCCAAAATATCACTGAAGAGCAGCATTTGTGGAAATATACATGACAATCCCCGGAAAGTCCAAGTTAATCCGATTCAGCCAACAACCCTCAACAACCTCTTGGGTCCTGAGCATTTGACTGGCTTTGTGCAATATGTCAAAGGTGGTGGCAGCAGCTCAATTAGCTGACCTGGAGGACCTAGTGACAACATCTTTGTAAATCTTTTCTTGTCGCCGAGCTTATGCTCCACTTTGTGTGTGTTTGCGTGTGATAATTATTTCCTTATTTTCTGTACTCTTTCCATCGTTGAAAATGAGAGCTGGGGCTTTTAAGGGGTGACTTTCCAGTGAGAGCCATGCCTCCTTACTAGTAAGAGGGAAAACCCTGACCTTGAACACCACGTCAACAGAAGACAACGGGAACAAAGTTCAGCTCGTGCCTTTCTTCCAGACTTTTTCCTCAGTGTAGATGGATTATCTTATATTGATATCCAGTCAGGGAGGCTGAAGTTCTTTTAAAGGATCGGGTGCTGTAATTTCCTGGGAAAGTACAGTGGTGTTCCTGCCGAGACGCAGCTTCTGTTCCCTTGTCTTTAGTTTCTATAGAGGGAGGGTGGAGCCATCCCAGCAGTGCCACGCCCAAGTGAAGCCAGGATTACCCCTCGATAGCGCCAGTGCACATTTTCACACTCCCGTTAACCCAGTCTACCGATGGTTTCCCCAGCCAGGTTCCGTGTCACCAATTTCTCCCTTCTGTAAGGTACCTTAGATAAAGCTGACTCTGGTTAGGAAATTTCATTCCCTGTATCAGACACCATAACTTAGTTTTTACTGCCCAGTGGTTGAACCCATCATATTTTGAAGGAATCTCACATTATGAGCTTTAGCAGGAAGTTAGGTGGGATGCTGTCTCCTCTAGAGAATATATGGAAAGGTTATCTCTCTCCTCTCCCCCTGGCAGCTATAGAACAGGTAAATAACCTACGTTCTGCTAACCAGATGTTCCTACTCACTACTCTGAATCTTGAGCAAGTGATATAAAAAAAGCAGAGGCCATTTAGAAATTATCCACTGGGGTCTTATAGTTTAGTGACCAACATCAAGTAACCAAGCAAGAGCAAGTCTGGAGTGCCAGCATCTTCCTAGTGACACTGCCTTGTTTTGTTTTTGATATTCCCTTGGTGATTCCTTTTATCCAGCCCTTCTTGGTTCCAGACCATTTTTGAGCCTGTTCACAACATTAATATCCATTCTGTGAGAATCTGTGACATTCTTTCAATAAATTTCTTTGTGACTTAAATGTGACCCACCCTAATTTGGCCTCTACTTTTCTTTCTAGACTTATCTCTAATTATATTGCTTAACAAAAACCATACTACAGTCATACTCCTTGCCATCCTCTCAAAACATTCTTCTGACAAATGGTTTGTTCTCGCTCCCTCTGCCAGGCCACCTCCTGAAATTTCTTCCATTCTTCAAGTCCCTGTGTGAATTCAGCCATCACCAGTTTGGAATTACTCTTTCCCTCAGTGCTGGGAAGGCAGCCTAGTACAGTGGAAGAGAGCCATTGTCTTGGACCCATGTCAGTACCACCCTATTGCACTTGAGTTGGATGCTACAGTCCGTCTTTCTTCCAGAGTAATATTTCAATTTATTTAAGGTGGAACAATTCAAAAGTTATGAAAAAAATGTGTACACTCATCCAGTCAATAGTATCCCATGCTTCTCTAGAGATGAGGTAAGTAAAGAATTCTTTGTGAAATAATAATGTTTAACATATCAAGTTTCAATTAAGCACCTGAGGCTTGTTGGACAAAACAGCAAAAAGAGATTTTTTCTTTCTTTGCGGATCATTTGAAATAAATTCAATTGGCACTCTACAAGGGCTTGGTATACTTTTTGTTTTTCTGCTGGCCTTAGGTCTGATCACTCACTTTCAGAAAAGAAACCTAATGAGAAATGAGCACCTGTGATATAGTTGCAATAAATTCTTTTGTGACTTAAATTAACCAGAGTCACTTTCTGTTGTTTGCAACCAAAAACCCTAAGCTGGGTTTTGGCAGAAGGTCCTACTCAAAAATCGCCTCGTTCTATGTTATACAGAGAATCAAGTTCACAGTTTGACTTTCAGACCCACCACATATGCCTGAAAAAATATGTAGTCATTTAAGATGGCACTCTGAGATCTGACCACGCAACTAGAAATCCAAAAACCGTTGCCAATAATTGGCATTGTCAATTCTTCTCTTACAGAACTTTTGTTATGACTCTTGAAGCTAACTGACAGCAAGCCTTGACGACCTTAGGGGGAGGAGGGGATAAAATGTAATAACAGAATAAGAAAACGGGAAAGAAGTGTGATCCAAATAGGTGTATCCGGCTATTATTTTAGAATCTTCAACATGTCTAAGATTCAAACTATGCAAACTCTTAGAAAGTTGATTTTCAGCTATAAAAACTATTTGGTCGAAGAATGAAATTTTGGCTTTGTGTTGGCTGTAAGCTCATGGTGCCAGCTACCACTCCCACCCTGATATGCTCACTGACTTGTGCTGTGCTGATGTAAAACAGTGTTAGGAACTTTCTTTAGGAAACTCATGATCATATAGTACCTATGAGTATAGTTATTTGCTTCATAGATTAAAGAAAAACATTTTAATCTAATTGCCCTTCTTCATCATTCTTCTCTGCCCAACAAATCCACAAAACTTAACTCCAGGCAGTAAGAGTTGGGTATCAGGCACGTATAGGGCAGGATACAGTGATGAATATGTAACCTAGATGGTTAGATTGGCTTTCATTGTTTGTTTTGGTATTGATTTTGGATTCTCCTCAGATAGAAATCTTATATTAAAGTATTCTAGTTTGGGGAGAATACGATTATATCCCTCCTGTCTACTGCTTACCTGCACTTATGAGGAGGGTAAATTCCTCTGGATTTAACTACTGAAGATTGAAATATCCATCTCTGTGTGGTTAACCTAGCTGCAATGCAATAGTTCCTCATGGATATTAGCCACAAAACTATTTACTTACATGAAATTTTATGCTAAAGACTGATACATAAAATATATAAAAGTGGAACTCTTTGTGGTAAACTAGGATATCAGGGATCACCATTCTGCCACTTCTCAACCTGACCTTTTCCATACCCCTATCCCTTGTCCCCTACAATTACCCCATGACACTCTTAGGGGATCTAAGAGCTGAGGGTCTCAGATGTCTGACTTTGAACTATGTACATTAGTATATATACATATATATCAATACTTTTTGTACTAAGTAACTGTCATTATTATATGACGATATGACGTAGGCATGTAAGCAGTGAACTGTGTTGTAAAACATATGTTTTAATATAGATTTTTGTAAATGAAAAATCCATGTGCTTTTTATTATTTGTTCCATGTATTTTTATCAAGTTTGTCTGGGCTTTTTGTTGAAGCCGTCTAGAACTCTAACTCAGATCGTGGTTGAAAGCCACTAAGAGTTAGGAAAAAGAGAGAGCAATCACAGGCCCCTGCAGTGGCAGCCACACATCTGGGCTGATTTACTTGTCACATGACCTTTGGATTCGTTCTCTTCCTCTCTGAAGAAATGGAGCTGGGCTAGAAGTTTCCAAAATTTTGTCATGATAAGGATCACCTGGGATACTTACATTTGCTCAAAGTACGAATTCCCGGACTCGTTCCAAGCCCACTAAATCAGAATCCTTGGGTGGGGGCTTGGGAAGCTCTGCGTCAACAGGGCTTCCAGGTGATTTTCATCGTTGGAGAGTTTGGGAAACAATGAATTGACCAACTGTAATAGCCATTCTCATCTGGAAAGTCTGTGATTCTCTTAATTTTTCTTTGATAATAAAGTATTTTAACTGAAGCTATGGAGTTTGGAGTTTGGAGATATGGTGAGAAGAAGAAAGAATTCTTCCTTGAAAATGAAAACGATGTTGAATTTGGCATTTTCCATGAAATATTAAAATAATTCTATAATGAATAGTTAGAAGTTAGATTTTATCTGGACTTCACGTCTTTTCTTATTTTTTCATTTCTTTTTTTGTTGTGGGTTGCTTTGATTTTGACTTTTCTTTTCTCTTTCTTCTTTTTTGTTATTGTTGGAAGAGTTTTTTCTTTGCATCTTTGCTTTTAAAATCTGATCATTTATCCTTATAAATCTGTAAGAAGGATGTTACAATCTTTCTAAGTACCATGTTACAGATTTCTGCAAACTTTTGGCAGAAATTTCCCCCTAGTTAACAATAAAGTTTAATTAACTTCTCCCAGTACGACAGGGCATCTACAGGCTTTGTTCACTCAGCAAACACTTACTGTACACTGTCAAGGTGGCAACAACTTAATCTCAGTCCACTTCGGGATCCCCTCTTTTTTCTAGGTTCTCATTCAGTTTTGAGTGTTGTGGGGACTAGAGAATAGATGTTTATCTGGCTCTAAAAGACACCTATTCAAATTAGCATCTTTGGAGGCATCCATTGGTTGTTTGCAACGTAGCCATCAGTTCTCAGATGTTACCAGTAAGATGTCATTCATTCTTGGTACCATGGCTCCCTCGAGGCTGACTGCTGCTTTCCTTGTTTTCCCTTTGCTACTGCTAGAGCATAGAGATCCAGGAAATCTCGGTGACCTTGTCTGAAGTCCCCTGTGACCAGATACCTACATAACCTACAGTCATTTTCTCCTTGGAGTCTTATGCTCTTTTCTTGGATGTCTACCTCAGAAGTAATGGAGAGATTCCTTTTATTCTTGAATCCCACAAAATCACCTGGGATTTTTACTAAAAGGCTATCTTAGAATATTGTTTTACATTTAACAAAACTACCTTCTAGTTTTCTTACTAGTTTCAAAAGCTCCCTAGCTGACGTAGAGATGCGATGTGTTACACCAACCCTTATTTGCAATATGTGATGGACATAAGTACATATATTTTCCCACCTAAATCTTAATTGCAACAAATACTTTTTAAGTACTTCTTTTTTGAAAAGGGTAACTAAGTGTTTGTTCCTATGTGAACATGAATTGCTAATTTATTAAATAGACTCTCTAAAGCTTCATTCTAAATACTTCAATGATTTCATCATAGTTTAAAGATAGCAAAAAGTTATAACATACGCTGGGGGATAGAAATCTAAGGATTAATCAGTTGGTTTAGCTCCAAGTATTTTTCTAAAACGTCTTCAAGATAGAGAAATGAGAAACGAATTTCACACATAAATTGAATATGCAAGCATCAGTTTAGAAACCATTTAAATAACATCATTGTCCACCTATAAAAATGTCAGGAGCATTCTGAAAACATCAAAATATTGCATCATTTGTTCTGTGGTTAATTTCTTACTTTGAAAACTTATGACTTTCTTACGCTATTTGTCTTTTTATAAGGATTCATTCTGTCTTCTATGATTTTGGAAGTGATTGCTTTAATCTGTTTCATTTCTTAGAGAAATTCCTGATGGTTTTTTTTTTTGAAATGTTTACTTCTATTTCGTATCTGACATCTTGTTTGTGATACTATCTACAGCACATTTATTTTTTTTGTGAGGGAGACTGGCTCTGAGCTAACATCTGTTGCCAATCGTCCTCTTTTTGCTGAGGAGGATCAGCCCTGAGCTAACATCTGTGCCCAACCTCCTCCAGCTTTTGTATATGGGCGGCCACCACAGCATGGCTTAACAGGCAGTACATAGGTCCGAGCCTGGAATCCGAACCTGCCAACCCCACGCCACTGCAGCAGAGCTTGCTCACTTATCGGCTACACCACCGGGCAGGCCAAGATGTCACATTTTTGACTGAACTAAGCAGCATAACGGGAGCAACAAAAGGCCATGTGGCATCAGTGGAAGGTTTTCCTTCTCTGTCTTTGCCTTCCATTTTCCCACAGGGTGAAGCAGACACACTTCCAACAACAGCATGCATTCTCTTCTTTCACATAACATCACAACATCGGTGCTTTTTCATGTTACTACTTGGTCTGTACAATCAGATGTTTAACGGCCTCTTAACACACCAGCAGTTGCTTTCCCATAATTTAACTGGTTCCAAAATTGCTAGATAGTAGCAATATCTAGTTTTTTGGTATTAAAAAGAACTTTGTAATAAGAATCTTAACATATATACATTTTATCCCAAACTGAAGGGGACGATATTACTAAGTTAAAGAGAGCTAAAGATTTTTAGTACTCACTGTAAAATTTTATAAGGCTTAATGACTTTACAATTAAACCACCTATTTTGAAGTATAATAATTACAATATATACTAACCAGAATACTTTATATGAACTTCATAGATATAAAATGATGTTTCATTTTAATTTCCATTTATTTGATAACTATCCCAAAAAACATAACAGTATCTCCTACTGTGTGAATGGATGCTGACTTCCTTTGTACTTAGTGTAGATGTTGGTATAAAAATCCTGATGTAGAAAGGTGAAATACTAAACAGAATTAAATGCATATTAAAACAACCATGTATATAGTGAATAAATATTATAAAATTATATAAATGGATTTTTTTGCTTTGAATTCATCCTTGTATTATAAATTCTTCCTATGCAATTTTATTCCTAGTCAACCTTAAAAAAGTGATATTTTGGGGTATAATTTCCTGTTATTTAAAAATCAAACACAGGGGACCGACCCCGTGGCACAGTGATTAAGTGTGCTCGCTCTGCTGCTGGCGGCCCGGGTTCAGATCCCGGGTGTGCACCGACGCACCGCTTGTCAGGCTGTGCTGTGGTGGCGTCCCACATAAAGTGGAGGAAGATGGGCATGGATGTTAGCTCAGGGCCAGTCTTCTTCAGCAAAAAGAGGAGGATTGGCATGGGTGTTAGCTCAGGGCTGATCTTCCTCACACACACACAAAAAAAATCAAACAGAATTTTCTGTTATAACATCCTTTTTAAGTGTTGAGAAAAGTGAAGGTGGTGAAGTTGGCATAATCAGTATGATGACGATAAAGCTGTCAGGACTAGATGTCCTAGACTATAAAGATGTCAGGACACAATATTGCTGTCCGTCACCTTAACAGTGAACAGCTCAGACGGGCCTTTATGTTTATTGTTAATAAATGCTTCACCTCACAAACTGCCTTTCAGTATCAGAGAGTTAAGCTGTCAAATGTCAGAATTAAATTGGCTTGACCGCCTAATTAAACACAGATTCATCTGGAAAAGTGCTCTCCTGCTCTCGCCTTTCACTCTCATATCCTCTCAAATGCAGAATGACCCCTACGTGGCCTCCACTTTGGAGCAAGGACAGACAAAAATACCAGCCCTCTCCTGGGTGGCTGTTTGGTCAACCTCTGACCCAAGAAAAGCAATGTCAACTTAGTATAACTGGGAAGACAAACCGGGAGAGGGAGGGGACATCCCACACGGGAAAGGCCTCCGCGTGACTCGACCACGCAGAGTCAGCAGGCCCCATCTCCCTCTCAGTGGTCCCCGATTCTTCCAGAACTGTCACAACACGTTAGGAAGGAGGAGACAGTGGTGACCGCCAGCTGTAAACATTCTTCCCCAGTGACATCATGCGGAGAGTGGAGGCAGCTGGAACTGAGGGGGAAGGACGCTGGGCAGAAAACACGGACTCTGCTCCTCACTCTCGCGCTGGGAAAGCAAAGCCACTCCGCTTCTCTGGGACTGAGTTTCTTTCCCTGAGAAATGAAGGAGTTGGTCTATATGAGCTATAAAATGGCTCATCGTTCTAAATTTTTGAGATTGTCTGGCAACCAATACTTGAAAATTTCATTTCTGGAGTGGTTTGGCTGGTCTGATGATATGGGGAAAATCACAGCTAGGCTGAGCTCTCTATGGGCAGGATAAGCTTAGCTGGTTCTCTCAGGATGCGGTGAAATTTGAAGATGCAGTGCAACATCAATGAGTCTGAAGAAGAGTCTGTCCTCTACACATGCCTGTAAGGGGAGAGGATAGGAACAAGCTTGGAGACCAGGGATATTTTTTGGGCTGTCAAAAACAAAAGTCACCCTGTAGGTAAGATATTCAGTTGTGTGGCCCCACTATTCCTAGGTGTCTTCCAACATCTGGCCGTCCTGAGGAGGCCAAGCCCAGCCAACGCCCTGACCCATCAGTCATGGACGAATACTCCTTTGTGTTAAAGTGCTGGTGGTGGAGGGGGCCCCACACAGAGAGAAGGCAGCTCCCCTGGCTGTCTTTGCTGGGCGTTGGGCTAACCAATGTCCTTCAAAAAGTCAGCTATTATATTTTAAATTTTTCAAAATAAGCAAGTATTTTGCATGTAGGTAAAAAAGGCAGCACAAATTCAGTATTTAGCTTAAAACATCTAGTTCAACATTTTATTGAAAAGTACAAAGTAGAATCCATCCAAGCATATTTTTCCTCCCTTTTCAATGAGTCAGAGTGGGGAGGAGGAGAGGTAATAATCAATGTGTCTGACTTATACGTAATGACTAATCAAGAACTATGTAATTGCTAAGCTTGTATGATTTTTGAACAAAATAAGGCATTTTTATGTTGATAGATCTATTCAGTTTCCTTCAAATACAATGAGTGAAGTTTAGATATTTTTATATTTTGAAATGAATAGAGAAGCAGTGTGAAATTATAAAATGCATGCAGATTAGCAAACCGTAGTTTTTACTGTGTTTATCCTGTCCTAGTTTAATAATTGACCTCTACAAGGCCTTTTTTCCATTAGAGTCTCTATTCCAGTGAACCATAGACTTAAGAAGGATTTTTCAAAATAGATACAGCATAAAATGCAAAGGAAAATATCCACTGAAAGCATAGGGCCTACTGGGGGCATGGTAATACTTAGATCCCAAAGCATTAAAAGACCTCCTAATAATAATGATAGTGGTATTGAGTCAAATTAATTCAAGAAACAGATGCTGTTCTACATTTCATATAGAAAATTGAATTTATATCTTTGCTCTATTGCACTATCTAATAGACACTGCTGCTTGCTAGCAAATGAGTGTGGATCACTTATTTAGCTTTCCTCTGCCTTGGTTTCCACTTTTGTAGAATAAGGTTCATAGTATCATCTACAGTATAGGGTTTTTATGAGGATTAGATGAAATCAACGTGGGAAGTCTTGCAGCTGGTCCATATTAAGATTTCAATTAACAGTGCCTTTAAAATAATATGAAAAAAAGCCTACATTTTACAGCTAGAGACTTTAAAATCTTAGCTTTGCTTTGTGCCAGCATTATAACCTTGGGCAAATTACTTTACCTCTCTGGATTTAGTTCCTCCTCTGTAGAGTGAGTCAAAATATCTACACGCAGTGTAGATTCCAGTCTTAGCGACAGTACATGTCAAGCGTGGGCTCAGCGTTCAATAAACACCCTTAGTAGGTGCCAGCAAAGTGTGGTACATGTATGTGTACAAATTCATGAAATGAAAACATGTAATTATAAAAAGTGTTTTTAGATTTTTACTCTCTGGGATTTAAAAGAATTTTAAATGTTAGTGTATCATTTTAGCATATATAATATTTTTCTACCATTCATCTTTAATAATGAGATAAAAATTAAATATGGAATAATTGCATGTTGAAAACACTTCTGCAGCTGGGAAGAAAATAGATAAGGGTTTAGCTTAATGATTTGTCCCCGAAAGTTTCTCATATATTTATTAATGTAGCTACAAAAACAAATGCATCAGAAGAGAGTGAAGAGTCCAACGCCACATATTTCTTTGTCTTTGCCTCGTGGCGCAGTGCTTCAAAGGGGGGCTGTGGCTTGTGCTCGGTGTTTAGAAAGAGGCTGAGACTCGATCCCGGGAGGAAACATGTCTCCTCACACAGGCTGCTCCCTAAAGACCTGGGGTGCTGTTTCAGGGTGTCCTTTCGAATTGCACTTGATGATTTTACAAATTTCCAAGCAATCTACTGATTTAGATATGGCTTTTTTTTTTTCACCTTAGCAAGAGACTACTTATCTGTGCATATTCCTAGAAATAGGTGCTGATAAGAACATGATGCTCACACAGTATTGTATTGGAGAGACCAAAACCAGCCTAATTTATGAATTCTACATTTTACTACTTTGGTTCAACAAATCATGTTTATAAATGATTCTGAATTATTTTCTATAATAGTGATTCTCAAACATTGTCAGACCAGGGACCACTTCAGAAAGGGCAAATGATATTCTCCAACTAGCAACAAATGGACTATATCCTTGCTTCTCATTTATTTATTTATTTATTTATTTATGTGAGGAAGATCAGCCCTGAGCTAACATCCAATGCCAATCCTTCTCTTTTTTTACTGAGAAAGACTGGCTCTGGGCTGACATCCGTGCCCATCTTCCTCTACTTTATATGGGATGCTGCCACAGCATGGCTTGACAAGTGGTGCGCTGGTCTGCACCTTGGATCTGAACCTTTGAACCCTGGACTGACAAAGCAGAGCACTTGCACTTAACCGCTGCACCACTGGGCAGGCCCTCGCTTCTCATTTAGAATATAGCAATTATTCCTGATGCTCTGCTAGGTACATTCCTTTTGGTACCTTGTTAAATCCTAACCAACCTCAATTCCAGATTCCCTTTCTGCTGATTGATCCAACCCATCACTGCCCCGCTATTTGTCCTTGTCACCACCACTTGGTGGTGGCCTTGTTTTACATATGCCCACCGCATGCACTTCTATTGTTTTGTTTGCACAGTCTCTTAGCCGGCAGTTCTGCTTCTATAGATCTACTTATGTACCTGCCCCATTGCCTTTTGGCTTGGACACCCCAGGGAGCTCTCCTAATTGCCCCAGTTGCAAGGGATCCTCTTCAGTGAGTTCAGGGGATGCTTTTCTTTGCAAGCATCTTTATTATAGTTTCTACTGCCCGGCATCCCACTTATTTGCGTACACATCTTATCTTCCCACTGAATTGTAAGCAATTGGGGAATAGGAACAATGCCTTGTGTGTCTTTTTCCTAACACAATTCTGGCATATATATGGCAATCAGTATATAAATGTTAAATTGGGGAATCCTTCAAACACATTTCTTTAAGAATCACTTTCCTCTTGATAAATCTTCATTCCTCTGAAGGGATTTATTAAGATATCCCTTGGGGAGAGAGACATTGCAAAATTTTCTTGCTTATGGCACAGATTCTATATAATCACTTACACAATACACTACTTCCCCCATCCAACTGCCATTTGTGTACCACGTGGAGACAAAAGTTGAATGATCACTCTTAGACAATGAGTACAGAAGAAATGATTCCGGATCTAGCCAGAGGTTTTTTTTTTTAGATAATCATAAAATATGTTTAGAAATACTGCGTCTGCAAAACAATACCATGTATTTCCAACTTGGGAGTAACACCAAAGCAAGTATTTGAAAGTGTTCTGCCCTGGATCTTGAAAATGAGTTGAGCAGTAGTAAGTAAATGGTAGTGTTGTTTTAGCATGCTCATTTTCCAGATGCTATGTTTATTTCTTTTCTTGTTAATTAGAGAGGAAGTAAATGCAAGTGTATTCTGTCTCAGAACACTTTTGCTTTTAATTCTAGAGAAATCTCATATTTTTGTGTTACAGATTCAGGAATAAATCACTGTCAGAAAAATGGTAATGAGCACATTCCCAACTTTCTGTCACATTTGATTTGGATTTTCTGCTATCATTTTTCGTCCTGAAGAAACAATGAGAGGCTGCAAACTCAGTGGAATTCTTTGCAGGATCAATGATGTGCTTTTCTGAGCACCTTTTAGGGGATCTAATGGTGTGGACATCGAGGTGGAGTGAGGAGTTCTGAATTTTACTGTTAACTTCTAGTCAATTTTTTTCTCTTGCATAATTTTGGGACTTGGATGAAATATTTGCCTTGTGTGGTTGAGTTTTCACCGATTTACAGCATTGAACAATAATGTCTTATAATAATTTTATTGAGAATTTTAGGCAAAAGATGTGATTGACATTTATATATGTTTATCCTTGTGCATTACAACATTTAAATGGTCCTATGGATTTTCAGAAATGTTTGCTTACTAGTTGCTTTCTTTGATGTTTTTAAATACCAAGAAGAAAATATGAGCTTTTCTATAAAAAAATTGTTCTCTAAATATTTTCTAATCTTCTTGCTAATTAAATTCAATAGATCACTGTTCATCTATTATAATAATTAGATTAAATTAAAACCTAATTGGGAATGTATTTCTCACACTAGAAAAAAAGCATAAAGACTGCTACTGATATAAGAAAATTTGAAGCAACAACTGTGTCATTACTTAAAATGGGAAATTAGGGAAGAGTTTCGTTTTCTTTGGGGGAGGAAAGATGATGAGTTTTGTAGTGAGACAAATTGAGTGTTTTATATTTTAATAAAAAATGCAGCTGTTAATTATTTATAGGTCATTTTTAGAAACTGTGTACAGTTTACTTACTTACCAAGAAAGAGTTTATTTTAGAAAGAGTGCTGTGGAATGGCAGGGATTATCTTTCTGTATCTCATAGTGATGGATATTACTGTTGGTTTTTTTCTCTATATCAGCTCTTGTAATGACCATGAAATAATGGAATGATTGAGTAAACCATTAGTTTTGTTTTTGTTTTTTTTTGCCTTTTGATGAAAACTGGATAAATACATTTATCTTTACTGTACTTTGTTTATTTCAGGTCACTGCCTCCACCATGTTTCTCCCTTCTCAGTTCATCACCCCCAGTGACTATTATTCATTTAAGGCTGAATGTTTGTGCAGGTTGTCTTGCTTGGCTTCTCATGTCATGATAAGAAATTTATCTGGAAAGGTTTTCGATAGTCAAACATCATAGGGAAATTGTATTTCTAAGGAAATTTCCGTTTGCTGGTAGAACTTGACATTCTACACAGAACGAATTTAAATACACTGGTACTTCCAGGAGAAGTAACAATGAGCAAACAATTTATGAAATTTATCAGTGGAGATGTACATGATCAAGTTTAGGCCTGACATTTTGAAAATACTCTCGCATATTTCTAGAGTTTATGGTTACTTCAAGCTTGGTGGACTTCCTTGTTAAAGTATGTTTTGGTTAAAAAAAATAGTGAGAGGAGAAAAGAAAGGGAAAATATGAAATAAAAGTATTGCTAAGATTTGGTTGGTTTTAAAAAATCATCCTGAAAACAATTATACTAACTCTGGGTTATTCAATATGCTGTTGGTGCAGTTTTAGGTGGATTAGAGCAGAAGGGTAGCAGAGGAAGGATCATGGGTTTAGATTTCAACAACGTGGATTAAATTCTGGCTCTGCCTCTTCTGTGCAGCACCATCAGTAATGTTACATCATCGTAAGAACTTCCACTAACTGGGCAGATAATACAGCCTGCCTTTGGCCTCCTCACCTGTGTAAAATGGGGATAATAATAATTTTCTTAAAGAGTTATTCTACAAATAAGAGATCATGAATACATTTGAAAGAAAATAGCAGAATATTTGGTGTTCAATTAATAGTTACTGTCATTATTATTAAAAACTAATGGATAGGCATATTTTTGAGTATTCACTTCCCTGTTAATTTCTCCAGTTTCTCTTCTCAGATGCACACGTTCATTGATGGAGATCATCTATGGCATGATAAATACAGATTCTTTCCAAAATTATGTTAATGAGAAGTCATACAGTAATTTTGATAGTAGGAAGGATCTTTTATGCTTCATCTTCAATACAATCTAATTATTAGCATAGTGTCAAGCACTTTTAAGATATGAAAATATTGGTTAATGATGGTAATGTAACATTAAGAAGTCATATAGAGGAAATACCGTTGACTTTTTCTTATCCTGTAGCTTTGGACAACTTGCTTTTCCCAGCCCACATGGATTTACATTCCACTTTTGCTTTGGAGGATTTACATTTCTACTTTCACCCCTTTTTTAATTCTTCAATGGACCACTTTTGAGCCATTGATCTCCTTTTGTGAATGGAATATACTTCATGCAATATAGTGAAACACATCAGTAGTAATAAAATGCACATCTAATAAATATTCAAAATATAAACATATAAAACATATTTAAAATATATAAACCATAATAGGCAAGAGGCATAAAAATAGTTTACCTGGTGAAACCCCCCTGCAACTACCCCCATAAACCAAGCATTGGAAAAGATGAAAGAACCAACGCAATCCATGTCATGTTGAGATGGGGCCAGACCTGGCCCACAGAGGTGTGATCTGTGGCCCGCATAGTACTGGCTCACATGGTATTTTAAAGTTGGATTATTTGCCAACGTACATATTAAAAGAAGTTGCCTAAAAATCCAGATTTATGGCTTCTCTTTAAATATATATATGTATAAATATATATTATACACATAAAATATAATCAAATATGTATGTAATATAATATATATGACATAAATATGTAAATATGTATCTTCTATATTAAGATATATAATACGACATAAATCTTGAATTCTTATTGGCAACAATTGGCTGGATAGATTAGCATCTTCCCTCTTCAGGGAGCACGTGCTCTCCAGGTCTTCACAGTCCCCTCTGCTCCTTATTTCTCCCTGACACTGAAAAACAGGTTACAGACAACCTATATCATTCACAAACATAATCTGTCTGGTCCTTGTAGGAGCTTTTATTTTAATTCCCTGTAATGCACGCATACTTTAAAAGAATGTAATGACCATAATGACCATATGTCTTCTGTAAAAAGCAGAATTACTTTTACATTCCAAACTTCTGAAATGTACGTGAATGAAATTGTTTATGACCTCCCCTTCTACGACAACTCAATCATCTCTGGACCCCTTGGTTGCTCAATGGAGACCACTGGTGGTCAGTGGAAGCCACTTTGGGTAGCACTGGCTTATAGGATAAAGTAGTACGTCCTGAGCATTACAGCAAAGCCAAGCACCATCTGGGTCTGGGTTTCCTTTGCAACTTTGACTCATATAGAACCTACTTCTCCCCAAAATCTTTTTTCAAAACCATAAGGTAAGAGCTGTAATTGTCAGAATTTGCATGCTCACTTATAAATCCATTTGCTTATGCATTCCTTTGTCCAGAATTTTTGCTACCCCTTTGTCTATCTGGCAAAGTAATTTTGGCTTATATGTTAACTTTCATGACTTACCTGTCGACCTAAAGAAGAGGAACATTCTTGTTTGACTTTTTATGTCCAATATTTTCATAGTTCATGGAACAACTTAAACATCAAGCAATTCAAAAGATGCTTATTGAATGAATGATGTTGTAGTGACCTACTGGAATGAAACCTAAGCGTACAGATTAAATCAAAAGCTAATCAACAACTGTGGTGATTTTTAGAAATGATAATCCATGTTCTGGGTGTTTATTCTCAGAAGATAATCTAATAGTATGTGTGGGGTGGGGACCATTTGATTCAAGACAACTCTCACATTGGAGGATTTTCTTTTCATGTCTCTTCATCATTGGGGGCAATATATTGCCAAAATATTGCAACTGATTCTGCAGAAACCTCTAGATACTCTAATATTTTCCCCTATTTGTTGGAGCATTAGAATTTTTGGAGTTATTGGAGTTTTTAGACTGCAGATGTTTAAAGCTGATAGGACCTCTTCAGAACATTAATTTTTTAGCATTTAAGCGTGTATTTGATTTTGTTACAACTTCACTCACAAAAGCAAAACCAAAATGTTTTGTTTTCGAGTGCAATTTCTAAAAGATGTTTCACAAAACGTCGTGGAGCTTTTAGAAGAGCTTAGATATCAAAACACAAATTACCTATATTGAAAAACTTTCATGAACATTGCATCTTTGAGCAGAAACTTCACAATGAGATTCTGGTTTAATTTTTTAAAAATTTCTGAGCTTTTCTACATTAGATACCAACTCACTGACAATCAACAACACCTTAGCAATAGTATGGATGGTTTCCAGTGGCTGTCAATGTTTACTAAAAGAACTCATCCACACACTTTTGACTGTTTATATCGTTGAAATTAGTTGAATAAATATTGCCTTTTCATGAAACTGATTTTGAAATGGAAGTAAATGAAGAAATCTGGTTTCTTTATTGCTTATCTATTAAGCTCTCTTTTTCTCTTCTTCTTCCCCAACGAGGAGTTGGAGCTATAGGTAAAGCAGGCAACAATCAGCAATGACAACACCAGTACACCTCCCGTGTGTGGAACAGGCTGGGCTAGGAAGCAGTTGGAATGTTAAAGGTCCTAAAGCTCTCTCTTCCATCCTTCCCTTTACTTATCCCTGGCTGGCCAGCAGCGCTGGAGGCAGAGAATCTCCTTGGCCCCTGTGCTTCTCATCCTCAAGGCCCGGGGCTACATCCTCTGAAGGTATTTGTGCTCAGGAGGAGAGTTGGTAGGAGGCTCTGCCGAGGGCCAGAATGAAGGTCTTTTGGTACCAGGACAGCTTTTGAGTTGGAAACAAATTAGTTAGTTACCCTCCAGATGCCATCAAGAACAGCTGCTGCATGACAGCGACTTCCCGTAAGCAGTTATGCTCTGCTTTCAATCACTAGAACAGCATTCAGTGGGGAGAGAGTTCATTTGAGCTTTTGTTATACTGGCGGCAAAATTAAACTTTCAGGAGATGTACTAATATAGAAATTGAACATCAGATACCAGATTCAGTGTAAAAATCTCTGCCAGTGAAAACAGCTGGAGTTATAGCTGGGCAAAAGCTTGAGAAATTACTTTATTCTGATGTATTATAGAAGTAAATGAATTAAGAAGACAAGCGTCTACTTCAATGTTATGCAGTTTTTGAATGGAGGCTAGGAAAAATAAACACATTTTTCGTTTGTCACCATTATGGACAACAGTGAGGAATACATCTCCTTGCAACCTCAGTAAATGGCTGTACTGCCCAATCTCATTAAGAATGGATGTGCTACAGTGGACTCCCTGAGAAATGATGCTTTATGTAAGGCCCCCGTTGGTCTGGGGTAGCACAATTTAAAACCCAATAAAAACTCGCCTGACCCTGTGATGTTCTATCATCCAGCCACGAGATACCTTTTACCAGAGGCATCAGATAAATATCAATAGAATTTATTTAAGCTGGCAGTGAAACATATTTATCTCTTCAAATTATGCCAAGATCAAATAAACTGAGTGAAACATTATTGAATATGAACTAAATTCTGTATAGCAAGTAGGATCATATTTCCCCAAACACATAATCCATCACTGAACTGTTAGATACAGTGTACTCCACTTAAAAGATATCCATTCTTCAAAGTCTACATGTTCAAAAGGAGTAAAAAAAAAAAAATATTTAACAGTAACTAACACATACTAATATGGGTGGCAGCAAAGAAAAAACTAACCCAGGAGGTTTCCAATGTTTAAGTCCCACAGTTTAAACATGTTTAAAAATAGAAACTTGACCAAAGCAGTTAACATTGTTCTGTTATCTTTTGGCTTAGATTTCAGTTGCACTTGGGAGCAAATGTATCACGTAGCTTTCATTTAAAGACGTAGTTTAGAGGGAAAAGAGGAAAGACTAGATTCAGTGATATTTTCATAGGAAATATGAAAGTAATAGTAATCGTCACTAAAATACCTAGAGGTAGCCCTTCTTGGTTAATATGGCCATGAATCTCAGCCCGCTTCTGTGGAATCAGGGTTAAGTGGAAATGAATTTATGAAACCTTCACCTAGCAACCAGTTCCATAAAAGTTTCTTTCTTTCTGTTTTTCTTTTCTAACAGACAGAAAACTTCCTTTAAAATAAACACAGTTTAGAGATAACGAGCAGCTTCTGATGATTAACTTTTAATTTATGACCTTTAAGATGTGAAAGGAACTTTTAACAGGAACTCTATTTAGGGTAGAGAGATTCTGTCTTATCTTGACAGGAAGGAAACGGCTGCTCAGTCTCCACCTTCCCTGGCGAGGCGCAGAGGAGATAACGTGTGTGGAAGTTCTGAGTCCGTAAACGCTGTACAAATGTTACTTGTTAAAAAGCCAGGCAGTCCAGAGGGTGTATGTACCTTTCTGGTGATTCTTCTCCCATGAGTTTTTTTCCCTTCTTTCTCCTGCCTTGTCCCCAGATGAATTAAATAACCTTACAAAGCTGCCTGATGCTAAGGAATTGCAATTTCTTAACCTGATACGTACAGAGGAGGCACTAATTTAACAGAATTCGGCAACATGGATGCTTGTCTACTTCCATTCTAGTCTTCGTTCTGGCCCTCAATCCGGTTGAAGCCGAGTCCAATACAACAAGCATAAAACAACCCGGCTCCTTCATCCATTCAGAAACCTTTCTTCAGGGACTACCATGCGTGAGACACTCTTCCACGGACAGGGGTATCAGCAATGGACCAAAGAGAAAAAGACCCAAGCGGTCAAGGAGCATCTAGTGTACTGCGTAGGTATCTCCTTTTATATCTTCTGGGAAAGATTCACTCTCTCCTGGATAAAAATACTCTGTTTCTTAGGTGGTCTGCCCTTTCTCTGCTTCTTTCCCTAAGATGACATCCTGGTATGTATCTAGAGGGTATGTGCTTATATGGCCTCATGACAAAGGTGAAGAGTCAGGTTTTTTTATGTGTTGATTTCCAGTCTCAGATGTGTTGTCCCTTGTCTGCTTAGTGAGACAGTGAGAAAGACAAGTCAGCAGGCAATGACATTACAGTGCTGTTAGGACTGTTGCAGAGACATTTTAGACATGGCTTCTTCACTGCACAACTCTGGGGCACCATTCACATAGACCATAATGTGAAAAGCGCCCCCTAGAGTTGTGCAGTGCACAGCCTGCACACACATATGCGGCAACCCTGAGAACAGCAGAAGAGAGGAGCACGTAATTCAGGGTTGGGAACTAGAAGAAACAACATATAGAGTGAGACCTAAACCATGGGCAGCAGTTAGCTAGATAAAGGGAGAGGAGGGTGAGTAAATAAGGATCAGATGGACAAAGGCCTCGAGGCCAGAGAAAACATATCTTAAGAAGGAATTAAAAGAAGTTCACTTTAGCTGGAGTGCTGAGTAGAAGAGGAAGGAGCAATGAGAAGTTGGGAGGAAGAAAGAGGCAAGCGTTGTATTATGAAGAACCCTGTAACTGCCTTGAGAAGTCTGATCTTCATCCTAAGGACGAGTGGGTACCGTTGTAAGATTTTAAGCTGGGGACACATCAAGGGCGGATATGCGTATTGGAAGCATTGCATTTGGAATTTACCAGTTAGATTTGCTTTTCAGCTGCCTTGTAGTGAATAGACGAGTAGTTAGGAGACGTGGCCATAATCTGGCCCAACGACAAGGAGGCCTAGCCAGGCTTCACATTTGGGATGCAGAGAAGAGGAAGGCCAAAATAAATATTTGACAAGTGGGATTGAGAGAGTTTTGTCGATTGCATGTGGGGACTGAGGAAGAAGGAGGAGTTGGGGATTGTGTCCTCTTCGGCCCCAGTCATGTGTTGGAGGACTGAGCCACTCTCTAAAATAGGAAACTGAGATAGGCGAGGAGAACGACTGGGAGGAAAGATGAGCTCAGCCTTGCCATGTTAAGTCTTAGGTGCCTGGTGGGCATCCAGGTGGAAATGTCTAGGGAACTACTGCAATCTGCAGCTCTGAGATCCAAAGGAGCAATCTGGGCCGGGTCAATAGACTAGGGCAAAGGGTTACAGATGTAAACTGAAACCATGATGTGGGCAGACTTTTCTAGGGAGGACATGGCTGTTTATGTCTTTGGATTATTACAATAGTTTGATAAAAGCTACACAGAAAATGCAAATATACAGAACATATTTTGTATACGGGGTGTTATGGACTTCTGGAACTGGAGCAATTGGTGGTCGTTTCCATCTACTCACCTTTATTACACACATATGTAACTGTAAGCAACATAGCCTTGAATTGTGTGTTTTAGACGTTTTATAAGTGGTATCATGCTGTCCTTATTACTCTGACTTGCTTTTTTTCATTGATGTAATCATTTTGACACATGTGGATCTAATTCATTTATTTTACTGCTTTATGGTATTCCATGTGAAAATAAGACACCATTCATCCAGTCTCTTGTTGATTGGTTATTTCTAATATATCACTTGTATTAAGAAGTCATAATGAGCATGCCTATATAAGGTTCCTTGTGTACCTATGCAAGAGTTTATCCAAGGTATGTAATAAGAAATTGCCAAGTCAATGCATTTGAACACCTTTAACTTATTACGTATTTACAAATTACCCTTCTCAGTTATTCCACCAACTTATCCTCCAACCAACATTATGTGAGATTTACTCCAGGTTCTTTCCAACACTTGGCGTTATCAGACTTTTAAAATTTTGCCAATCTAATGATGATGAAATGCTTTATTTTTATTCTTGTTCATTTCTGAGCATGAGCATTTTTCATTTGCTTATTGGTTCTTTGGATAACTTAGTTTCTCAATTTGTGCTTTGTCTATTTATTGATTTGGAGGATTTTTTCTTATTGATGGATATAAACTCTTTATATATTCTAAATACTAATCTTCGATTCCTTATATACCAAGCAAGTATATTTTTCCATTCTGTGCCTATCTTTTATATTTATTTATGATACCTTTCGTAAAGTAAATCAACCTTTTCTCTTATGTTACTGCTTTTCTTGCATTCTTTTTAAAAGAAGTCTTTTCTATACCATAAGATCATAGATATATTCTCTTAAATTTTCTTTTAAATATTACAAAATTTTTGCTTTTAAGTTTGAGTCTTTAGACCATCTGGAATTTCTTTGTTTGGGTTGAAGGGTAGAGATTTTTTTCATGATAGCAGCAAAATTTTAAACAACACTTTTAATAATCCAGCCATGTATTGAATAGTCTGTCCTCTCTCAACTAATCTGTGGCGCCATTTCTGTCCTATTATAAGGGTCCATGTATGCAGGGCTCTCCGCTATGCTTCATTGCTGCATTTTTCTATCCCTCTGCCAATACCACACTTTTAATCACGATAGCTTTATTATAAGCCTTACGGATACAGATGCTTCTCTTCCAAAACGTGTTGGTTATTCTTGGCCTTGTGTTCTTGCATGTCGCTGTATGATTACCTCGTCAAATTCCATGAACTTCCTATTGGGAAGTACATTGAATTTATAGAAGAATGTGGGTAGAAATGTATATTTTTTTAAATTGAAAAACATTTTGAAGATATGTACATTTAAGAAATAGGAAGTACTCTCTCTATTTGGTGAGGCCCTGCTCTCCTGGGAGCAGGGGCAGATCCCTAGTTACCTTTGCACCAACAGCACAGCAGGCGACAGATGCTGAATAAATCCTCCTCAATTAACTGACTGACAGAATGGAAAAAGGAATGAGTGTAAGCTTCTTTGTGATCTTGTTAGTCATGCGGCTAAGTTATATCTATAACAAGTGACTAAAAGGGAATACGGATGGCTTATTTCCTTGGTTCCTTAATCCGTTATGGTAGACTCTTGTTATTCCTACCGACAGTGACAAAAATAACTTCCTTGAGAATTAAATTCCTAAGAGGATTTGTCATTTCCTTCTAAAGACCCTTTGACACACAGGCGAAGAATCTTCAAACCAACTTGCGTATTCATCCATGTAACACCTTCCATTGAATGCCAGTAAGTTCCAGGTGCTGTTTTAGGTGCTGGAGACACAGCAGTGAGCAAAAGAGACAAAGTCTCTGCTTTCATGGGCTTGCATTGCAGAGGGCGCTCAGACTAAAAACTTAATAAATAACTCAATTACATCGTGTGTTAAAAGTGCTATGTGCCATAGGAAAATGAGAGTTGGTGTTGAGGCAATTGCAATTCTATGCAGATGATGGGGGTCGGCCTCAGTGAGTAGATGGCAATGGCCTGAAGGAGGAGACAGGGCAAGGCATGAAGACATCTGGGGAAAGAATGTCTTGGGCATAGGGAGGAAACGATCCAAAGTCAGAGGCAAGGCCTGTGTAGTTTGTCTGAAGAATGGCAAGGAGCACAGTATCTCCAAGCAGACTGACCGGGGAAGAGTAGTAGGAAGGGAGGGCTGGGGGCCTCGGAAACGGCCTTGAAGGCCATTGTGAGGATCTGGGCTTTCAGCTCCCAGTTGCATAAACCTGCCTTCTAGTGAAAATTCTTTCTGCAAGATCACTATCCTTCTAAAGGAAGTTTCATAGTTTTTGCCCACTAGGTCATTGTTCTTTCAAAAAGATTTGCTCACATTCTCTCTAAGAGAATCTTGAAAAACTTTGTGTCACCATACATGTTTTTAAGTTGACTTCTAAACTTTTTCATTATTATTTTAAATGGTTGCAAAGGATATGACTTCTGGTGTATTGTATATATTTAAAATCAACTGTTCTATTACTTTTCAAACGTAATGGATTCCTGATGCCTTAGCAATTTGTGGCTCCTTGAATTGCTTTTTCATTCCAAATTCTCTACAGAACTTTATCTTTACGTTATATAAACCCATGCTTTAAAGTATTTTATTGATCATCTTGGCATACTTTGCTACATCAAAAACATCTATGTAAATTGACATCTAAGGCTTGAGTAGCTGTGACCATAAAGCCTTAAGTGTTAAAATATGTTTTCAGGATTAAGTTACATTTACATAGTAAAAGTATATAATTAATCAAAACAACATAAATTGGAAAGAAGTTTTAATAGGGTAATAGTTACCATAAATTATAACTTTATTGCAAATGATTTTGAGGTAAGTGGGCTGCTTCTTACACTGAGATAGATTCAGCATCAATGTCGTTCCTGTTTTTCCATTTCAATTTTGTTTGAGGGAGAAGGCAAACACTGAGAAATGTATTCACATATATTAAGTACATGGGAATAGAAAGATTTTTCTTAGAGCAGTGTTCCTCAATTCTTTGAACTCCTTCAGAATTATATGCCAAAATCACACACTGATACAACGTAAACATATCTAATTCTCTGTCAGGGGGCAATTTATTTGGATCCTCATTCAACTTTGTTGAAAGCAAATAACTGGTGACAACTCACATTGCAAAAGGATTTTTTAAACTGATTCTTTAGACTAATTCACCCTCTCAACACCAACGCCAATATATGAGAATATTCCTTTGTTTATGTGTCAGAGATTTTTCTTCCTCATGACAGTGATCCATAGTAAGATTCAAGACGGGAAAGGGCGACAGTCATAAGGAGGGAAATTCAAGTGGGAGAAGGACAATTATAAAAGGAGAAAGAAAAAGGGTAACCCTCTTATTTCAGGAATGTTCACAGACAGATCAAATTTAGGAAAAATGTTCACATGGAAGCTTGGATCTGGAATTAGATTTTCTTAAAATATCTGTGGGCTTGTTTAGCACCTGGGGAAATATTGTGTCCCCAGAGCTGTGCGTATACCAGGTGAAGACAACCACATTGAATCATTTCTTTTTTTTTTTTGTGAGGAAGATCAGCCCTGAACTAACATCCTATGCCAATCCTCCTCTTTTTGCTGAGGAAGACTGGCCCTGAGCTAATATCTGTGCTGATCTTCCTCCAGTTTAGGTGGGAGGCCACCACAGCATGGCCTGATAAGCAGTGCGTTGGTGAGCGCCCGGGATCTGAACCCGGGCAGTCAGCAGTGAAGCACTCGCACTTAACCACTACCCCACGGGGCCGGCCCCCTGAATCATTTCTTTCCTTCGCTGGGATAAGAACACATACCAGTCATGTCACTTTAGATTATTCCAGAAGTGGGGGAAAGTTTTGTCATAAAGTGGTAGGAAAACAGTGTGGAAAACTAACACAGGAGCAATGGAAATGATCAACATCATTTATTTTTAATATAAGTACTGATGTGCCATTCCCTAAATACAAATCTAGTACACCGATATTTCCTGCTAACTGAACATTCTAGCAAATCACACTGAAAGTCATTCCGCTAATGTAAAATTATTTTCAATCTTGAAACCAAATGGACATTGTTTATTTCAGAAACTGTTATTAGAAAATACTGCATACTTTACCCCAAATATTCAATTTATTTTCAAATATTACCTTTTAATGCAATTATGAAAGTAGAAAATATTATCTTAGACCAAGTATACTCACCATGCTTCAAGAAATAAAGAAATCAAGAAAATGAGATGCTTTTCTAGGAAAAACAATACTGGAATAATTTCCTAATAGACTGAAACAGAAACTGATTTCTACCTCAAATATTGACAACCTTCTGTTCTTTCATTCTCTCTGAGTTTTAGTAAAATGCCCCAGCCAGTGTGAAAGCCTGTAAAACCACTTTGATATCTCCATTTGAAAAGACATAATAATACATTATAACTCTTATAAGCCATATTAAAATTTCACTAAGCAAATTGAAATCATATTTCCTACTCTATTTTTTCTTTAGTACCTATAGGAAAAAATAAGTGCCTATATCCACCAACTCTTCACTCCTTGTTTTGAAATTCCCTGGGTCAGTTCTCTCACAAGGCCCTCTCCACACCCTCGTCCCAGTGGTGAGCACGTCTTCCTTCTCCCCTGGGTGCATTACTGCCGGCAGAGATGTGTGTTTCTGCTGTCACTGAGGACTTCGTAACTCCGTGTATGATGTGCTCTGGGGGAAAATGTGAGTGCGTGTTTGTGTGCACGTGCTGTAGGGGGTCTTATAGAGTCTACTGTCTGAACATTCTGAGAACTTAACAAGTTCTTGTTCATTACCGATGTCCCTGAGAGGAACTATAAGGATCTTTCAAAGCAGAATGCCTGTTATTTCAAAAGCTCTACCTCAAACAAAGCCCATCTGTGCGTCTGTGAATATCGATTGTCAAATGTGTGAGGACAGAGAAGAGAAAGGAAGCAGAGCTGATGGGAACTCGTGCTCCCCTGTTGTGGGAATCCAAGAGCGTTATCAATCTTCTCCCCTGTCCTCCCCCCACCAACCACACTCTGCTTCTGGCAGAACCACCAGAACGTGTGCCCCAGGAATTCCAAAGCTCTCCTGAATTTTCTTTATGAATACTATTTCTGAGGTTTACATAGTAATTTTATTTTGAAAGTTATTAAAAATACAACAAATGTAGAGAAAGCAACTCCATTTTGCAACTACTTAAGGAATGGTACCTTCTAAAGCTTTTTAAAAATTTTAAATTCACTATTTGCTTACTCTAAGCAGAATACTCTCATACACTGTACCACAGTAACTCCATGATAAATGCTGTTATAACAAATCCTAACCTCTCCCCTTGGCCTAGAAGGCCCTCAGGTTTTGAATTCTGAATGCCTGTCCTGCACTCACTGCCATTTCCCTCACCCTCGCAACTTTCCAGACACATTTGTCTCTGTTCAATTCTTCATCGTTGCCAAGACGTTTTCCAACTGGGGACGTTATCACTCCCTTATCCAGGAAAGCGGGCTTACCAGTTCTTCTCTCAAACCCACCCCCCTTGAAGTCCTTGCTCAGATGCTGGCACGAACTTGGAGAACTTTCCTGACTATCCCTTCTACAGGAATCTCCCCTACCACGCTCTAGCTGAGCACTCTAACGATTTCATTTATAGACATGGTGACAACTGGAATGAGTTCATTGATTTGCTTATAGGTTTATCTTTCTCTAAGGGGCGAGGACCTCCTCATCATATTCACCCCTATATGCTCAGCACGTAGAATCATACTCAACCCAAAACAGGTACTCAAAAATATTAGTGCATGACTGAATTAAAAGTAAAGTGATTAGGGGCCAGCCCAGTGGTGTAGTGGTTAAGTTCCGGCATTCTTCTTTGGCGGCCCAGGGTTCACCGGTTCAGATTCTGGGCACGGACCTACGCACCACTCATCAAGCCATGCTGAGGCAGCATCACACATAGAACAACTAGAAGGATGTACAACTATGACATACAACTATCTACCGGGGCTTTGGGGAGAAAAAAGGAAAAAAGGAAAAAGATTGGCAACAGATGTTAGCTCAGGGCCAATCTTCCTCAAAAACAATAACGTGATTAGACCAAAGTTGTAGAAGAATAATTGGTGCAAACAATAAAAATTTATCCAAATGATACAGAGTATTTTCAAAGCACTCACAAATGTGTTTTATATTTATTTAAATATGTTTTCTTCTATTGGGATATCCATCTCCTACCCTGCAGTGTTTAGACCAGTGTGTAGTCAGGACAGCAGCTCTGCACTGGGTGCCGTAATGAACATGGTCTGAGACATGTTTCCTGACTGAGCATTTTAACAGAAGTCTAGTTGAGTGGTCCATTATTTCCTAAGAGAAAGTGCAACCCCAACTCAGTTGGCTCTGGCATCTGTTTTTTCACCTCAGTGATCAAGATGTTTAACCACAGATGGCCCTATAGGAAGAGTATGGACATCTTCAGGAAGAACTTGAGCATGACCTATGATTTATGCCTCTCTGTTTGGGTCAGGAAAATCAATACCTAACTGTGTTGCTTTGCTGAGCTGCTTTGAAAAGCTTATCAGGCTAAAATCAACCAAACCAGTTTCCTGATTCACCCTCCCTATGCCGTGAAGTAGACAAAATTGGCCTGCAGACTGCTGGTCTAACCCCCATGGCCGTGAGTAAGTAGAAGGGCATCATTACAGAAGACGGATGATTTTGCTTGCCTGTTTACCTTCTCCTCTGGATAAATAACCCCTCTCACTCCTGCTGATGAAAAAAATAAACCTCTTTGTCTGAGTCTCAGCATATTCCCATGCAAGTGGCTCTTTTACAAAAACTATTCAAATAATTACAGAACTTAGGAGTAACAAATTATTAAGTCAAAAATTACGATTCTAAAATAGGAGTTACCTAAGTCAGTTTCATTAGATTTTTCACTAGGGACTAATAACTTAATTTGAACTTCTCTTTCTTTACATAATCCTGGAGCATTGTGCTCTTCGTAGGGCAATGCCAGCAAGTTGTTTTCATTTTTATTTTAAAATTAAAGGTATTAGTTATTTCAGAAAGTCACATTTTTATTCATTAAAGTCTTAGGGCACCTTATGAAGTAAAAAAAAAAGCGCTATTTTGGGGCTATAATAGATGGGTCTCTGGACTCCATATTACTTCATTGTAAGTCTGAGGTTCTAAAATTAGAGTAACTTTAGTATATTTTAGGGTTGTTAACCAAAATTGGCCTCCTCACAGTCTTTTGGGTAAAGACTGAAAAATTAGCTACACAGATTTTTTTCATTAAGCCCTTAACATTTTATGGTATATATCAGTGTCAGAGAAAGAAAGAACATGTTTTCAATAAGTATTTGATAATTAGAATTACTTTGATTACCAGTATTCAGAGTTTCATTTTTCCTTTTTTATTTATAGTGTCAAAGTGAGAAGAAAAAGAGAAATAGAAATTTATATTTTAAAGTTAACTTTTTAAACACAATACCTCCAGCTTTAGTTATACAGTTAGTAATATATGCCTACCCGACATAAACAGACACAGGCTACAGCTAATATGACCACAAAGCCACGGTTTGTTTTTTTCTGAGACCACTCTTTGTACAGCTATTTTCATGTGATTTCATTGTGCCGGTAGATAAACTTGAGACTGATAGGTATATGCAAACGCATGAATTACAGGAATGTAGAAGTCTTCAAAGTATTACCGTTTTCAGCATCTGGCCCAGATTGCTGAGTTCATCTGCCACATCGCTCACTAAGATGGTCTTTATTATCCAGTTTCTCACTTTATACTTAAAATCTTCTTGAATCAAAAATTGGAGGTTTTTTCAGTCACTGAAAATTATTATCTACTGCTGTTCTTTATAAATCCTTTTACATATATTCAACTATTTAAAATACTGGCTAAATATATGCCAAACGTATTTATATGTGTTATGTTAGGTGATATTGAACAGCTTTTACTGAGTGTGTAGTTTCTACTAGAAACTGCGCATGGCGAGACTGAAGGCTCCCTCAGGGCAGGCCTCAGGGGAACTGTTCACTAAATTGTTATTAACTGACCTATCAATTCCTTCAAAACACTCGACTAAAGTTACGTATTAATCCATTTACAAGTAAAGGAATGAATACAGTGATGAGATACCCATAATTTTTGGCACTGCATGCTGTGCTCTGCACATTCAATCCTGAAAGGAACCCTGGATAGTAACTATTATTCCCCATCTTACGGATGAGGAAACTGAGGGTCAGAGAGGTGCAGTAATTGGGTCAAGATCTCACGGCTGATACTAGTCAAAGTCATAATTTAAACCCAAATCTTCTGACTCTCCTCCACAACATAGTTCCACCTCCCTCATAATTTAATTCCTCTGTTTAAGCAGATCAAAGACCATGGAAGCTTAAGGGTAGACGGTTTTCATTCCAAACTGAAAAACCTGTCCCATCTTCCTCTGAGAGTCTGAAAACCGGGAGAGAATGTTATAATTTGACGGCACTGAGTGAATGAGGGGGAAAGTAATTAATCCAATCACACAAAAAGAAGGTACACTGGGCAACCAACATAAGTAGATTTTTCCTGTACCTGTGAGAGCTTACCAGGACAAGCAGTTGGGCAATGTAAGGGATTTTACAAAATATCTATTATTTACTATCAGGCTGAAATTGACCCTGCTAGTGTCTCATATATGTTTTGGTATAGAAAATACACTAGCTATCAACTGACCTATTTTATGGCTATCTTACTAAAAATCTTATTTGATTCATTTTCTTAGGAGGTGGACAAGGAAAAGTTCTATCTTCAAGCCACAGACAGATACTAACAGTATAATTTGAAGAGACTTCTAATGCCCAACTATCCTTAGAACAGATCGTTTTATGCCACGCAAAGTTCAGGTCACAAGTGGATCTCCGTCTTCCCACTACGCACTTCTATTTTCTAAACACTTGATAATTTGGCCATTGAAGTTAAATTGTAATTAGAAGCACAAAGAGGACCCTTGCTCTGGAAATACAATTACAAGAGACAAACAGAGGAACAGAAACAAACACAGCCTCTAAGACACATCAGTATTGGGTATTTGTTATTTATCGTCTCCACATTTTTTATCCCAACATCTCCCCTTCTCTCTGCTTTTTATGCTTAGATGGTGTGTGGTTGGTTGAATAATGGCCCACAGAGATACCCAGGTCCCAACCCCCTGGAATTTGTGAATGCTTTTTTGTATGGCAAAAGTGGTTTTGCAGATATGATTAAGTTGAGGATCTGGAGATGGGGAGAGGAACCCGCATTATCTTGGTGGGTCCCACATGTCATTACAAGTGTCGTTGTAAGAGAGATGCAGAGGCAGATCTGAATACAGATAAAGAGGGCACGAGACCACTAAAGCACCAGGTTATGCTGCTGGCTTTGAAGATAGAGGAAGGGGCCCACGCCAAGGGATGGATGCCGCTCTAGGAGCTGGAAAAGGCCACAAGGGATTCTCCCCTAGAGCCTCCAGAGGGAGCATGGCCCTGTCCACACCTTGATGTGAGCCCAGTCAAATAGATTTCGACTTCTGACCTCCAGAAATGTAAGAGAATAAACATGTCATTTTAATCCATCAAGTTTGTGGTAAGTTTTTAGAGTAGCCATAGGAAACTAATAGATAGGGTTCAGGGCTGGAACAAGCGACCTAGCTCTAAGCTAATCAATACATTCCATTCTTCTACCCACAGTCATGGATCTTTCAATAGTGGTTTACATACCCCATCAGAAGTGAGAGTAAGATTCACCAGGAATGCTGGAAGAGGCAGGGGAATTCTCCCTCCTGCTGGACTGAGTCTTACAGGATGTGAGATCTGGGAAAGCTGAAGCCATCTACTGTTCACAGTGGGGAACCCGCCTGAGCGTGAAGGCAGGTGGAGACCAGAGAGACATGAGAGTGGGGAGAGCAGAGGAGAAGGAGAGGAGAGCGAGAGGGAGAGAGACAGAGAGAGCACAAGCCTTCCCCTAGACCCCTCAGTTAAGTGAGTATATCAGCTGCCTCTTTTCTTAAGCCAGTTTGGGCTGGATTTTCTGCCACTTGCAAGTAAATGTGCTCCTTTGGACACATCTTTTAGGTTTGAGTTTTTAGTTTTTAGGGGTTTTTTTTCTTTTTAATAACAGAGGTCAGCACAATTGTATAACTGTGACATGCCTGCTTCACTACGTGAATATAATTAGAGGCGACGTCAACAAGCACACATTGTGTCTTTAAAATTATAAGCAATAAATATTAGAGCTGGCCAAATAATCCTTAGGGAGAGAGCTAGAAAGACAAATACTAAGGGAGGAGAAGAATTCACTTGGCAGAATTTCAGCTCTATCTAATTAGGGACACTTTTGCCAAATTCTGCTATGGGTTTCTCATACCTCAAGTATCCAGACACATTATTCAGTCCCAAATGAATTTTTTCTTGTGAATAAAATGCTGCTTTAACTGGGCTTGTCTTTTTTCTGGTGTTAAATACCTGTTTAGGAATTCCTTTTGTTACTGCTTAGTTATTCAATCCCAGAGTAAACAAATCATCTTTTGTTTTCTCCCACTTACCACCAGCATAGAACATTTTTCTTCCATAAAAAGAATGAATATTGCATTAAAAAATTAAAAGTCCATCCCTTGACATAGGCTTTGGAGTCTGTAAATTTCCTATGGTGAAGCAAATTACTTGATGTGAAAGTATTGGATATGTTCCACATTAGCTAAGAGACAGGAAAGACAATTCACATACCGTACCTGCAGTTTTGTAGGACACAGTCTTGTTAGAGATCATTTCTTTATCATCTCCAAGGATGATTGTTCTGAGTAGGAATAGTGGGAATGAGGTGGTAGAAATGTCCAAAATATAAATATATTTTTCTTAGAAGTTTGCTTGACAATATGAATGTTGTATCAACCAGTCACTCATGGACATCTCTTAATTTTTCCAGATCATTGGTTTTCAGATGTGGTACCTGCTTTGCAGAATGTATGTGATAGCTCGTATCAGTGAAGGGCAACACAGAGTCCTCCCTGAAAAAGTACATTCAGGTTTTTGTTCTAAGGCTTCTATTTGTTGAGGCTATTTTTCACTAGTTAAAAGTTAGCAATGTGGCAATCTGCTTTTTCCTGTCAAAATGTAACGGCATATTCATCTCATGTACCATCTAGATGGATAATTAGTGGCTGGAGACTGCTCGGAGCTGTCCTACGAAGAGAGGGAGGAGCCTGGGGAGGGCAGCGGATTGGCCAACCGATGGTCCGCGCTCAAGGGTGGTTGGTGTGATTGTGTCGACTCCACTCCCCTTGTAAAGGTAGAAGAGTGCATTTTCGCTGCAGCACAATCACTCCGTCAGGAAGGATGGAACCCAAAGTGATTAGGAATTACCATCAGCACAGGACCATTTCACATCCTTAAAACATTAAGCCTAGCTGTGCTGAAGTATAGTATAGTTTACCTAATTAAACCTAGCTATGCTGAAGTGGCTTGCTCTCTTTCATTTAGCTGATAGACCTAGATCTCAATGCTTTAATTAAACAGAGAAATAACATGTTGTTTCACATATCTACTTAAAAGCGGCCACCAGATTATTAAATACCAGAGATATAATTTATCGGCATCATTCCCAAGTGGCTTCTTGAAACATCGACTTGCCAATTCCTGGAGAAATCTTCTAAGTTTCAAGATTAAGAACTCTTGCACTTGGAATTTTTAAGTGTGCTTTCATTATCCTATTTTCTTCTGATGAAAGTTTGTATTATGAATAAAAGTTTCAAATGATAAATGGAGTATCTCTAAACCATAAAAGAAATATTTGTAAACACGTAGTCTGTAAAACTTAGTCCCCACTTGACCCAGATACAACAAAGTGCAAAACTCTTCATATATTAAATAGAAGAGTAAAAACAGCATAGTATGTGATTAAAATAGTTGTCCACCATACATCAATGAGATATATTTTGCAGTTGTAGACACAATCTTAAAATACTTTATACATAATTGATAAAGAATCAGTAAAACTACAATGATTCACAATAACAAAATTGACTCCATCCTTCAGAAATATCAAAATGAGACTCTTAAAATGTAGATTTTCTAAAGCTAAATTAATTCAAAATATTTCACTGGTTTGCTTTACTGCAATATGATAAAATAAAAATACACAAATCACTTATCAAAAGAAAAATGTCAGGGTTTTGTTTTTTACTTATGTCCTAGATTAGATACATATCTGTTACAGTCTCTTACACAGTTTCTATTTATACAACCAAAGTTGACATCCATAATGACTGACCCTGAGTCACTGCTGAGCATGGAATCATCAGAAACAAAATTACTTGCTCTACACAGTGTACTAACATTGCTTCAAAAAAAATCACCTAACACTTGCATTTTTAAAGTGCAATTTATACCTTTTCTTTTGATTATATTTGTTGTTTTTGTTTGTTTGTTCATTTGTTTGTTTTTTTACCAGAGCCATTCATGTGAGAAGATACAACAGATACAGTGCTCAAAGATGTATATTCAAGTCTATCAAACCTTAAATCCTTCTCCCCAGAAAAAGACAGTTTCAGTTTTGTAAGCTCTTTATTTATTTATCTCAATATTTAGTAATGTTTATAGTGCTGATTTCTCAATTGTAGGCTTTATATATTGGCTTCTTTTAGGTATAGAGGATTTACTTTGGGCACCACCCCCATCCCATATTCTTTCTCTATCCTCACAAACTAGTTATACCATATTTAAAAATAAATTCCTGGTCTATGTTTACTTTATTATAGGTATGCAATTATCGTTCACTGTGTTTCCAATCCTATCTTGTACAAATTTTCCTATTGGAATTAATAATAGACATTTTTATGTGCTTAATTTTCTATGTCTTTTATGGAAAACTATTTTTCCTAACTTTTCCAATGTACATAACAAATAGAAGTAATTTTCTCAAATAGTCACTCATCAAGTAACGTCTGAGTTCTATTGGTTTTTCACATGCATTATCTTCTGCACGCATCTATCCTTCCTGCTCTAAATTAGAGCAAGGTCTTTTCTTCTTTCTGGGTCTGGTACCCACCTGTAACCCTGGGACTTGGGATACTTTCTCCTGTGTTCCATCAGCTCTTTCCTGGATCCGCTGTCCTCCTTGGATCCCTTGCTCATTTTGCTATAGCACGTTCTTCAGCAGGTTCTAAGAAACAGATCATACAAGGTTTATTTTCTAGAAGTTGCATTTTATAAAATGTCTTTAATCTCCCCTATACTTGAATGATAATTTAGTTGGGCATAGAATTTTAGGTTGAAAACCATTTTTCTGCAGCATTTTGGGATATTGCTTTTCCTTCTTTTAACAATTATTGTTACTACTGACAATGCCAATGGTATCCTAGTTTTATTTCTCTGCATGGATCCTTTTTCCCACCTCCAGAAATTCTTAGGAAGTCTTCTTTGTACAGTGTTTTCTAAATTTTTACAAGAATGTGATGACTATTTTTCATGCTTTGTGCTGATTATTCATTAATCTCTTTTATTCTACAGATTCATGGTCTTCAATTTCCTCCCCTCCACCTTTTCTGCTGCCTCTTTCTTCAATATTTGTCATTTGCATGTTAGACCTCCTGATTGAGCCAGATACTCTCTTCTCTTTTTTCTCCTATTTCATAGCTTCCTGTCTTCCTCCACCCCATCTAGAGGATAGGTCTCTGATTTAATCTTTCAAAACCCCTATGGGATGTTTTTGTGTACAGTATTATTGTTATATTACTAATTTATTTATGTATATTTTATTGCTGTATCATTTTTTGTGTGTTATTATGTTCCTTCTTTATGGGTAGAATATCTTCTTTTAACCTTACTGAAATGTTCTAGTTTTGGAGTTTGCTTTAAGACTTGTGATTCCTTCACTACCTTTGCCCTTCTTTTTGTTTTTTTTTGTTGTTGTTGTTCGTTTGTCTTGATCAGAGCCTTTCAGACTGAAGGCCTCCCTCAAGTGTTTGGAGACCCTTGACTAGATACTCAGATTTGAAATAGAGGCATGTCAATATTTAGAAATCTTCCTTTACGGTAAGGAGTAAGGTTGAAGGAAGGGCTCTTTGGACCAGAGAAGCATCAACGAATCATCTGCTAGAGTGCGGGTTGGAGGTGTGCGGACAAGGATGGAGGGTAAAAGTGCTGCCTGCTGGTGAGCCTGCAGAGAGGCCGAAGGGCCATCAATTCATCATGTAGCTTCTTCACTAATCTCTGAGGTTTCAGATGTGATGTCACCGCAGTTTTCTATTTAACCTGAGGCTTCCTGGTTCAGAGTTTCAGAGCTGGCGGTTTGCAGGGGGTGAGGAGTGCTTAGGAGAGGAGCTCCCTGCTGTGCAGTGTAAAGGACGAGACAGGAGCTTGCAGCCTTGGTTTCTCTCCTCCGTCCTGCACAGATCCTCCACCAATCCTCCTGTTCTTACCCTCTGTTTTGGCACCTGGTGTTTCCAAATAATGATGCTTTAAGTGGTAAATTCATTCCCTTCTCCACTTCAAGACACAGCTTTCTTTTCTCTGCTAAGTCAGTCAACATCACTAAAAAAATTTGTTTAAATTTCTCATCTCTTAATGTCTCTCTCATCCCTCATTCTTTTTACCTTTTGTGGGTCAATATTTTTTTATTCTTTATAGCTATTTTAGCAGTGCATTGGAAAGAAAAGGAAATATCTACAACATTTAAAGAGAATCTTCAAGAATAATTTAAAGGTCAATTGTTGTAGATTTTTTATAATAGTGTTCTGAATACACCATTATTCTTGATTCTTTTCTACTATCTTTATACAGTTACTTAAATTTAAGCTTTTATTTTGATTTTCATTTAAAAATGTATATTAGCATTTTAATAAAAGTACATTTAATGTATATTAGTGAGGGTTCAAAATATATAGCTATTTAATTTCTTACACATGACCTATATTCAATAAATATTTTTTGAATAAATTAATGAATTTTCTTATAAAACAAAATGAGGATGTTACCTACAATAAACATTTTAATTTTGACTTTGCTTTCATCATAAAGACCTTTTTTACTGGCTTCAACAGAAGAAGAGAGTTTGCAAAACTCCCGGAATTACAAGGGAAGAAGTAGAAGGATTCATGCCAAAACAGTCACTCCTCCATCAGAAACAGATTTTCACTCTCCTCAGGATGCTGGGGAAAAAGACTTTAAAAGAGTTGTCATTTAGCTAGTGTATGTGAAATCTATCATTTCTCCTCTTCTCTCTCACTCCAGAGGTTCCTCCGGGGGCAACTGTAAAGCGGGGGCTTCACATCAGATGAAATGACAAAGTGGAGGGGAGAGAGTTTGAACACTTAAGAAAATAATCTTGTGAAAATAAAAGCTTCGACTATTATAAGGAAGTTAAAAATGTATATAAATAAGCATTTTATTATCAGCTTTGACTATAAAATATCACATATAAACATATATATACACATACTTATGTACGTGTGTGTGTGTGTGTATGCATATATAGTCTTTCACTGCATTAGTTCTTTAAGGGTTTTAAAGGATAAAAAATTTGAAAAGGCAGAGAGGACAGGGAAAGGAGAGTAAAGGTCATGAAGAAAGGTTGAGAGGCCCAGTTATCACAGAATACCTGGGGAGGGCACGATATTACCATGACAGGAGGGTAGGGCTTAGAAAGGGAGACTTGGGGCTGTTATGAAGAATCTTTAAAAATCTCAACTTAATGAAATTGGGAGAAAACATAAGTCCTTTAAGCACAGAAAACATGATGAAAGTCCTATTTTAGGAAAAAGAAAGAGAATGAAAAATATTTTTGCTGCATACAGATGCATATTATCTACTTCCTTGCTGTGTTTGAAAAGAAGTAGCTTGTAATAGAATAATAATCCAGATTCCATTGTTATTAAGTATTAATGCAGTAAATAGTAAAAACAAGTACTTAGGGAACACTTTCATGATTTAGTAAAATAGTAAAAACACGTGCATAGGGAACAATTATGAGTACATAATTCACTGAGTATAGAATCTCAAATATCAAAACAGTTTTATTGCAAAGAACAAGGTTTTAAACAACAATTCCTTAAATTTACATAGCACTGGTTTTTCCAAATAGCTCAAAGTGCAAGTCCATTATCTAAATTTCAAAGTATCCCAAGAGCTGGGTAGATATAGAAATTAATACTCCCAACTTACAGACAAAGAAACTGAGAACAAGGAGGCTGTGCCCATCGTCAGGCAGCAGGAGAGCTGAGTCTGGAATCCGGAATTGAGGTTATAGTTTACAACCTAAGGGATATTTGTGTACCAAGGGTTTTGAGTGCTAGGTCATATTCATTTTTATCATTCCTGCAAAGTCATCCAAATTTACCTTGAAAATACCTTATCCTGTTAGTTGTCTCTCTTAAAAAAAATCATGGGAGAAAAGACTTAGGAGTTATATTGGAAGTTCAAGTTGCTGAGTTTGGAGAAGCAAAGTTTCGAGGTTACTGAGAAAGAATGGAGAACTATTGGATAAGTATTGGCACGCCTTCTCTGAGGAGAAAAGGGAAACTGCAATCACTTTCCCCGGGTTCACACTAACTATGAAGCCCCAATGTCTTCAACTGCTGTAAAGCACAAAGATACGTAACACTGAGATTCCCTTATTGAGAAAGAGCAAACTTCACATGGAGAGCACTGGGTTGCTTACACTAGCCAGAATAGAAAGCAGTCACTCCATCTGAGGTGCCTGGTGCTCCAGGGGAATGGACCAGAGAGAACCAAGGTGTGAGTCTCCCTCTAGTCTTCTTAATATGACACCATTATGGAGAAGCCATTGGAATAACCCTCATATCTTCAGTACCTTGAGCTAATGGATCCCTTTACTTATATCCCAGAATTTAGCAAATTAAATAGTATTTGTATTTAGATGTGTATTTTCTATATGTAATATTTTATCCTTATATATTTACTGTAGAGATTGCATTTAAAAGAACTACTATGTGTGCATTTATTACTCTTGCCCAACCAACAATTTGCATGGCTTTGAAAATCAATTTCTTACGTTTTCTTTTCCCTTCAATGCTGTCTTCCTCCTCTTTTCTACGATGTGGTTTACCCATCTTTTCTATGATGTGGTTTTTCCCATTTGGCACGTCCTCCGTCTCCGTCACTCATTTATAGGCTTCCACATTTCTGCTCTCCCAGAAGGACTTTATTCCCATGATCTGGGCTTCTGGATCCTCTCTTTTCCATCTAATAATACCCACGGATTTTTACTTAAACTTCCATCTTCTCTGCTTTTCCCAGCTTCTTTCCTGTGACTTCGGTTAATAATCTGATCCATCTGCTCCCAAATCTTTTCCTATAACGCATTTCCTTAGTAGGAGGTGCTTCATCCTTGCATGCTTCTTTTGGAGAACTGCTATGTTTTCCTACCTTGGTTTTACTTAGGAGTCCTGGGGTTTTTACAAAACGTTCTGCGTAGTACCTCTGCTCTGCCCTGGTTTGATTTCCTGTAGCTTTTGGTGAATTTTTTCAGACCCTCATCATCAAATTCAGCAGCCTCTATTTTGCAGGTGTTGATTACTCTGCATCTCCTTGTATTTAACTTGCCTTTTGTTTCTTATTAAGTTTAGGGTCTTGACCTTTGCCTCAATGTCTTTATTCTCCCTTATCTTTTCTGTTTTTTATCTCTTTCCTATTTCTGTAAAACCCTGACTTTTAGGTGGAGAGCTACCTTTTTATTTTTCCTAAAGATTAAATTAGAAAAATGTAAGGTGCCATGGACCTGACACAGTAAGTGCTCGCTAAACATCTGCTATTATTTTTGTAACCACCCTGGTGACGGCTCTGAAGGACCACGCAGCCTGAATGGCTGGGCTCGGCTCGCTCTAATTTCAAAAACACTACTTCTGATTTCTCTTTATATTCACTTTCCTGTTTCCAATTCCCAATTTATCTTTGGATCTTCCTCATATTTTCCCCCCATAGAAATAATTCTTGTGCTCTTATTTTTGGTTTAATGGCTCTTATTATAACATTTTGTATAGGTTATTAATGTATTTTTTAAACCCTTCTTCCTTGAGTTTTTATTGTCTTTATCATTTCACCTTTGTCCTTTTAGTGAATTTAGACTAAATATCCATTTTGCTTTTGTACCTTAAATGCTAATTCTTTTGTATTTGATATGTTTTCATTTCATTTAGAACTAAATTAAAATACTACATATCTATGTCATCTAGCATGTTGATTCCTTTCGATTGCATTCTGAGCAAAGAATGTTGGGATATGAAGTTTTTGCAGTAACCTAAGGGGTAAGAGTTTTATCTTTGTCTGTTATCGGAAAGAAAATTATGATTCACCTGATTCAAAGTCTTATCTAAACTTAACTGATGCACCGTGACATCCCTTGGGGAAATCAGGCTCCCCTGTCCCTTTATGGTGGATCTCTGTACTTGACGTATCAAGTCCTCTGCTACGGTGTCCGTCTTTCCTGTTTAGTGATGCCAGTAGACTCGAATTTTCTTTCCTTTGCCCTTTCAATGATGCTAGTGGTATCCTGTCACCATTAAGAACATGGTAAGATTCGTATATGTATTGGCAGGAAGGCAGGATACAAGTAGATAAGACCCTAATTGAAAGTGTATGTATAAATATACATTCACATGAAGATAATTCAAGGGAAAAACATCTGGATAAGTAGATGTTAACATTGGTTGCCCAGAGTACGGAATTTTGCATCTGCTTTTCTGTGTGTGTGTGTGTGTGTGTGTGTGTGTGTGTGTGTGTGTGTATTGGTGGCTTATCTGCAGGACCTATTTTCCTCCCACAATAATCCTGTTCTTGGGTAGTTAGTTGAGTCATTTTAGTCAGAAATAAAATAATTTTTAACATTGTTGGTGAGTCTCTTTATTTCATCACACATGTCATTCTAATAGTCTCCCATGAGCCAACAGTACAGGTGACAGCCAGTTCAGTCAATCTACAGAGGGAATTCAGCTGAGGCCACTAAACTAGGAGACGCTTCCTCTCTAAACATGCTGTCATGACGTTCCTTTCTGGAGTGTTAAGTCTGATAATAATTAAATTCTTTCTTTCTTGAGTGCTGTCACCGTGGCATTAAGCCACCTCTTTTCCAATCACATTTTAGATTGTCCACATGACAATCAATAATCTTTCTCCAACTTCCTTTACTGAAGAGCACAGGCCTCCTTCCTTCATTTTCAGTGCTGCTTCTTTCTATAATTTGCGCACACACACACACGCGCGTGTGTTTCTGTGTACACATACACATACGCTTTTCATTTCAGAGTGCTATGTCGTCAGTCTTCTGAGGCCTTAAGTTATTCTTATTACATATTGCAACTTAAGTTCTGCTTTATCCAGACTTGTAGGAAGTTTATCAATCCTTAAAGGCTTCCTTGATGGTCAACGCTTCTCTTACCATTGACTCCTTTCTTCTTCTCTGTCCTCCTCCTCTTCTTCCTCCTCCTTCCTCTTTTTTTTCCCTCTGCTCATTGCCTCAAGATTTAGCCCTCATTTCCTCTTATTTTCCTCATGTATCATCGTATAGCATATTTCTCATATTCCAATTTCCTCATATGACCTTTTTACACTGAATAGATTTAATATTGTATATTCACATCTTTGGGATGTTATATTGATTTTCTTCAGTCTTTCCCTCCATGAAGAAAAAATTCCCTTCCTCATATGTTACCTTTAAGAACTTCTAACCTAACGGTCTTTCTGAGGTAAGAGAGTTTGTCTCCTCTCCTCACATCCCAGCTGATTCGCAGACCTATCTCTCATCCATCCTCCCTACACCTTTTCCCTGCCATGGTGAGTAGCAACCGCTTCATTTCCTGTCTGCTTATGCCTCTTCTGTGCTCTTCTCTCAGACCCCATGGCTTCTTCCTGCTTTTATTCTGAGCAGACGCTCCCAACTTGGTCTTTTCCTTTCCCCTTTTGTTGATCATAACATAACATATAACATTATATTACAAGATATAATATACTCTTGGGTGAATACAAGAAAGATGACCTTCCTCCCCAGCACTACTATATACAATCTTTCCTTTCCTTTTTTTCAATAACTAAAGGCAACAACCTTATCCTCCATTCCTAAACCGCTTTTCCTTACTTACCGAAGCCTAATTTCATGACTTTGTAGAGTTTCTCTTTGGCATCTCCCCGAGTGTCCCCACGCTGGTGATACGCTTTGCCTATTCTAAATGAAAGAGCAGTGAAGCTCAGCCTCCCTTTCACACATGCATCTTCCAGTCCAAACGCTTTCCTCAGTGGTGCTAACGTCTCCTGGTGTCTTGCTAAGTAAACTGTAATGTGTCTTGCAGCCAAGATTTCATGCCTGAGGAGAATGAACAGAGCTTTTAGCCACGACTGGTTAATGCAATTCCCACAAAGTTTTTCCAGCCTTGCTTTCCACTTCCTCCTGAGGCACTCACTCTCTCAGTCAAATTTAATTTCTCTGCTGCTCTGACGCTCATGTCAAAGTCCTTATTTCCAGGGACTCAAATTACTGTAAATATGTCCCTTGGGTTCCTCCCAATGGAATTAATAATTAGGGTCCCACTAGCAGTTACCATGCCTTGGGACTGGTTTCCATGATGGAAGCAGAACCTCATAATTTGTCTTTGATTGAAGGAAGATTTCCATTTTCCTAGCAGGAATGGAAAGATTCTTTTCTTCCTTTCTTTCGTACTTTCTTCCTCATGCCCTTAGTGAAGATAAAATAGATGAGACAACAGTGTTTTTCTGCCTTCTGCCTCCTTAGTTCATTCAGTCTGCTCAGTTCTTCCATTTGCTCTGTAGAGCTCTACTTGGGTGCTCCCACGGGTAGTTGACTGTCACCAGCCTCTCCGCCAAAGCAGTGGGCTCCCCAGCCTTCTCTCATCTCTCCTGGAACATTGTTTTCTCCACCAGGCTCTGCATGGCCACAGGCACAGTCCTCCAGCCTCAAGACTTTGGAGTTTGCATGTCACAACTGCATTTCCTGAAACCCTTCTTTTCCTCCTCTTCTCTCCCCACCCACAAATCATATCCATGGTCTATTGTCTTCTACACCAAGACTATAATACTTCCATTGTTGGTCGCATCCTCTCTGCCCCTATACCCCTCCTGAGAGAAGTAGCTCACCCTTCTTTTCTCTTTTGTGGGACTCTGTCACTCAGCCCTGGAGGAAGGCTCTAATGGCTTGGCCCATCCCCTTCTCCTCTAGGCCAAAGTGAACTGACCATTTCAGTCCAGACTCTTTCCCCAAGAATTTACCACTGGAAATAATGCTAGGCAGTTAGTGGCTGTGTTGAGTCACATCCACTCAGAAAGAGAGAAAACTGATCAGCAGAGAGAGGCAAAGGGAGAGGAGGAAGAAGAAAGGGAGGGAAAGATGAAGGGAGGGGAAAAAAAGCAAGCGGTGAATAGAGACAGGCAGAGAACGGGGACCCGTGTCTTTGAAGAAGTAGAGAGAAGAGGCAAACCCCCTGATTTTCAAGTTTTTCTGCCCACTTGCTCGTGAGGCCCACACTTCTGTACCCTTCTGATAAAGTCACCTTATTTGCCCAAGCTGGTTTTGATGGATTTGGTTTCTTACAGCTAAATGCCCCCTTATCAAGATGCATCCATGAAGGTAAATATAATGAGAGTATTATAAATAATAATGATAATAATGACCATAACAGTAATAGCTACCATTTATCGTGCACTTACGAGGTACTAGGCACAGTCCTGCACACGTTACGTTCATGATCACATTCTCAGAGCTGTCTTGTGATGGGAGTTACTGGATAAAAACATTGACACAAGACAGGTTTGGCAATGTGTCTACTTGCACAGCTGTTAAGTGCCCCTAACTGACCTTTGAACTCAGGTCTGTCTTCTTCTCTGAAACCATGTACTATAATCTAATACATAAAAAGCATTCGAAACAGCGTCTGGCGCATGTGTGCCCCAGGTGAAGACTGCTAAAGCCTTGAGGTGTGTCAGTCACCGGACAGGAGCCGCCCCGGTGTTTCTAAATGGGCTAGCAAAGCCATGTCAGGCAGGATGATATAAAATCCTGCCACTCAGAGTTTAGAGGTTGGATGAGGGGTTGGACATCAAAGGAACTTGTTAGAAATGCAAAGTCTTGGGCTCCCCCCCGGGCTTTAGCAAGGTGTCCCAAGTAATCTGTGTGGGCACTCAAGTTTGAGAAACTGTGCTCAGAGAATCAGAGTGGACATTGCCGGTGAGCTAGGATAGTATTTTACTTAGCTGGTTATTATAACTATGAGGCAGTCTCTTAAGATAAATACTTAGCTGCGTATCAGGTGACTAGAACTAAAGCTGAAAGATGAAAATCAGAACTAATGTAAGATTCTGAGGTTCTGCTAAACCCTGTCATTGCAAACACAAGAATTTATCGAGGAGTAAAGGATTATTTCTCCACCTGAAGCATCATCTAGTTTCTCTTTTGGTTCTTTGTCAACTACAAATAACTCTTTCTATATTAGCTTTTATTTTATTCCATCTTGTTGTTTTTACAGACAAGGGATGGGTCTATTTCACCTGAATATGTTGGCTCACTGGGTGCTTTCTTTGGCCACCCACATATCTTCCCAGAAGAGTGTCCAAAGTTTGACTTGTTGTAAGAAGACTCTGGAATTAGCCCATCCTGCCAGCCTTTCTACAAGAATCTAAACTAAAAGATTACAAAAATGGTCACAATGCTCATCTATTTAAAGCTAGTTCACATTTTGAGTGCTACTAGTGAAAACTTACAAGCTTTACAGAGGGCCAAATTCTAAAATCAGAAATTAAAAATGCTATTAACTTTAATTTTGAAAAATGTGAAACACTCAGGACATAATTGAGATCAACATCCCAGGAATGAGCTGATGAAAGATGTGAGTTAACATAAGAAAAACAGCTATTTATTTTTACACATGATTTTCATTTGCCTATTTGGAATTTAGCTATGTACTCAAAATACAGATGTACTAAAGTCAACAATTTATTTATGATGGATATAATAACGACGGTCATATTCTTATCCTTTGTGCTACCATGGAAACCCTCCATGCATCCATGATTATGGTGTAAGACTTTGGATACGAGTAACTGGCTCTAAAGATATTTGTGCACCCACAGGCTTTATGCACATTTATTTCTTTGTCTTCTTGAAAACCTAAGTGTATAAAGAAATTGTAGAAGTGGCATGTAACATAGCATTTCTAATGTTATCAGTAAATGTTGTCAGACATGCCTTTGTGAAACCAGAGGTCAGAGACAAAGAGAAGCAAAGGGAATATTTATCAGATAAGGATGATTAGAGAAAGACCAAGGCTACAAGCCAGGACTGGAGTCTTTTTATCTGGATTTAACAGAAATTTTTTTGAAAATATTGTAAAGTGCCCATGACTTGGGCTTCATGTACATGAGGATAAGGGAAGGAAATATTTAAAAAGGGAATATAGGAAAGGAGTTCCCTTGAATATCCAACTTCTGGGAGCAACAAATGGTCTGAAGAACAGAAGGAGATTTAGTGGCCTGGAATTTTGCAGGTTCTTGCAAGTGACAGTGCACAGATGGAAAATCTAGCTCAGCGTCATCTGCCAAGGGACAGGTACTCAATAGTGACATGACTCTGATCACAGGAACATGTAGCCTGTGTCCTCTCCCTACCTCCCACAAGCCTCTCCCCACACTTGCCCAGATTTAAACTAAACAACTGAAAAACTGCGCTCAGTGAGATTTCCAAAGGCCTCTGTCTGCGTCTATGCAGGTACCTGTTCTCTCTTCTTCTACCCCACAGAGCGTTCCCCCCTGCACTGCGGACATCTTCATTTCCTCCTCCCCCTTGTCCCTCTCCCCTCTCTCTTCCCTCTGGCCTCCCTGGTCTGTTGCTCTCCTCTCCTCTTCTTATCCCAACCCTGGAGCCACCCGGCTGTCTCCTAGTCTGTGTCCTATATCCTTGCTGTGATTCTTAATGAAATATATTTCAGGAAGCCTACCAATTGGATCCATGACAAGTGCATAATTCATAGGCACAGCTGGGCCCTCCACAGCGCAAGACAGCCCTTTCGTTCTTTCTCTGGATGCTCCTTTCCTCTTCCGCTCCTCCTTAGCCCTCACTCTTCTACTTCATCGGAGGACATCAGCTGTGCATTCCTTAGACTTCTTTCTTCTCCTATTTTCTTCTTGGGGCATAGAAGCGTCTCCTCATTTTCCTAAGGTATAGCTCAGAAATTATCACATTTTAGTTATGATTCTTAGAAGCATCTCTCAAAGGATCCCTTTATCTCCTGGATCAGAGTCTCTGTCTCTCACCTGCAAAATCATGACAGGTGTCCTGCCCGTGAGCTCCCCCATTTTTCACACTGCCACCCAAATTAAGGTTAGCATTTGTGGTATTGTGTTTATTTAATCAAATTTCATATTTCTTGGTCTCAACTTTAAAGTTGGGAGATTGTATATTTTATGTTTATCGGAAATGGGTTTTTTTCCTTTTATGCTTCTAGCCCTCGATTAGAATCTTTCCAGTGATCTTTCCATCCTCAATGACTGTTGGATTTTCTGTGACTTTGAGAAAGGAGAAAGAAGAGATTTCCTAAAGATGCTTATGAGACTCTGTACGCACAAGAAGGGCAGCCTTTTTGTTTATGAGTCACAGGCTCAGCAGATTCCACTTCCCCATAATTGTCTGTCCTTCTCAGATCATATATAAATTGTTGGCTACCTTTTAAAAGCCTGAGTAGAGAAACAGAACATTTGGGAAGCTGCTGAAATACTATTTGACTATCAGTACCTTCAAGACCTGGCTCAAAATCTTCTCTCTTGATAGAAGGCTTCTGTGAATAACCCTTTCTATGCTCAGTCTGTAGTGGCCACTAACAGTTAATTTTCCTATCAATGCCCCGAACTTGTGTGTATTTTATCATAGAATAGTGGCTAAACGTATGGGCTTTAAGGATATATGGCTTAAGTTTAAATCCCAGTGTCAACTGTGTGACTAAAGATGAGTTAAACTCTCTGTGCCTTCGTTTCACCACTTATAAGATAGGGATACAATTGTCAATTATCATCACAGAACGTTTTTAAGGATTAAAGGAAATAACCCTTGTTAGGTGTGCACAGTGCTGAGAATATAGGAAAGGCTTATTAGTATTGCTATTGTTATATTTTATTATTATGGTTAACTATGTATATTCTTTGCATTTTCAACTAAACTGTAAATCTCTTGAAGACAGGCATTTACATCATTAATCAAATACAATACAAATTAATACAAAATATTTGAGGGAAGTCACTTAAAGATGTGGAGCATATTATTTTCATACCTTTAAGACATCTATAATTGGTGTTCAAACATCAATAAATACTGTCATGTTTTGAGTTTTAGATGGTATTTTATTTTTTCCTTCATTAAATCTAGTTCAATGTGTTACAAATAGAAAGTTAACAAAGTCAACAAACAGGAACTGAATACATATAAATTATCCCCATGAGGGACAGTTTTGATTTAAAACATAACTTAAACATATTATAAATACGTAGTTAGATATGCTGTATGTAAAAGCCGTGTTTACAAAATTTACCATTTTAACATCATTAAAAAAAAGTCTGTGGCGCACTTAGGACAACTATCTCCTCCAAATTCCTAGTGAAGTGTCAAGTTTTCTGAAAGTACTCAGTGGTATTTGGACTAAGTATACATTTCAAACACTCCCATTATGAGTTAATGCATTTGCAACAGGCTTCTGAGTGAGGTTACGTACTGCTTTTGATGCAAATGAAAAATGCACAGGAGTGAGGAATCGGGACCCAGGCAGTACCCATAGGACTCTAATGCTTTTCTTTGCTTCCTTTTCTCTTAATAGAATATCATCCCAGTCAGTACCATCCTTATGCGACAATATGAAAATGTTTCAGGTGAAAGCACAGAGTTATAGAATCATAATTTGAGGACTGGAATGAAAAATAAAAGATAACCAAATCCAACTTCCTCATTTTCCAGATGAGAAAACTGAGGTCAGTACCATTCATTTCAGTTAACAGTGTTCTCAAGACACCACCATCCGTGCCCTTTATTTGAGCCATTTACTCTCGTTTCGTCACTTATTTTCTCGCTGTTCAACTGACCACATCTCAAAGTGCCCCTGCGCCCCTGAAGCCATGTGCTGGGCTGTGTCATTTCTCCTCCTCTCAAGGACCCTGCCGGGCTTGTGGGGAGTTTTCCTTTGTGGTATCAAAGCCAGGAGATGTGGTTTTCCTTTGAGTATTTTTAAGAGAACGCTATCATGCACCGTCTGGGGCCAGAAAGAAATCTTTATCGTATATATTTTACAGATATTTTCTTTTCTCTTTTTTCCTCTAAGAGAAAAGCCTTTGCTAATAGTTCACATAAAATATATTGTTAATTAGTAAATTGTCAAGAAGTGCTAAATTCCATTCCTGTGGGGGCCCATTTAAATATGTCCCTGGGCAGTTACTATATCATTTACTTTCCGATTAAACTTACCTAAATACAATTTTGAAGCGCGTTGCTTAAAAATTTGATACATTCAAACCATGGAAACGTTTTTCAATACATATTCAATACGTTTTTCAATAGTATTTAAGGAAGTCCCAGCCTATAACGTTCTGGTACTTACTAGCGATAATTATGACTAATCGCTTTAACCTATAGATGTGATTGGTAATAAAACCCAAAAACCATACCTTAATCACTTTAGAGTTGTAATTGTCCTTACATCTATCTATGTAAAGCTCTATTTAATATCCAAGTTATTTCCAAAACAATATATTTTAAATTACTTTTCATTGCAGCCTCTGCTGTTTAATTAAACGCACTGGACAGGAGGATTTGGGGAGCTTGCCTTGTCGGTAGGTGGTGGGTATCAAGTTAAAATGTGCCGAAGCAACGTGAAGTTTCTACTAACAATATTTTCACAAGGTCCTTTTAGAAATTCTCACGTGGATGTTACCAGTGACGTCGGGTTATTAGTATCTGGTTAACTAAGAAAAAATAAAAGGAAATAAAATATTGAAATAAAAAGGAAAAAGCCGACTAGAGGGCAGGAGAGTCCCCGCTCCCTCCCTCCTCCCTCCCCCGGAGCTCGCGCTCCCTCCTCCCCAGGAGCAGGTTCCTGCGTGTGCCAGGAATCCGGTCTCGGTGGCGGAGAAGGAGGCGCCCTGCAACGGCAGGGCGTGCCCGGCTGGGGGCCGCCGGCTGCCGGGAACCTGCGGACCCCTGGGCGGCTCTCGAGGGCCCCGGAGACTGCGGGCGCGGACCGGTCCCTCCAGGGCCGCGGGCGCGGGCTGCGGGCGCTCAGAGGGTTCCCTGTGGGGCCGCAACTCCACTTCGCCGCGACAGCGGCGGAAGGGCAGCGAGCGCTCGCGGACAGGCGCTCCCGGCAGCGGCCCTCGCCGTCGCCGGCCGGGCAGCCGCGGCGGGCGGGAGCTGGGCGCGCGGCCGGCGGAGCCCGGCTCCCCGAGCACGGCCGCAGAGCGCCGGCCGGCGGCCGCCCGGGCAGGCACGCCCCTCGCTCCCCGCGGAGCCGGACTCGCCCGGTGCCCGGACTCCGCCCACCCTCGCGGGGAGCCCGGCTGGCCCGCCTGCCCCGCACTCGGGACCGAGCAGGGCCTCGCGGACGGCGCCGGCTCTGCGGCCACGCGCGCCCCGAGGGCCCCCGGGCTGGGCGCAGGGGCGCGGAGGGAGCGGCGGGACCCCAGCGCCGAGCTGCTCGCGGGCAAGGTAGGGAGAAGGAAGATGCGCAAACGAAGTTGATCTCCGGGGGAAGGAGGCTGGCGGCGCCCCCCGCGCGCCGGAGCGCCGCGCAGCCAGTCGGCCGGACCCCGCAGAGCCCCCGGTGCGCTCCCCGGCGCGGACCCGCGGCGCCCGGGAAAGCGCGGTCGGAAAGTTGTCGGCGCCGGTGCCCCGCGCGCCCTGTTGTGTAACCTCGGCGCTGCCAGCGGACGGCGAAGTCGAGGCCCGGGGGAGTTCATGGCCCGCGGCGGACGCGGGGCCGGAGCCGGCGTGGGCGAGCCCCCCTGCGCCCCCTCCCGCGGGGGTCCCCGGCGCCCGCCCCCTTCCGCGCGGCCGCTTTTCCCATGCGCCCTGCGCCCCGCGCCGCCGCCGCCGCCCTCTCGCCGCCGCCTGCCCCTCGGAGCCGCCGCCTGAGTCGGGGACCCGAGAATGACCGAGGCGCTGTGGCCGGCTGTCCCCAACGGGACGGACGCCGCCTTCCTGGGCGGCCCGGGCTCGCCCTGGGGCAACAGCACGGTGGCCTCCACCGCCGCCGTCGCCGCCGCCTCGTTCAGATGCTCGCTGACCAAGACGGGCTTCCAGTTCTACTACCTGCCGGCTGTCTACATCTTGGTGTTCATCATCGGCTTCCTGGGCAACAGCGTGGCCATCTGGATGTTCGTCTTCCACATGAAGCCGTGGAGCGGCATCTCCGTGTACATGTTCAACTTGGCCCTGGCCGACTTCCTGTACGTGCTGACTCTGCCCGCGCTCATCTTCTACTACTTCAATAAGACCGACTGGATCTTCGGGGATGCCATGTGCAAGCTGCAGAGGTTCATCTTCCACGTGAACCTCTACGGCAGCATCCTGTTCCTCACCTGCATCAGCGCGCACCGGTACAGCGGCGTGGTGTACCCGCTCAAGTCCTTGGGCCGGCTCCAGAAGAAGAACGCCGTGTACGTCAGCGTGCTCGTGTGGCTTCTCGTGGTGGGGGTCATCTCCCCCATCCTCTTCTACTCGGGCACCGGGGTCCGGAAGAACAGAACCACCACCTGCTACGACACCACCGCGGACGAGCACCTGCGCAGTTACTTCATCTACAGCATGTGCGCGACGGTGGCCATGTTCTGCGTCCCCTTGGTGCTGATTCTGGGCTGTTACGGGTTGATTGTGAGAGCCCTGATTTACAAAGACCTGGACAACTCGCCTCTGAGGAGAAAGTCAATCTACCTGGTGGTTATTGTCCTGACTGTCTTTGCTGTGTCTTACATCCCTTTCCATGTGATGAAAACGATGAATTTGAGGGCCCGGCTGGATTTTCAGACCCCAGAAATGTGTGATTTCAATGACAGGGTGTATGCCACCTATCAGGTGACGAGAGGCCTAGCAAGTCTCAACAGTTGTGTGGACCCCATCCTCTACTTCTTGGCAGGAGATACTTTCAGAAGGAGACTCTCCCGAGCCACCAGGAAAGCTTCCAGACGAAGTGAAGCAAATTTGCAATCCAAGAGTGAAGACATGACCCTCAATATTTTACCCGAGTTCAAGCAGAATGGAGATACAAGCTTGTGAGGACACAAGGATCCCCAAATACCCACTTTGTAACGTGGTAGGATGCTTCATAGAGCCAAGTGCTTTTTTCCCCTTTAAGGTTCTAGTAAGTTTAGAGAAAATTCAAACCAAGAAAGTAGTGAGTTAAAGAAAAAAATAGAAGTGGAAATGCCCACGCCCACGCTTAGCTTGTTTGGGTTTGCTTTCAAGGCCTCCCTTCTTTCTAACCAGAAGTATGTATAATAAAATAATACTCTCCTGGTTAAACATTTACTTCTCTTCTGCCTTTAAAATCTACATGCTTTTCTGGTTAAAGTGCACTTGAGTACTGGAGCTGTTTTGATATTAATAATTTCTTCAAGAAATTATTGAAACTTCAGTTTGTGATTCTTCTAGTCCTTATTGTTTTAATTATCCATGGTAGGAACAAATTGAAAGTCCACATTTTCACAGTTAGCGTAGTATAGCAAAATACTAAACTCGGTTCGTTCAGTGTCAGATGGACAAATCTCGGCTGTGTCCTTTTTGATCCTGTAAGCATAGGTGGTAGCTGGCTGAGTTTCTTGAGAGAATTGAATAGAAAAGTAAAATCAATGAATTTAAAAGCCTAAAATGTGATTATTGCCCAGTTATTTATAGAAAACTGCTCACTATATGTTGGGTGCTAAATGTTTGATGATGGAAACCTGCATGTGTTATCTTACAAGTAAAATGAGTTCAGAATAATCAAACTGCGTGTACTTTCCTGGTAAACACCACGAGCTCTGTTAGACTTCTTGTGATAAGGAGCGTTTGCCGGCCCCACTGCTGTGCGATGATGCCTTAGGAGTTTGTGTTCCAGCACAAATGCTCACTCACATCTGTAAAAACAATGTAAAAATCTCAGATAAACTACAGACCAAAGCTGAGTAACTGTTAGCACGTTAAGGGATGTCGGGCAGGAGGATAGTGTTCTGTTAGAGAAGCGAGGTGGACGGTCACCCCCACAGGGCCTGCAAACATGTTCTCAATTGTGTGAGGCAAGGGGGAGTGGGGAGAAGGCATCGTTAGAATAGGGCTTTAGTGTAAATTACTGTCATGCTGTAAAGGCTCTTTTTTGCTCCTTTGAAATGCTGGGAAGCATTGAATGCAATTTGAAAAGAAGAAGGCAGAATTTTTATAGGTTGTGTTGATAGAATGGGAAACTATAATCCTTTGCTGGATCTTGCATCCTCATATTTAAAGAAAAAAACTCCAAATATATGGGAAAGGGAAATATGAAGAATGAAATTTAAGTAGCTAAGGTACCACAGCACTGAAAGATAAGTTGTAGAAACTATTGGTCACACTACTGATGGTTTAAGAGAAGACTCTTGGCCAGTGTTTTCTTTTGTCTTTTTTCTCTGCCATGCAGTAATGAGAAATCTGTAAAACATTTCAATAACTTTAATAACAGTTTTCAATGAGTATTGAATTGCTGCATTTTTAACCTTTGAAATCTTTAAATTCTATATAATGTAGAATAATGAGGTGAGTTAACACAGTTTATAACTCCAGACAAATAAATCCAGTGTCAAAGGAATTTTTAGTGGTGAAAACTAGCCCCAATAAAGCCAACAGCAGAGTCTGCATTTGATGGTGGAGTGACTTGTTTGAAAGCACTGTGTAAGTAAAGCAATTTGGGGCTGTGTCTTAAGGCAAGAACCTTAGTGCCCTGTGGGACGTGGTGACAGGAAAGTCAGGGCTTATTTCAGTTCTTGCAATGCCTGGGAGGGCTGAGGATTTGTAAGACCTGTTTCTCTTCAAGTTGCTCAGTTTATCCAGTCTCAGGCCACCAAGACCAATGAAGAAAGTCTGTGTTTAGCTTCCTCAGAAGTGATTCTTTTACACATGTTGAGTGTTGATGCACAGAATTGTAGAAACCAAATCCAGAGGAAACCTTTTAGATGTCTGACCTACACCTCCTCATTTTGAGGAAAGACAAAGTTAGCTAGGTCGTCACTTGGTTAGGGTCCTACAGCATTGTCTGCTGTGAAATCCTAGAAGAAAAAGTCTAAAGTCTGTCATTACTGTGTTGTCCCTGTCAAACTTCCTGTTCAGTGAGACAAGATTAATATCGCTAAATTGACCAAAATGGAAATTTCAAAGCCTGTACCACCCTTGACTCAAAGGCTAATGGCACACGTTTGTATCATATTTCTTCACCATTTATTTTAGTCTTCTTGCTTTTAGGTCTCAGATGCCCAGCCTGGTTTACAGTATGTGTTAAGTACATTGTTTCAGCCTCCAGAGAACTTTCTTTTGGAGTGTGGACCCATGAGGAGGTGGACAGTCACTAGAAATGCCCTTTTACTCCTTGGCATGATTTTTCCAGAGTGTTTCTTCTTTAGCTTCATACATCACGTAGTGGACAATGACTTGTGAATGCATGCCGAATAGTGACAAGAATGATCTTGCCACCTCCTTCCAGGTGAAAAGAGGTCTCTGGGAAGAGTCTGTGCGAATGGTGAAAGCATGCAGAGGGTCAAGATGAAGCAGTGATCTATTGGCTGGAAATCTGATTCATGACATATGATGATATGAGGAGGTATTTTAATACTAAAGGTAGAAATCTGTTGGCATTTTGATGAAAGAACTGCTAAAGTTATAGAACTTACCAGTTAACTAAATTTCACACTACAAAACTATTTTAGTGCCAAGTTCAAGGTGTTTTGTGGCTCACAAATTGGCATCTTTGACTCTTTGAACATCAATGTGTATTTGCATTGAAACGATAAAAAGACAAACTAAGAAGAGATCCAGCATGAGAATAGGATTCGGAGGTTAACACCTTGACATCGCCACTTGTCCAGCTGTGGAACTCTTGACCCTTTCAAGACATCCATCTGTTGGGGACCTAGGGGACATGGTAAAGCGTTAAAACCACAGCCGGCCAGAGGTACGTGCAGTCTGCTCCTGTGTGCCAGTCCTGGCTAAAAATACCTACACAGTTCACCAGCTGTGATGTGGACCCGTGACCTATACGTTTTCTCAGTCTGCTCAGGCGGTGCACTAACCTGCCTCTGATACAAGAGATGTCAGTGCTTGTAGCAGCTGGAATTGGACTGGTGACAAGAAGATGTGTAACCAGTTAGAGATATAGGGAAGCTTTAACTTTGCTCATCAAATTGTAACTATCATAATAATATTTATTGTTGAAGCTCACAGTCCTTCAGTTGTACAGATTGACACTTTCTTGAAAGATCCAACATACAGATGTAAATTATATTTATTGCAGTGTATAATATTAGTATGTCACACTGGTATATTTTACATAATATATGATGCATAGATAAAATGAGAGTTGTATTTTATGATGCTTTTCAAATAGTATCTTGAAATGTTTAAGTCTTCAGATTTGTTTTTAGTCTAAAATATGAAAATCTGTTTTGTGATACAAGTGATTAATTTTCTCTATAAATGCTTCTGCATGTTTACTTTTTTATTTAGGGTTCTTCCTATATAGACACAATTTGGTGTCAAACTATCATAATATCAATAGTAAATACAAAATATCTTAGCCAGACTGGGTCTGTATTGTCTACATTTTATATGATATTATAGAAAAGTTTGTATTATCTTTTCAGGACATTTAGAATTGTGCCCCCAAATATGGTCAGAGCTTCCATTTCCAAATGCAAAAGCCTTGTCCTAAATTCAAAGTAGATCTCTTGTGTTTGAGAAGTCTGGTGGGATGGGCATTATAGATACGACATTAGAATTTAAGGGAAATCTTTAGGGAGATGGGGAGAGAGGCAGCTGGTTTCGTCAGTTACTGTGCTCAGTTCTGCTTAGATTTCTGTGTTGTGTTTCTTCTTGAGGTGAAATAGTGTAATCTTAATTTCTTTGAGATGGAGTTTCTAAGTAACACACTACCAGCAAGTTCAACACTGCTGTTAATTTCAATCTGTTTTCTTTGCTCAGTTGATAACTTTAATTCTCAGTTTTATAGTGATAACTGTATATTATTTGGCTGCTGAATTCTGTTACAATTTTTTATTCTGTTGTACATTGTATTATACATATCATTAAAATTAATATGAAGGGGAATATATGTTACATATAAAAATTTGTGAATTTGAATTCTAGTATGTTTTAGCGCTTTTGCAAAAATTTTTATTTTTATATTATCTGTGATTTTAATATAGATAATTGAACTAGATTTCATTGTGATTGATAGTGCCATTGAATGAGCAGTATGGAAACAGCGTTACTTGACATTTCGAGCTTTCTCAGGTTTGTCTAAACGGTAGCTTAACAAATTCTGGACTAGTTGTGTGTAATTGTGTTTTAAATAAAAGGAATGCACATTTCTTATAAGTTTGCATGCCTGAGTGTACAGTATCATGCGTGTGCGTGCATATGTGTGTGTGTGTGTCTAAGGCATGGCAGCCAACTTTATATCTGCTACTTATAGCTGCTTATAATAACAGCAGAGCTTTGATGTAATCTTGGTCACTAGAACTGTACCTACCATAGACAAGTAAAACTGAAAAAGTCTCAATAAACTATGAAATGTGGTCTAATGGCTTCTGAGTGTTATAGTATCAATGCTTACGAGTTTCCCCAAATTTTGAGGCATACTATTATACTGGAGGGCAGATATTGTAGGAAGTATTGAAGTAACCCAGGCATTTCTTAAGGTGCAGCCTGGACTGTAAGAAGTGAAGTGTTTAAGAGAGAACCTGGTACAATTGATAAAATTATCATTGTTTGATATTTAATCATTGGTAGGAATAGGACCTAATTATTTGAGGAAAATGTGGAATTCAGCCTTAATACATATTTCTCATACTAGTGTTCTGTCTTTAAAATGTTAACTGTAATCTTTTCTAATTAATCCATGCAAGTAATTGTACTAATAATCCTGTGTGTTTTTTTTTTTTTTACCTATTAGCCTGCATAGCCTGCTTCTCTCGTTTATTAAAAATATGTATCTGCAGTGAAAAAATGTATGCAGAACGGGAGCATGCTTAAAGCATCGCCATTTTGTCCTCAGTGGAGAAGATAAACACACAGTGGTCCTGGGCTGGGTTTTCTGGTTGTCTGCAGATGCAGGGGCCCTGTCACAGAATCCTGTGGGTCGAAAAATGCACATCTCTCGCAGCCCTTAGGATACGGTCACTCAGGTTTAACTCCTCAAGCAGCTGTGTTCTCCCGACTTCGCGCCCTGATAACCCTCGCTGGCTCTCATCAGCTTTGGTAGAGTTGTGTGGGTGCGGGAGTGTGTATTTTCATTTAGTGTATTCAGAGAGATTATGCAGATAACTATCTTTCTGATTTCAGAAGAACTTACTGTAAAGCTTTGAGCACCTTCTGAGTTTCAAAATCACTTTGGGATTAGAGTCAGAGAAGCTTCTCTCTGCACAAGTAAATACACTGCATTTAAATTCTCTTTTATACTCTGTTTTCAGGAGGTTTAGAATTTTGCCCTGAAATATAATCAAAATTTCCGTTTCCAAATGCAAAAAGCTTGTCCTAAATTCAAAGTATATCTGTTATGGTTTAGCAGTCTGCCGGATGGGGCATTGGAGACACAGTAGATGTCACTAGAAATGCATGTTAATGTTAATACTGGGCTTGCTTGCTTTAACCAGGCAAGGCTATATTGCTTTGGGGTGGCGCCTGGGGAGTGACATCCCCACCCAGCAAGGTTGCTGGGATCGAGGGTCCAAACAACAGCTGTGAATGGACTCGGGCCCCTGGGCTGAGCAGTGACAGCACTCAGCCCCTTGGAAATGGACATGGGAGGGGGTGGGAGGCACTGGGAGCAGTCAGTCCTGCGCAGAGGGGAGAAGTGCACTGCCTTTCCTGAGTACTTGAGGAAGAGAAATCTCTCACGTGGAGGTGGAAAGCCCTCGACGATGGAGCGGAACAGAAAGAGGCCTTGGAGATGATCCAACCCCATCACCTTGGTGTGCTTGTGAGAGCACAGGTTTCCCATTCAGAGGGGAAACTAGCAAGGGACTCAGGTTCTCACTCCGGCAACATTCCTCCCACATCCCAGGGCTCTTCCAACTGGGTCTATATCCATTGATGGGTTAGGAAATCAGTGCAGTGGGTTGTGATCAGCACTCTCACAACATGAAATACAATACAGCAGAGTCCATAACTCGGTGAGGAAGGCGTTGTGATATTCGTTTCAAACACACACACGCTCACGTTCACAGACACAGCACATACATTTACATGTGCTTGTGTCCTGGGTTGCAGTGGAGATTTGATTTCTTACTGAGCACCTGGTCAAAAAAGTTCAAAATGACACTATTCTACTCAGCAAAAGGTGGCATGGAGTTAGAGGAACAGAGGATGAGAGATCATTTTCGAAGACTATTTTTAAATAAACAAACACAAAGATGCTTAGTTGTTAATTTTGTTACGTGCATTCTCCTTTTTTTTAATATTTTCTTCTGATGATTACATTCAGAATTCCCAAAGAAATTATTAAAGCAGCATTTAGCCGACACCTGAGGATAGCTATTTGCAGTTAAAGATAGTATATTTGAAACTCAGATTTGTGTAAACTTTGATAGCTTAACTCTTCACACTGTTCTCTCTGGTTTGAACAGTTAATAGGAAAACAGCAAATGTCCACTATGTTTAAGAGTATCAGCTTTGCAGTCAAAATGCTTTGGGTTTGAACCCACCTCTGCCACTTACAACTTGTGTACTCTGGGAGGTTACTTAAATCCTCTGGGCTGTGTGGTCCTCAACTATAAAATGGGGATAACAATTTGCAGCTCATGGGATGTTGGGATAATTAAATGAAATAAAATATGCAAAGCACCTACCACAAAATACACACTCAATAATGGTAGGTACACCATTCTTGAGGCTGCTAAGGATTTTGCCACTCCATATGCTGTTTTGCTGTTGTTATTGTCGTTTCTGTATCTATTAATACAAATATTAATATTTCTGTTGACTTCTTTCCTGCCATGGAGGCTTTGTGGATCTTTTAGAAATTCATGCCGTGGGGTTGGAGTGGGTCTCCTAGAAATTCTAACTGTAGGATTGAGTGCATTTAATAGTGTTCTCTTGGACACTCCAGTGAATATCTGAGGTCAGACAGTAAGCAAGTACTCAACTTTCTGATGCTTTGCACTGTGATATTCACTGTGCAAGACAAAGACATACAAGGCAAAGTGTGTCCAGCTAAAAATACAGCAACACACAGCGTCTGCTGACTCCTTAGCGGGGCCTCACTCTCAGGTTCCTGGTCTATTTTCAGTCACCACAATCCAGAGTCTGGTCTTCAGTTTTGCAAATCCAGAAACTTGATCTCAACAGTTCACCTAGAGTTCACCAACTTGGGGCACTGACTCACACTCAGCAAACTGACAAGAGAATCATTTACCAACCAGAACGGCACCTCATGAGTATATATCGGCCATATCCCAGTCACAATAACAGGCATCTGCCTTTTTGTTCAATTTAATTACGGATCAGAAAGTTGCCTACAGAGCTTAATATGAGAGCACAGAGAGCTGATCTTCTTGAAAGGCATTTCCAGTAGGATAGAGGAGCTGAAAGAATTGCCTGTCCTTGGAGATAGTGGTCATGATAATCAGCATCCATCCTGTACTTGAAAAAATCTTGCCTGCCTGGGACAGCTTAGCAGCACAGAGATTGAACATTTCACGTTTGCTTATTTTCTTTTAAAATCAGTCACCACCATTATTACTTCTTTGCTGGCAAATTACATTTTAGTAATGTCTCCCAATGGTGGGCGTGGGAGCAGGGTGGTGGTGGAGAAGGCTGCAATGCTTGCTAAGTTGGAGATCCTTAGAAGACATCCAGTTGGAAAGGTGCAATGTGTCAGTCATCATGAATGCTGTTCCAGAGTTCAGGGCAGAGGTGTGGCAAGGGATAGAGGTTTGGGAATTGTCCATGTGCAAATGATAGCTGTAACCAAGGAAGCAGGTGCAATCACTCAGGGAGTATGTGTAGACACAGAAGAAAAAGGGCAGGCAAGGGAGGGGGGTGAACTAAAAACACCACTAACACTGATGGGATAGATTGGCAGGAAAAATCGGAGTCATCGAAGATCCTCAAAAGCCTTCTGAAGGAATCAGTCTTGGAAGAGAGTTTCAGGGAAGAGGTAAATTTGTGTCACTTGTTACAGAAGGGACCATGAAGAGTCTGCTGGATTTGGAAATTGGAAAGCATTGGTGTTTAACTGAGAGCACTTTTAAACCAAAGAACAATGATTACTGATCACTGAAGAAGTGTTTTGGTGATGACATTGAGGAAAATAGGTTAGTGGTTTGAGCAGAAGGCAGAGATTAGAAATAGAAAACAGTATAAAGAGACATTGCTTGATAATTCCAGAGGGAAGCGGGTCCCTGGGGAAACTGGGGTAGATGGGTGGCACCAACAGAGCAAGAGGAGGGACGGTCTCAGGAAGGAGTGGTGGTGGTTTTGAGGATGAGTGGCGGTCAAGGCTGTCACAGTGGAGGAGAGCTGTAATTGGGGGCTAGCATGTTGGCTGGGTCACCAAGTGGCAGGAAGACGATGGGAGTTGTGGAGGAGACTGATTTGAAGGTCAGTGGATGAGAGCACTGAGAAAGGCAGCAGCTAGCAAGAATTCGTTGGCATCAGTCTCAAAAGAGAGACTTATGTGGCGGTGGGGGAATAATGTCAAAAGTAGTGGGGAGCTGGGAGAATGCCTGTCCCTTTTCTGATGAGGGAGGGAAGCATGATAGGAGAAACAGCCTCCACTGGGGAAGAGACTGAGCAAAGTATTTTATGGGGAATTGTCAGCAGGTTTTGGGAAGGGAAGGTTGAGGGTACAGAAGTTTCCTTTGGAAAGAGTGAGTCTCCGGAGCATAGCAGAAAGAAGGGCGGTCACAAGAGGGGCGAAGTGGGAGGCGAGGGGAAAGAGCTGGATAGAGAAGAAAAGTCTGGTGACAAGCGAACTTGTCCCAAGGACGTTATACTAGATCGTGAGGATGAAAGAGGCAAGTCGTAGAAAGATCCCACGGTGAAAATAACCAACATTTCCATAAGAACTTTGGTGATACGTTTCCCCATAGCCCAGACTTCATCTGTCCTTGGGTGGATGGGATCAGGGAGAGGAGAATAGACTGGCTTTAGGCAGTGATCGAGAGCTTGTGTGGTGGTTTCAAAACAGCTGCAGATTCATCGGCATTTTTCCCAGTAAGAATTGGGGTCTATTGTCCGTCCCTTTGAATCTGAGAGGGTTTGTGATTGTTTTGACCAACAGAATAAGGCAGGAGTGATGCATGGTGATTCTAAGACTAGGTCATAACAGGCGGCATGGCTTCCCCTTTGTGGTTTGGAGCATTCTCTCTTGGAGCTCCGAGTTACCATATGAGAAGCTGACCACCTTGAAGCCACACTCTGGAGAGGCCACACCGAGAGAGTACTTGGTTAAGACCTCTGAAAAGAGGTGGTGTGTGTGTGTGTGTGTGTGTGTGTGTGTGTCAGAGAGAGAGGGAGAGTGAGAACCAGAGAGCCTTTAGCCACTCAAGTCACACCAGCCCAGGCACCAGACATGTGCATAAAGAAGACTCGGATCCAAATGCCAGCCATTCGAGTCCCTCCCAGCAGCCTGAGTCCCAGCCGAGGCCGCAGACATCATGGAACAAAGACCAGCCATCTTTGCTGAGACTCGTGTGAAAACCTGACCCACAAAATCTATGGGGACAATAAAATTGTGATTGTTTATGACTTTGGGGTAGTTTGTTCCACAGTGATAGGTAACAGAAACAGCCTAGGACAGACTATAATTGAGGCTGCCGAGGTGGTGGTATCTCACAATTGTTGCTTTTCTGTGTGCCCAGGTAGGAGTGGCCAACGTGTGGTGGAGATTGGGGTGGGATTGACTCAGGAACAGGTGGCGCACCCCTAACCAGGGAAGATGTGCACTTACAGGCACAGGTTTAGAGTGCTGGGTGGTCGCTCAGATGTCCATTCGGGTTGGTTAAAGATAGTGCCTGATCGTGGCTAAATATTTCTATTTTTATATAACCCCTGCCTCCAAAACAGTGCCAGGGATCTAAAAGGCACTTAAATTGGCACAAAAAAATTCACAAATGGAGACTAGTTAAGAGGTAGATTGTATCAAGAAGACTTGAGTGTAAAAGGATTTCACAGAGAAGAGAATTTCGGTTGAACAAGAATAGACTGAGAAAGTACATTCATGGAGGCAATTATTAAAAAGCTGGGTTAAAGGTAGGATAGAATTTAACATTCAGGAGGAAGAGGGGCAGCTATGCCATGCTCGCTTTTTATTTGGGGGTAGAGGTTTGAAGAAAAAATGAGCAAAGGCAGCAGATTGGAAGAGGACGGACTCAGGGAGAAAACAGATTCTCTGCGGCTCAGGAGGCAAGAGAATGGAAGGGTAACCAGCAGAAGGAAGCCACAAGTGAGAGAACAAGCAGAGAGGCTCGCATCTGGTGCAGTCGGGGAGAGAAAGCCATGAAAATTTTAAGTCAGGGTAATGAAGTTATGGAGAATCTGGCAAGGGAGGCAGAGACCTGTGAAGACATTGTTGCTCTAAGCAAGACTTTCAAAGAGTGGTGGTGGTGGTATAGTAAGGAGGCAGAGGCCCAAAACATTTTGCAGGGAGAAATAACCAGCTGTGGGGTCTGAGTACAATGGAGGAGAGAAAAGGAAAAATCAAGGATGACTGAGGTTCCCTCTGGAGAATCCGGAATAATGGTGGTGATTCAGATGGAAATAGGACGTTGCAAAGCGAAGAGATGAGTACAGACAAGCATGAAAACAGACTCGAGGCCCCTGTGCCAGAACTGTTACTCTGTTTATTTTTCTAGACCTCAACTTGATTTTTATGAGCCTCTCTTCTACTAATCTGATTTGATTTCACTTTATTCAGTTCTGCCGCCCTCTCCTCGAAGTTGTGACTTAAATCCATACAGGAGGCACTTGTTGAAAGGAGGGATCTGGTCCACATCATCGTCTCTCGACACTGGCAGCTCCGAGGGGATACATGCCCTTTTTGGGATAATAGCATCTCACACTGGGGCGCGGGGCATCCTGTGAGTGCTCCCAGGCCATCCCTTGAGATGTACCACAAAGCGATTTCTATTCAGGGATTTTTCTGCCTCCCAGGAAAATGTAAAAGAAAAGAATTTTGGAATGTCAAAAAGGAAGTAAGGACACAATAAGCAAAAGTATAGGTAAAGAGGTTAGATTTTCCTTATTTCGAGTTTTCTAAATTATCTTTGATGCTTAAAACAAAAATTATAATACTGTTTGATTTGTTTGTAAATGTACATAGAGAAAATATTTAAGATAATTACTTTACAAATAGGGGAGGGTGAAGGGACATAAAGGGAGGTAAGGTTTCTAGACTGCACTTGAACTGGCAAAATGATGACAACAGTAAATAGGAAAAGTTATGTCCATATAATGGAATAGCTAGGGCTACAACTAAAAAGTAGTTAAACAAAGCAATGCACTCAAAAACAGTATAGATAAAAAAAAATTGGATTCTAAAAAAATACTTAAGTAACCCACAGAAAGGCAGGAAAAACAGAGAAACAAAAAACAGAGAGCATAAATAGAAATGATAGACTTAAACCCTAACATATCAATAATTATATTAAATGTAAGTAGGTCTAAATATACCTAGTAAAACTCACAGATTGGAAAACTGGATTTGCAAACACGACCCAACTTTATTCTGCCTATAAGAAACTCACTTCAAATAGAACAAAATAGGCAGATTGAAAATGAAAGAATGGGAAAGATATATCATATAAACACTAATTAAAGAAACACAGGAGTAGCTATAGAAGCTAATAGAAGATAAATTACCTTCAGAGAAAAGAAAATTAGCCGAGACAGCAAGAAATATTGTATAATTATACAAGGGTCAATCCACCAAGAAGATACAGCAATCTTAAACATGTATGCACCAAAAAACAGAACTCCAAAATATGTGAAACAAGAAACTGATAGACCTGAAAGGAGAAATAGACAAGTCCACAAGCATAATTGGAGACTTCAACATTCCTCTTTCCATGATTGATAAAACTTCCATACAGAATATCAGCAAGGATACAGAACTCAACAACACGATCAACCCAGAAGACCCCAGTGACACTTATAGAACACTCCACCCAACAATGGCTGAACACGCTCTTTTCAAGTGCTCACATCCTGAGCCATACAGCAAACCTCAAAAAAATTTAAAAGAATTGACATTATATAGAATGTGTTCTCTGACTGCAGTGAACTCAAGCTAGAAGTCAATTAGAGAAACACAGCAGGAAAATATCCAAGCACTTGGAAACTGAACATCACACTTATAAATAATCCATGGGTCAGAGAAGAAGTCTCAAGGGAACTAAAGATAGACTGAACTGAATTAACATGAAAATGAAACATATCAAAATTTGTGGAATGCAAGTAAAAAAAATTACAGCTAACATTATACTCAATGGTGAAAGAAAATGTTTTCCCCCACGACAGGGAAAAATGCAAAATCAATGTTAAAGCAGTGCTGAGAGAAGAATTTATAGCATTGAATTCTTAATCAGAAAAGGGAAAATCCTCAAATCAACAATCTAAGCTAAGAATCTAGAATAAGAGCCAAAAAGAAAAAGAAAAAAAAACCCAAAACAATTAGTAGGAAGGAAATAATAAAGATAAGAACAGAACGTAATGAAGTTTAAAACAAAATCAATAGAAAAAAAATCAATGAAACAAAGAAATAGGTCTCTGAAAAAAATCAATACAAATGACAAACCTCTAGCAAGACTTACAAAAAAAAGAAAAATACCAATTATCAATATAATGAATGAAATAGGATAGAACTAAAGACCCTGTAGCATCCAAAAAGTCATGTGGGAAAACCACAAACAACTTCACACACAAAAATTTCACATCTTAGATGAAATTCCTCCCCAAATACAAATTTATCACAACTTACTCAACATGAAATAGATCATTTGAATAGCCCTGTAACTGTTAATGAAAGTGAATTTGCCACTTAAAACCCGCCAAAAAAGGAATCTCCGGGCCTAGTAGGTTTCATTGGAGATTCAACCAAATGTTTAAAGAAAAATTCACACTAATTCTACACAATTTCTTCCAGAAAATAGAAAAGGAGGAAATATTTGCCAATTTATTATATGAAACTAGCATTATCCTGATAAGAAAAACCAGACAAAGAATACAAAAAAAAAGTAAACTATAGACCAATATCCCTGATGAATATAGTCACAAAAATTCTTAACAACATATTAGCAAATAAAATATAACAATATAGTCATGCACTGAATAACAATGTTTTGGTCAACAACGAACCACATATATGATGGTGGTCCCATAAGATTAGTATCATAAAGCCTAGGTGTGTAGTAGACTATACCATCTAGGTTTGTGTAAGTACACTCTATGACGTTTGCATAATGATGAAATCACCTAATGATGCATTTCTCAGAATGTATCTTTGTTGCTAAGTGATGCATGACTAGATATAAAAAGAATTATTATGACCAAGTGAGACTTGAGATGCAAAGCTGATTTAATATTTAAAAATCCATCTATGTAATTATTATATTAACAAGCTAAAAAGGAAAAATTACATGATCATATTGATGCATAAAAAGTATTTGACAAAATACAACATTTATTCATAATAAAATTTCTCAGAGAAATGGGAACAGGAGAGAATTTCCTCAACTTGATAAAGAGCATCTATTAAAAAAAAAGAAAAAAAACCTAAAGTTAACATTATATTTAATGGTGAAAGACTGAATGCTTTTCCCTCAAATTGGGATCAAAGCAAAGATTTCTGCCCTTACCGCTCTTAGTCGATAGAGTACTGGAAGTTCTAGTCAGTGTAACAATTCGAGAAAAGCGAATAAAAGACACACAGATTGAAAAGGAAGTAATAAAACTGTCTCCCTATTTGTAGTTGATATGATTGCCATGTAGAGAACCCCAAGGAGCCTTCATACTAAAAGTCCTGGAACTATTAAATGAGTTCAGCATGGTCGCAGAAGGCAATATAAACACACAAATATCAACTGTATTCCTGTATACTAACAATGAACACGTGGATGCTGAAATTAAAAATAGAATACCATTTATAACAGCTCAAAAGATGAAATGAGGGGCCGACCAGTGGCGCAGGCGGTTAAGTGTGCCCGCTCCACTGCAGCGGCCCGGTGTTCGCCGGTTTGGATCCCGGGCGTGCACCGTCGCACGGCTTGGCAGGCCATGCTGTGGCGGCGTCTCATATAAAGTGGAGGAAGACAGGCATGGATGTTAGCCCAGGACCAGTCTTCCTCAGCAGAAAGAGGGGGATTGGCAGATGTTAGCTCAGGGCCGATCTTCCAAAAAAAAAAAAAGATGAATAGATGCTATTTAGCAACACAAAGGAATGATCTACTGATACATACAACATGGATGAATTTCAAAAATGCTAGACTGAGAAAAAGAAGCCAGACACCTGAGTACTTTCTAGATGGTTTATATGAGATTCTGGAATAGGCAAAACTAACCTACAGTGACAGAGAACAGATGGGTGATTGCCTGGGGCCAGAACCATGTGGGGAGGAGGGACTGACTGCAAAGTTGCATGAGGGAATTCTTAGGGTGATGGGCATGTTTATGTCATGACTGTGGTGATGGTGACAGTGTCTACGCTTGTCAGTCCTCATCAGACTGTACACTTAGAAGGAGTGCACTTTATTGTATGTATCTTATTCCTCAATAAAGCTCAATCTAAAGAAAGAGATAGAATGACTGCAGTTGAGAAATCAGCTGATACTGTGATTTATTTTTTGGTCGGAAGCTGTAGCAAGAGAGAAATAGACCTAGGAATTTCTTTTACACACAGTGGCGAGACTCAGAGCAGGAGACATCAAGGATGGTTAGATCTGAAGGTGATGAGAAAGTCATGAGAAAAGCACCACTAGGAATGAGTCCCTAAGGAGATTTATGCAAATGAGAAGATGGAGATAAGATCTTAGCAAATCCACAATTTCAAGGGCTGGTGAGAGAGACCTGTCTTCTTCCAACAGCTTGGCCTGTTAACCTTGGGTAGAGGGTAGACTGAGGGGCTGAGGGCTGAAACAGTTGTCTGTGGGTGAGGAAGGTGTGGGGAGGGCGGGGCGAGCAGAAGGCGCAGTGAGATTGATCTTCACAAGTGCAGGCAAATTGCCTGTGGGATGGCCAGGTTTTAACTCATGGTATCCATAAGGACAGACAGCCGGGGGGACCTGGAGTGACAAAGTCAAGCATGCCACCAGAATGATGAACCAAGAGGAAATCAGAGAGAGGGAGCAATCCAGGAGTATGGCCAAGGCCAAAACCAAGGCAGGAGGCTAGAGGAGAAATCCGGCTCCTGAGGCACCATCTGACTAGATCAAGAGAGAGCTGGGGAAAGTCAGGAAGAGGAAGAGTTGTAGCAATAGCCATGGTGCCATATTCTGTCACAAAGCTCAACAGGGACACTTGTGCTGAGACTGAAGCTGGTTCCCTTTGAGAGTCTAGCATCAACCTCTCCCCAGCTGGACCAGTCGGTCTTGCATCAAGCAAAGAGTCTGTCCACTATGCTTGGTTGATTTGTGAGCCAATCTTTGTCAATTCACAACTGGGTCTCCAGACCCTGGAATGCCGTTATAGGACAGGACTCGCTCATCAAATGCCTGGAAGGTGCAAAGAAAGGGTAGACTTTGCATGTCCTTCTCTTTCCCAACTTTTCCTGGTCTCCCTTGGCCAGGCGGAGAGGAAGAGGAGTAATTGGGTTACAATGCAGAAACTCAGATATAGGAATCCAGTTCTCAGATGGGCAGTAAAAGATGGAAACTAAGTCTTATGAAGAGGTGTAAACGAAGAAAGTCACAGCGTAAGATCAGGGAAAGTCTTGTATGAATGCTTAACAAATGGGAGGCCAATATTCTACAGTGTTTACGAGTGAGACTCAATTGGATTGAAATCCTAGCACAATTATCAACCTTGAGAAATTGGGCAAGATAACCCTTCTGAGCCTCAGTTTTCTCATCCAAAAAACTAGGGTTGGTAATACCTACCTCATTGGGCTCTTGTAAGGTGAAATGAGACTGTTTGTGTGAAACTCTCAGTAAGTGCTCAGTGAATGGCAAAGGGGAGCATGAGGCTGGGAACCTAAGAACAGAGTTGGGCAGAGGCTCGCTGAGGAGGTTTAAGGGAATGACCCGCAGGGAGAGGGAAACCTGAGAGGCTTGGAGTCAAAGACAAAGGACTCAGTTGAGGAGACGGGGATAGGGGACCCACAGAAGCAAAGAAGGGAAGTGGAAATATGTGTCTAAGAAACCCAAGGGAAGCAGAGATCAGCAGGGGCAAGTGAGGAAAGAGGATGAGCATGGAGAGAGTCGAGAGAGGTAGACCAAGCAATAAGGAGATGAACAGAGTGGAGGGAAGGAAGCCAGAGGCAGAGGGTCAAGAAGGAAAGATTAAGAAACGTGGAGTTCTCAGGGACGGACGGAGAATCAGTTGCTCTGAAAGGTCAAGTAGCAAAATGCATTGATTCTGAAGTGTGATGTTGTTGAGTGTGTGTCTGTGTACACTGTTGTTCTTGAGGCTCAAACCCTAAAAGAACAAGCAGAGCCTGGTTGCCAGGACTCATCACTCCTGCTGCTTCCAAATCCAGTTCTGGCAAGAGGAGCCGTTCCCCACGGCATTCCTGTTAGTGGTCGTACAGCGCTCATTAGGACTGGAGGCCTTTTCAGCCTTGTCAGGTTCCATTAGATGGCACAGCAGATCTGCACTCGTAGATTGTAGTGTTTCTTTCCACATCAACTCAGTTTAAAAATCAACTGAAAGTAATATAAAGTAAATTTTGTAAAGTAATTTTTGTGTTCTTATATTGACATTTTTCTCCATAATAAGAAAAGTATCAATTTATTAGGTGTTTAGCAATTAAAAAAAAAACTCCTTGTACATTTCAAAAATAATTGAAATGACAATAATGGGTTTTTTCAACTCATTTGCATGGAAATTTAAAAGTATTTCTGTCAATCCAGTGTTTTCTATATATGTACTTCACATCAGAAATATCCAAACATCACTTTTGATCTGCCAGAAGAGCAAGTAAAAAAAAATAACGAAAATATTTAATACCATGAATATCTAGAAATTTCAATTGCTTTCTTTGATGAATACAAACAATTTTGGATAAAACTAGTTGATCCTAATTATATGCAAGCAATAGTACTATGAAACTGCCTAATTATACCATTTGGACAATGTGAATTTCCCACAATGCATTTATCTCCATATTGCTACCTACTTCCAGTATTACTTAAAATTTAGTTTGCCTTTGTCATGAAAAGTGCCCTCAAGTAATTCTCTCTTTCAACTGTTTTTTTAAGGTGTATTTGACAATGGTCCTTAAAATACTACATTGCCACCCAATAGCAGTAGAATATTTTCTTCAGTACATATTGTAATATGAAACTGAAACCACTTCACAACATCTAAATCTATAGCAAATAAGGAAAGCTTAAATTATATTTTGAATTTTTTTGCAATTATATTTGATGTCATTCAGAAACATCTATCAAATTCTCTGAACACTAATGTATCTCAGGGATCTCTGACCTTTCCAGGGAAGAGACCATTTTTTTGCTAAGAAAGATTCTCCCTGAACTAACATCTGCTGCCAATCTTCCTCTTTCTTTGCTTGAGGAAGATTAGCCCTGAGCTAACATCTATGCCTCTCTTCCTTCAATTTGTATGTGGGTCACCACCACAGCATGACTGAAGAGTGGTGTAGGTCCGCACCTGGGATCCAAACTTGCAAACCTAGGCCACTGAAGCAGAGCAGGCCAAACTTAACCACTACACCATGGAGCTAGCCCCCAAATGTATTTTTTTTAAAAATTAAAAATTATACTTGAAATCTATTTGTCTAAAGGTCTGTACAATTTTACTGATGATATCCAGAATTTTCTTTGATTTTTCAGCAGGATTCTTCCTTTAAAAGTATTGCAAAAAGATGAGAAATTTAAACTAAATTTTAAAGAAAAATTTTGTTTTTAAAGCCGAAATTGGGAATATTCCAAATTCAACAAAATATATTAAGTGCATGCTAGTTCAGATATGAGGAGATCAGAACTCGAGTGGACACCATTGTGAATGGCCAGAAAAGACATTTGGGGGACATGAACAATAGGGTTCATTGAATGTGGAAGGGATGAGAGAGGGAGCAGTCCAGTCCTCATATGACTTTCAAATTTCTAGCTTGAGCAACGTATGGGGTGAATGGTAGAGCCATTCACCAGGCCCGGGAAAAGGGATGGGGAATTGATGACTTCCTCTTTTGATTGAATGAGCCCCAAAGTGAAGTTCCAATAGCCATAATTTTTCATTCTCCACCATACTCATTTGCTTTTCTTTAGAAGTGTCTTGTTATAAATAGAGCAAGATTTAAATATTTTGAAGAAATACTGGTTAGAGGGCAGTTGAAATTGTCATGATTGCTAAATATGATTGCTAGAGTCATCTGGTTCAGAGTTGGGCCAAGCATCCAATTTTGTTAAGCAAAGAAATAATTTTGTATGCATTCAACAGATAGATTTTGAGTGCCTACTGTGTATGGGGCACCATTCTAAGAGCTGGGGATATAGTAGGGAAAAAACCAGACACAATTCCTGCTTTCACTGTGTTTATAATCTATTGTGAAATATAAACGACGATTAGACAACACTGAAGATAAACCAGCTCAGATAGTTACAAGTGCTGTGAAGAAAATAAAACACAGTGAGGAACTCAGTAAGGAGAGTGACTGGGGTGGGAGAAGAGGTGACATTACATCTCTCTGAAGGGTTGGCGTTTGACCTGAGCCCTGCGGGACAAGGAGCCAGCTGTGTGGAGAAACTGAGAAGACCTTCAGACAGAGGACTCCAGGCTTTCTATACAGGGACAGCAATCTGGTTGGAAGAAGTTTGAGGAGACTTTTTCTGAAGCTTCATTTGCATAGAAAACACACTCTGTTTACTTACAGTGTATGTTTATATGAGATGGAAGGAGCTGATACAAGAAAACAGGTGGCTGAGGCACCCGCATCACACCCACCAAGGCGCACTTTGGACTAGCAGCAGCTGCAGGCAGAGAGAAAAGCAAAAGTAAAGGCACAAGACAGAAGCCATCTTGGCTCTCCCGGGGGCTGGAACTTGCAAAGAAAGGAGTGAGTGGTAGGAGATGAGCTCAGGGAGAGAGAGATGGGGAACCATGTCAAGCCTGGCCTAGTAGACCACTGTAAGAGGATTAGAGGATCTGGGCAGGGAAGTGATGGAGTGTGATTTCTGTTTTATATATTAAATCCTTAAGTCATCATCTGGTGCAATTACTGTTATTAGTAGTCACTGATAGAAAAACAGTACATTTAGAAAGAAAGAAAAGCACAAAATATTGGTTGTATACTTTCAATGTTTTTATGTAAAATACTCACCTTCTTCAGGCTATAGCTAAGAGATGTCACATTACTGCTTGTCATTAACACCTTCAAAATGTGTGTAAAGAACTAGTCTTCGGGAGGAGAAATATAGCATTGTCTCAAAATAGCATTTGCTGCTCTAAATGGTGTACTTTAAGCCATGTTCTGGAGAGACGTTCTTTTTGTTGCCTATGTAATAATAATACTCTTAAGATGTGTTGAACTCCTTCCTAAAGATGACTGGTATAGCTAAGGCAGGTTGGAAAGACAGACAGACTATGATCAGTGAGGCTATGTATCTGCCTCAAGACATCAGCGATGTTCTTACATTAATGGCACCAAAAGTCCAGTGATGTTAAGTATTTTCTTTGGAGCAGGGTAGGAATATTAGATTTAAAATTGTTCCTTTTTACATGTTCTTTGGTTTTCTTACATGAAATTGGGAAAATATACGAGATTATTATTTTTTCAAGTTAGGGCATCTATTACAAGTAAAAACATGATCATTAAAAGCAAGAGATTCTTTTTCTCTCTTGAAAAACCCAAACCCAAGGGCTTTTAGGGTGGAAAAGTGTTTTAAAAGTGTGGTTAATGCCAGGTACTTGAGTTAATTAATTGATTGATTGGACCATTAATTCATTCCTTGATTCATTGATTTATTCTACAAAAAATTTCACACCTACTGCTATTTTGGATGATATACAGAAAAAACGTTATTAATTGTATTGTCTGTATAATCTAACTCTTTACGGCCTAGTTGATGAAGCAAAGCAGAAACATATAAAATGTTTACTAGCAGGAGAATTAATATGAGAGAGCAGGAGGAGAGATATCACGAGGCAGTGCAGGTTTCTGAAAGTCAGATAACACTACAGCTCATTCAGGGTGGTGGGAGTCTTGGAAAGCTGAGTTCACTCGGTCAGGCTCCCTCCTGTCTGGACATCATCTCAGCGTGTGCAGACAGGTTTCTTCAACAGTATACACCTCACTGAGGTCAGATCAGGGTTAAAGTTTACATTTGAACAGCAGAAAATGTACAGGTCCCAAGTCAGTTTCACCATAACAGTTCTATAACCTTAAAAGGGAATGTTTTTCCCCCATAATCAAAAAGATCTTTCATTTATTCCATGCTCTATTATTTTCTTTAGTGAACAGACACTTTAAATTGCATACTTGTGAAGCTTCTGAAAAAAGCTTTTCAGAAATCCATCATTAGTCTTCTCCTTCAAATGACTAGATCCTCCCTCCATGTTCTTCGCTGCAGACTCAAGAGGTTCCCATAGACGAGTATTAAAAAGATTTATTTAAAAGAATTCTCAGGCAATTTCTGACCAGTATGCTCAAATACAGGTGTGAATTGCCTAGGAGTGACTTGATGGTTTCCTTATATGAAATTGATAAAATGTAAGAAAAAACAGATTTTTTTTTTAAGTTGCAGAATTTTAAAGCTATGCAACTTATTGTAAAATTGTAATTTTTACTCTTTTTCCCTCTCCTCCTATTCCCTCACCTCCCTCTCCTGAACAATTTAGTCCTAAAGCCGTTAGGTAGAGCAGAGCGAGGCAGATATCCATGCCAGCCCGGGGGGAGCTGCAGTGGCCCAGATCAGGGGACCAAAGCCCCAGTGGGTTGAGTGGGCACTTGCAGGAGAGGGCAGTGGAGGAGGGCGCAGGGTGTCAAACCCAAAGAGAATGAGGGTGTCCACAGGAGTGGTTGTCCCTGCATGGCCCAATCAGAGACAATGTAGACATCGAAATAAACAACAATGATAGGGGCGAACTATGACCTGTTGAATAATATAGGAAACTGTGAGTCCATTCAGATACAAATAAATAAATTGAAAGTTTGATGAGAAATGGAATAGTAACATAGTTTCAAAGTACCAGCCCAGCAAACACTTACTGATTGCAAAAAGGAAAACTACAGTGGAGAAGTTTTGCAGAGTCCACCTTAATTTAGTGATCAAAGTGAGTTTCTGTAGTAACGGAACTAATCAAAATTGTGTGCCCTCTGACAGGCTACAACAAGGAGACACAGCATCACCTCTGTCATATTCCTGCCAAAGACGCTTAACCTGAATCTAATCCGAGGAAATGTCAGACAAACCCAAACTGAGAACGTTCCACAAAATAGTTGGCCTTTAAATTTCAGGTATCAAGGTCATGATAGTCAAAGAAAGACAGGAGATTGTTCCAGGGAAAAGAAACAAAGGAGACTCAACAACTGAATGTGTCCTGTGATTCTAAGCTGGACCCTTTTGTTATTAAGATCATTATTGGGATGAGAGCAAAATTTAAATGGGTTCTGAGGATGAAATGTTCTTGATGTATTTGTGGTAATTTATTGATTCTAATGGTTGTACTGTAACTCTGTAGGAAGACTTCCTTGTTTGTAGTAAATATATACCCTCGGGTTCTGGGGTGATGGGGCATCAGCTTGACAACTTGTTCTCAATGCTTCGGGGAAAGAAAAAGTTTCTTGTACTATTACTTCCAACTTTTCTGTAAGTTTGTGATTGTTTTAAAAATTGTCATTTTGAATTTACTTTTACAGTCAACAGTCATCCTTCAGTATTGATCATGCACATTGTTGCTGTAAATATCGTTTTGTTTAATTAGATGACCCAAGTGGCAGTGTATAAAGCGTTTTATCTGACCACCTGACAAATGATGACAGTACAGACCATCACTGGGGTTTCATTAGTATTTGTATGGTCAGGTAGCACATGCTTTCTCCATTTTAAAAAAGGGTAAAATGTCTTGGTGATCAACTGCTTTGTTAAATAGGAAAAAGTAGGATTTATTTTTGTATTATAAATTTATTTTCAGTATTGAAGTCCAAAGCATGTGATTTTTTTTTTTGAGACAATAGCAGAACAACAGATGCAGTCTCATGGTTCAGAAAATGTTATTTTTACTCATTAAAGAAATCTGAGCCAGATAAGACATACATATTACAACCTAGGCTAATTCACCTGCCCAATCCAATTTTATAATTTCATAATTTCCTCTACAACTTCAAACTTATTCTTGGTTTTGCTCTTTAAAAATGCATAGAAATTTAACTAAATTGGACCTATGATGAAAATACCTACCCAAAGAGATTTAAACAGAAATTTTAAGCTCAACTCAGAAGCAATAATAACAACAAACATTTATTAAGTCGTCACGAGTGAGAGGCTCTTTTTCTGTAGATGTTTCTACATACATATGTAGATACAAATATACACGCGTATGCACATATTTATAATAATATAATGCTCACAACACTATGCGTTAGGTACTGTTATGAGATCTATGTTACAAATAAGTAAATCGAAATCTGAGAGGTTACATAAAGCTATACAAGTTGTTAAGTGAAGGCACAAGTTGTCATGTGAAAGTGTATCTTGACCGTCTGCTCGTAATTCTCTTTACTAACCAACCTTCTGGGGTGGACAAGGCTGTCTTTAGAGCTGCCTGAGGCCCAGTGCAATTATGCCCTTACATCCACTGACCCTACCACTCCAGAATATTAGTGTTCCTGAGAAATCTGGTTAAAAGCCGTATCTAAAGAAACTCAGAGTGGAAAGAAGTAATATAAGGAAAACACCAAACCGCTCATAGGTGGGGGTGTGAAACACCCCATTTGAGGGGTGGTGGGCATTGTGGGTTGATTGTATTCATCTGAACCCTAAGTCTTTCTGACACCAGTGCACAAATACGTCATTCTTTCCAATTAACAGCCTCCCCAATTCACTGTCTTAAGCCAACAGAACAGAAGCCCCAAAGGAAGGAACCCAAGACAATCTTTGCCTCTCCTCTTCCACCCCGATTCCCATAGTCACCTGCATTTACACTGACTGGGGAAGGAGGCAACAATTAAGAGAAACATTGATTATCCCTGCAATTTCAAGTCCGATCTGTCTTAGAAACTATATGATATCAATTTAACTTGAATTAAGCTACAAATGCTAATAGAACTCCATGTTATGGCCATCTTAAGAAATTCACCTATCAGTAATTGCTGGTTTATTTCTTTAAATGAACTTTCTTGGGTTATTATTTCTATTTTAGATATTAAATTGCTTAGATAAAGTTATTCTTGGATAGAGTGAAGTTCAGAATAATTTTGTCCTGCTAATCTAATCAGGAAAAAAGTACTTTCCTGCTATGGACTGAATGTACCCCCCTCCCCACCCCATTCATATTTTGAAGTCCTAACCCCCAGTGTGGCTGTATTTGGAGATGGGGCTTTTAGGAAGTAATTTAGGTTAAATAAAGTCATAAGGGTGGGGTCTTAACTGAATAGGATTGTTGGCCTGATAAGAAGAGAAAGAGAGAGATCTCTCTCTCTTCACTGGAATGCAATGAGGAAATGCCAGGACATCACACAGCAAGAAGGGAGTCATCAGGAAGCCAGGGAGAGAGCTCTCTTCAGAACCTAGCCATGCTGCCACCCTGATCTCAGACTTCCAGCCTCCAGAACTGTGAGAAAATAAATTTCTGTTGTTTAAGCCACCCTGTCTACGGTATTTCATTATGGCCGTCCAAGTTAACTAAGACATTTCCCAAACTGACCTTCAACTTAGAGATAAATTCTATCTGATTATATTTAATTCCTAGTTTCACTCTCCAAAGCTACTGAAATCATTACTTCTCTTACAAAATCTTCATATTCTTTATTCTGTTACATAAGAAGAAACTTAGATTTCTTTCCTTTTGAAAGAGTTGCCACAAATTGCTATTAGAATCATATCTGATGAAAATATCTTCACAGTGCCACGGTTAAGGAGCTGTGCAGTATTTCAGAAGGATGGTTTTAGAGTTTACAAAACAGGAGTTACATCTGATCTGGTAAGTGAATCAGCAAGATGCTAATAAGGTTAGAGAGGGGATGTGACTGGTCCAGTCACACTGAAGAGAGGGTTGGCTAAGTTCCCTTCCAGCACAGAACATCTTGGATTCTGGTTCTCAGACACTGTGCAGTTTGAGAAGTGGGTCATCTCTTTCAGACTAAGTTAGTTTGCCAACTGAGTGATTACTCAAGTAAAATAAAAATGACACAAAGACTCATGAGACTCCAGAATTAAGCAGTTGACAAGGTCTGTATGCTAACAGTGTAGACTTAGCATAGGGATAGTAGCTAGGAGGAAATGCTCTGGAGCCAGATACCTGAGTTAGAATCCCACGTCTTGTTATTGACCTAAGGTAGCCTTTCTGAGCTTCAGTCTCCTCACCTGCAGAATGTGGATGATGATAATACCTACTGCTTAGGAGGAAGTGAGTAAATCCACATAAGGCTCTTGGAGAAGTCCCTTGCAGGTAGCAATCAATAAGCATTAGCCATGAAAATGGTAGGGCCACCTCTGCATGTGAGTGCCTATATACGTGAAACATGCAAGAAACAACTTTATTTTACAAATTATACATAATTGACTTTCGTAAGTTTGTGTAAATGCAGAAAATCATGCCTGTTCTTTCTAAAGCTTCTCATTCCTGTCCTTTAAATGATCTTTGGAGATGGACTATTAGTGTAAGATGCTGTGCTGGCTGGTCTCCATTAGCTCCTCCAGATCCATTATCCCCTCTTCCCTGCCTCACTATGCCCCAGGAGCTTGATCCCTACTCTCCCCAACACTTGGTCTCCCGCCATCTGGCTCCCCATGGGTTTGGCCAATGGGAGGCACTGGTGAAAGACTGGAGGTTGGAAGGGAAGGAGTCCTTCCCTGTCGCTTTCTCCCTCCCAGGCCAAGGGTTCAGTTGTGAATGTGTTCCTCCACGTAAGGGAGCCCCTCACCTTCTCTTTGCCCCTCTGATTTAGGGGTGGCGACACCATCCCACACTCCTAGTCCCTGAGTAAGGCTGCTTTATGATCCCTTATTGCTTCCCTTGTCTTTTATTAAATATTACTCAATGACTTTTTCCATCTGCTGTGGGTTCTGGCTGACAGATGTTTTCAGCTTATGTATATGTTCATCTAATTTGAGTCCTCTTAGGAGGTCACCTTTAGTTGTCCTGTTTCTAAGTTACATGTTTTAGATCACAATATACCTATTCAGAATCATAAAATAAATTAACTGGAAATTATAATAAAGCCAGATAGTTTAACCTCTACTCCAATACAGGAATTCTTTTTGTGTTTTGTAAAGATTTTTTAAAAATTACAGTTATATAATTTATTAGTCCCACTCAAGAACAGGGAGGGCTGGATACTGATTGACTGAAGTCAATTCTAAAACAGAATGCCAGGAACACAGGCAAAATCTAAAAATGGGGGTATAGCAAACACTTTTGCCCTGTCATGAAGGTTGAAAAAGAACCAGACTGGTTCTCCCAGTTGTTGGCACCATCATGGATGGCCTATAACCCATCTATCTGTAATCTTATTATAAGTAAATTAGTATAGCCGATTTTTGAGTATTCTTCCACCAGAAGATGTAGCTTGAAAAATATCAGTAAAGCATTTTTGGATTTAAGGGATAGTAAACTGACAGATTAACTTTCTCCTTCTGTCCTGAAGCCAAGAAGCTGAATTATTCCTATCCTAGAAAAATGAGGCAAATGAATGGAGGAAATAGTATGAAACCCAAGTAAAGCCCCCATAAGAATGTGAGTCATCAAACTAGATGATTTGACTCCTTCTAAAGGATATTTAACAAAATCTCAGAAGAGAGATGGGAGCCACGGTGTTATTACGTGTTATTATGAACATACCACTTGAGCTGAGTTCTCCCCACATGCCATTCTTTCTGGGCACCAAAAACAGATAGAAACTGAAGAGCCCTCCCACAGGAGCTGGAAGGTCAAAAGCAACTTGGTTCAGCTACACCAGGAAGATTCATGAGGGTACTCACATCATATCAGAGAAAGTGTCTGAACAGAACCGCTCCATCATGAGCTGTGTGAAGGGAAGTGCCATGGCAGATCTGCCACTATATCAGAGCAGAACAAAACAAAACATGCAGAGAAGAGGAGGAGAGTAGCCAAGGAAGGGATGGAGGTGTCAAAGGAAAGATAGGGACCCCACATGTAAAAGGACACCTCAAAGCATAAGAAAATTCATCACAATAATCTCACCTTAGAGAATGACTCAGTAAGAACATGAATTCAAGAGCTCAAAGATAAGGTGATGAACAATAAAAAGAGAGGAAAAGGGGAGACTGTAGATTTAGGAAAACAAAAGAAGGCTAGCAACATAGTCACAGAAATAAGGAAATTAAAGAAGGAAAGAGTAACATAGACATCAGTAAAAATCGAAAGATTGACCTAGAAGAAAGGCTTGAGATAATTTTAGTAAATGCTTATGAAAGAGACAAAAAAATGAATGCAATCACAGAAAGACTAAGAGATATTGAAGACAAAGAAAACCCAACATAAGGATGTACAGCACTCCTGAATTAAGAAATCTGACCAAAGAGAAGCAGATGTGTCCAAAGATATAAGGAATGTTTCTTGAAATGAAGAATTCACCAAAGCTCTCCACACACACACACACACACACACACACACAAACACACACACACACTTAACCAGAAGGAGGTTCACCTAAATGTAATAATGACTACCACCAAATGGTCAAATTTGGAGTGATTTTAAATATTTATGTCATTTTCACTTTTCTAATTTGTTTAAGGTAAACATGTTTCATTTTTATAAAAAAAATACATTGATTTATCTAAAAAAATTAGGTGACATACTGAAGTAGACATTGTCCGTGCCCACCCATGTCCCTGTAACTCCCGTGTGCTCAGCTGACTCCCTGCTGCCATGTCCACACCTCTGTGCCAAGTGCCACCCCCTCAGCCATGGGAGACCGCCCTGCCCTCTACAGGGTCCAGAAGTGCGAGATTCACATCCACCCGGAAGTCCTAGATCCAGCCCCCTTGAACTTCAGGAGGGATCACTGAGACTGTGTTTTGTACCATTACACAGAGGATTTTTAAGGGATTATCCCCAGTCACCCACCTCAGAAGTGGACCAAATAATGCACTCTTTCTCAGCTGCTCTGCCTTCCCTCACTGTCCCACTCCCCCACCGGGGTCCCCTGCTCATCTCAAATAAACTGTTTGCACTCAAATCCTTGTCTTATGATCTCCTTCCAGAAGAACCCAAACTAATAAATACGTCACGTACAAAAAAACAAAAAAAATAAAAAGTGTGCCAAAATGATTCTGAGTGATGAGTGTGATCGTTATTTTATACTTTTTCTTCACTGTATGTTTTAAAATTTTTCAAGTATAAAGGAAAAAATTATAAATAAAAAGTGAAGCAAAAGATACTGACTAAAGTAAAACATTGAGGCAGACATTATCAGTGTGAAATAGTGACCAATGCCTGTAACTAAGCAACACTATAAGTCGTCAGCACATTCTGCCCCTTAAAACCATTTTCTCTGTGCAAGATCAATTTTACC